>NC_067493.1:39519296-39819296 GCF_947179515.1 Apodemus sylvaticus | reverse complement strand
ATCTCCCAAAACCGGTGGGGAGCAAACACCACACATGTATATGTGAAATATTTGAAAATAATACATTTGTAAGTTAAGGAGGTTTACATCAAAGTTAAGCAGATTTTGATAATAAAATGAAACCGTTTGGGTTCCCAGGAATTGTTGGCCTTTTTCCTGCAGTGTATGTTTTCCTTCTTTAATTTGGTCTCCATCACAAAAGTCAACATTAATAAATCATGCCAACTTTGCTTTGTCACTCCACATTCACCTGTGCGACCTAAATTTGAGATTTAAACTTCACTAACTCATTTATTGTCTGGCAGTTGTACATTGACAGCATCTCCATTGAGTCTTACGTTCAAACCTAGCAGAATGTGCTCCTCTTATTCCTAATTTGGTAAAGTACCCATTGGTCTTCCACGATGTGTCTTCATCCTGGGACTTAAAGTTAAAGGGACATACTGATGCTGCGCCTTCCGATGGTTTTGCGGTGTTTGCAGTGAACCTCCTTAAATTGCATGTATATGTCACTGTTCCTTTGTATGTGTGTCTCTCTACCACATAACCCAGCACTTCTCTCCTCAGCCAAGTGGCTAGGGGCAAGCCTAGCCAAGATTTTACCTCCAATGGACGCAAGTTTCTTTGGTGAAGATCTCTCCTGAGAGTTCGGGACTAGCAGGAAGAAGCGAGGAAATTTCGCCCGTTTGGTTCTGTCGGATAGGTATTTATGGACTCGGTCTGTGTGAATGTAAGCTGTAATATTTAACTACTGAGAACAGATATTTTTTTGCAAGTGGCATTGAATGGTTGACCAAAGCATACATGGTAAGAACTGCTAGCAAGGGGGATACCGTTTTCTGCTCTAAAGGATTGTGTGCCTTTAGCTCTAAGTTCTGTTGTGCTGTAGAGAGGTGCTTAGACTTTGTTATGATTACTCCAGTTTAAAAGTAGGTGAGAGATGACTGGTCACGTTAAGTATAAATCGGAAGCTTTGCATTTGTTTTCATATTTTTATTTCATTATTTTAATTGGTAAGTATGTGCATAGAGTGTCACACGCAACCAGCACGGGTGTAGACTTCCCTCCAGTGACCAGCGTGTTCACATTACAGATACGACGGGCGTGGTCACCTGCATGACCTCTCTGCGTACGATGCTGAGTACGCCACGTGGAACCGAGACTACCAGCTGTCTGAAGAGGAGGCTCGGGTAGAGGCGCTGTGTGATGAAGAGAGGTATTTAGCCTTGCATACGGACTTGCTTGAGGAGGAGGCAAGGCAAGGTACTGCTCAAGAAAGACTTCTTCAGCCACACCTTTTTACAATTTTAAGTATTTAAAAAGTTACTCCCGTTCATTTTTATACTCACTCTTTCTGATATTATCTTGACAGTACCCAGTGGATTGGAAAAACAGGAGTCTTTGCGTTCTGAGAGGACCTCAGGATAGTTTATATGTAGAACCACAGAGAATTTTCCCAGCTTTTGAGGGCAGACTGGGATTTGAAAAAAAAAAAAACCAAAAACAAAAAAACAAAAAGCAAAACTCTTTAACTGTTCTTCTTTAACAGTATCGTATGAATTAAAATCGATGTTCTTGTCTTTGCCTTACTGATCTTTAATATAGTTCTTAATCCCAAAATTTCCTCAGCAGGAAGAAATTTCTCATAAAAGACGTGTATTCTTCTATCTATGGGTAAACACGTACTGGCAAAAAGTACATGTCGATAGATACCAAGTGTCATTTCCAGAAACATTTTCTTCTCAAAAAAAAAAAAAAATTGAAAAAGTGTATTGTATGCTTCACTGATAGCTGCACTTTAGAAGTGTATGAAGTTTTTCTCGGTAAACTTCCATTTTTGTTAATAAGATTCTCATTTTTATTCAAGAGGAAGAATACAAAAGATTGAGCGAGGCGCTGGCGGAGGATGGGAACTACAGTGCTGTAGGGTTCACTTACGGCAGTGACTATTACGACCCGTCAGAGCCCACAGAAGAGGAGGAGCCTTCGAAGCAGAGAGGTGAGGGGAAGGAAGGCCCATCCCTCGTGGGCAGTGACCACAGCACCGTGGGGGACACTAGTGAGGACCCTTCTCCTGTTGGGGTGAAGCTAGAGACTGGGAGCTGAGCTGTGAATAGAGTGGACAGACAGTACTTGTGACTGACTAGCTGCCCGGACCCAGAGGCTTCTCTTTCACCTGCTCCTCTTAGGGCGGGCGGGTCCCACTGAGTTCCTCCTCATGGGGTCCTGCTTCTGCATGATAACATATTCTTCCTGCCTTAGTCATTGTGTCTTGACCAAGGCAGCTCTTATAAGAGAAAGCAGTTAGCTGGGGCTCTTAGTCCATTATCATGATGGGGAGTCCCGCAGCATGCAGATAGATGCTGGGGCAGTGGCCGAGAAAGAAAGACTTCTTAGGCAGAGAGGGACAGAGACTCTGGGCTAGGCATGGGGTTTTCACACCACACCACCAGTGACACTCTTCCTCCAACAAGATCACAGCTGCTAAGCCTTTCATTCTTTGAACTGTTTTAGGAGGTGACTTTAAGCCACTTCTGGTGACTAAGCACCAGTGCTCGAGCCTGTGGAGCAGTTCTTACTCTGACCTCCACACTCGCATTGTGTCAGTGTCCATTCCAGGGCCACTGGATGTCAGTGTTGCCTAGCAGTTACTAATATTCCTGTGTCTCCTATGAATCTCTTCTGCATATCCTGTTTCCAGCAGAAGCATCCAGTGGAAAAAACACCTAAGGAGTTTGTTGACACTAACGAAAAGACAAGACTGTTAGTGTAATATTAAAGTTTGAAGTCAATGCCCTCCTAGGCTAATGTGGCAACTTTGAAAAATAGTGCTGTCAAAAACTCCAAGCATTTAGAGTGTAAGCAGAATCCTCCTACGAGCCCTGAGGTCATCATTGTTACATTAGCTGTTCTCAGTGACAGTGATATGGACTTCAGAACCCACGCAGTGACTCCCACAAGTTGTTCTCTGACCTCCACACATGTGCAGCCACATACAAAAGAACAACATTTTAAAAGGAAATAAATTGGTGAAGATTCACTTGGCTATTGAGGTGTATTTAGTACCTTAGAATTCAGAAAAGCTATAGCAGACAAATGTTAAATGGACGAAATAAAGAGATTTTAAAATGTGTCTTGATTACTATTTTTAAAGAGTGGTTTGCTTGGGTGGAGATAACTTGATTGTTTAGTGATCAGGATTGGTTTTTTTCAGACTTCGGTTATTACCTCTATTACTATCTGGGACCCGCAGAAATAGTTAGAGGTGGTTTTTGACACCAGTTTAATGCATCTGTCTTAAGCAAGGGCCTGGGAGAGGCAGATATAGCTTAGAGGTAGAGAAGAACTAGGTTTGATCCCCAGTGTGCTAAGAAAATTACCCAGTTATCACAGAGCAGACTGAGGTACTGGGTGTATAGTGACGTCAGAGGACATTAGTGACTCTAAGGAAGTTGATAGAAGCATTAGATGCACATCCATGAGGATCCAGGTAAAACCTGGAAAGTGATAACAGGAGCATCTGTGGGAGGTAGAGCGAGAGTCCTGTACAGTAGCCTGAAGACTGCAGAAACAACAGAGCTGTCGAAAGGTAGAAGGCAGGAACAGCACCCGAGGTCGTCCCCCGTTGTCCCCATGTGCACTGCGGTAAGCCCATACCCATATTTAGACACACAATTACAGAAGATTGACTGAGTGCTAAGCTTTAAGCATCGTGCTCTGGGGAAGGTGGCCATGTAAGTTAGCTCCCTTACACCAGGGACGTGAGCTGGCCTTCACTGAAGCAGACAGGCATATGTAAGAGAAGCCTATGTCCAGAATGCTGACATAGGCTGGAGTTCAGATTTCCTCCTGCCCCAGAAACACGCTCCTGTTGTTGCATCTCCCCCACCTCTGTGGAGTATGGGAATGGTGCTCTTTAGAGGATGGAGCAGGGAGCTGGAAGGGGCTCTAGAAGGAGTAGTGGCCAGTACAGTCAGGGAAAACCACTGCATCCTTGCTTGCTGTGGGTTGGGCATCATGCTGAAGTTCTTTTTTTTTTTCCTAACAGAAAAAAATGAGGCTGAAAACTTGGAAGAAAATGAAGAGCCTTTCATCGCCCCTCTGGGATTAAGTGTCCCGTCTGATGTGGAGCTGGTATGTGCACTTCTTCACTGCCTTGTCTGTTCCTGCTCAGTGTGCTGCGTGGGAGTGGGTAAAACGCAGCAGTTGTCTAGATGCTCAGTGCTTGTGAGTTGTAGGTAAAAGAGCACAACCCACTTCCCAGGGCCTACATCAGCACTTCCCAGGGCCTACATCAGGTGGTGTACATGGGTTCAGGGACCGCATACACTCTGACCTCTCAAGTTCCAACACACAGGACAGATAACTTCATGAAGGTACACACGCATATATATAATAGACTTTAAAAACATATGTCTTAGAACAAGAAAAGGAAGGGCAAGGGAAAAAGAGAGGTAATGCAGCAGCCTGAGCCCCGGAGGACTGCGTTGGGTCTGTGTGGAGGTCGGTGGGGTCTCTGGGTTTACTGGGCAAGCCAGGGTCCAGCTCAGATGCCGCTGTCTACATACCATTGTGGAAACAGTTATGCTCTGGGTGGTCTTGTGGTCAGCAAAGTTCATGCTGCTGGCTTTGTCTGCTCTGAGTTGTAGTGGCACTTGCTCTCTGCCGCACTTTCACTGGACACTCTTGGGTCCATGTGACATGTCCTGGCCGCCCTCCCACAGATGAGGAAAGCAGAGGAAGGGCTCTGGGAATGCCCCTGCCTGTCTCTGTTGAGGCTCCAGTTTGCTGTTTGGTCTGATAAGCTGTTTCACCAGTCCCCTTTTAAATTAGGTTGAAACTGAGCCTCGTGTAACGCAGCTGGCCTCAGACTCAGTGTATAGCTACGATTGGCCTTGAACTCCGGATCCTCTCTCCTCCATCCCCATAAGAGCTGCTGTAACAGGCGTGTGCCCCATGTTTATAAGTCATGTTTGGAAAGCATTCCTGACCGTCTGTCAGGAACATGTGTTTTCTTTGACATTATTTCCACTCAGTAGCAAGTGTTGAAGGCATAACTGTCCTAGGGTTAGTGCTTGGCAATGTACATCATCAGGTGGACAGGAGACACCATGACCCACCCACAGTCCCTCCGACACGCTCCACCCTGGTGTGGCCACCCTCAGGTCAGCATGTACTTGAGGTTCTTCTCTTTTCCTGAATGCTGTGAGGGAGGGTGGGGCCTGGCCTTCCTTTTTGCCGCCTTTTACAAATCTGGGTGGATGCTCCTTTGTGCTGCCAGTTAGGTTTGCTTCCCTGTTTCTGTCTTTTACCCTTCCCTGCTTTGGTGAGAGCTGAAAATGTTTACCTGAGGAATGAATAGCCTACATTTTACAGTGATACATATTTTTGGTTTTGTTTTGCCTTTTTTTTTTTTAAGATTCATTTTAAATTATGCATATCTGTGGGGATTTGTGCACATGAGTGCAGGTTCCTTCAGAGGCCAAAAGAGGGTGTGAAATTTCCTGGAACTGGAGGTGTCTAATGCAGATGGGTGTTGGAGATCAAGCCTGGCTCCCTCGAAGAGCAGAAAGAGTTCTTTCGGTTTTTTGGTTTTTTGGATTTGGTTTTTTCGAGACAGGGTTTCTCTGTATAGCCCTGGCTGTCCTGGAACTCACTTTGTAGACCAGGCTGGCCTTGAACTTTCAGAGATTTGTCCACCTCTGCCTTCTGAGTGCTGGGATTAGAGGTGTGCCCCACCGATCCTAACCTTTTTTTTTTTAATGGTAACTTTATGGATATGTTTTTCTGCTTCAAAGAAAGAAAAACAGAAAAGCTATTTTTTTCCTACAAATATGTGTTTATGTATCATGTGTCCTGACATGGTACAGTTACTTATCATTTCTACCCCAGCTATCTAAAACCCTGTGGTACCTTCTACGGCGAAGTGCAGAGTCCTTTGTTCGGCCCCTCTAGTCACTCCTTCCTCAAGTCCCAAGACTAGAAATGACAGACGTGGGTGTCTGCACCTAGTGTGATGAGTCTTGAGCTGTGACTGATTTCTTCCAGGTGCTCACAGACTCATGGGCTTCCTTGTGGGTTAGTATTACATTTTACTGGGTTCTACAATCCAACACTGGTCAGGCCCAGGGGCCCAGAAATTCTGCTGCTTAGCAAGCCTGTTAGAACACATTTCTGGAAGAATATACTGGACAGTGGGAAAGGAAAGAGAAAGCTCATTAGGTGTTTTCGGGTAACATTTTAGTCTTTTGTAGGACAGGACGCTCTTATGTGGACACGCCGTGCGTGCCCCAAGCCTGTGCCAGTGTGTCTGTGCTTGTTTGCATTCCTGTCTGGAAATCCCAGTCACGTGATGTGGAGAAACCCTGGGCTTTCCTGACTGTTGTTCATTCATCTGTGAAAAAGAAGGGGTCCTCTTCCCCCACCTGTGGGTGCTGCTCTAGTGTCTTGTGTCGGTGTGTGCCTCTTCAGGTAGTTTCCACATCCTGCTGAAGTTGTGCCTCTCCTTTCCTTTGTGCCACAGGGTTCTGAAGCTTGGTTGGGGACAGCTTGTTTCCTCTTCTAATTGATAGGAAACAGTTGCCACATTTTCTGCTAGTTCTTCTGTGATTATGTCTGTGTCCTGTGACAGATCTGGCACTTGTTTAGACCTATGGGCAAAACGTTTCTTTCTCACTAGGAAGACACAGATTCCTCCCAACTTATACTGCCTTCCTACTGATCTGTCCCTTCCTGTCCCCTATCCAGAACTTCTCAGAGCTCTTGGGAAATCTGTCCTTGGGGGCTTCCTGTCCTGTGGCTATCCCACTGTTTGTTGGTTTGAGTTTTGTGTTTGTTTGCAGGTGGAGGGGAGTTTGGTTGTTTTTTTGGGCTTGTACATGATTAGTGCCAGAGTTCAACCCCAGAGCCTGTGGGTGCTAAGCATGTACTCTGACATTGAGTTGTACCCCAGTCCTTATTAGCTATTGTTGATGTTATTGTTGTTTTCTTTCCTTTTTGTGGAGTTGTTTTGTTCTGGTTTTGAGATAGTCTTTTAATTCCTCTTTAATTTAAGCCTTATCTAGCCTGGAATTCATGGAGCTCTGCCTGCCTCTGCACTCTTGAGTGCTGGAATCAAAAGCCAGCCTGCCAGGCTTACTAAGTATCTTCTTAAAATAGTGCTCTCTAGTGTTGGTATGGCTGTGATGGTTCTAGATGAAAGAGAATGTAAGATCTGCATAGTAAAGATGCAGAGAATGTTGTCTTTAGTCTCTGATCCTGTGATTAAAGTACCCTGACAGAAGCCTCGTAAGTGGAAAAGGGCTTGATTCTCACACAGAGTCAAAGTCCACCTTGGCAGGGAAGGCAAGAGGGCAGGAGCTTGAAGCAGCTGCTCGCATTGCATCTGTAATCAGGAGCGGAGGGGGATGAATGTATGCTGCTCTTCAGCTCCGCTTCTCTACCTAGAGTCCAAGATCCAAGCCAGGGGATGTTGCCACTTACAGTGGGCAGGTCTTCCTACCCGTGTTAACTGTAATCAAGATAATCTCCAGTAGGCATGCGCAAAGATCCACCTCTTAGATGATACTAGAGTCTGTCATTATAACTAGAGTTAACCATTATAAATGGTTTTCTCCAGGAGAAATAGTTTTTCTTACATTTTATTATCGTGGTAGTAGGTCATGAGGTATGTTCATATTATATTTTGGGACTGGCAAGATGTCTCAGCAGGTGAAAGCACTTTCCATCAAACCTGACAACCTGAGTTTTACCCAGGGACCCATGTGGCAGAAGAGAGCTGACGCTTACAATTTGTCCTCGGACTTCCATTGGAGCAACCACACACATACAGAAAATAAATAAAAGTATGAAACAAAAAAAACCAAAACAAAACAAAAGCAAAGCCGGAAACTAAGAGGCTTTGTTTTGTGCAGTGATTGGTGCTTGTCTGAGCTGCTGTAGTCAGAGCATCATCATAGTAGCTGCTTTTAAGACATTGGAGCCAGCGAGCTGACCTGGTCCACCAAGAGCCTGTGTGGTGCAATCACGCCTGCTTCTGTGGGTCATGCTGGAGTGATCCTGATCCTTGACATGTTTATAGAATGGCCTATTTTACAAATGAGTCTTTGTTAAACCGGAGCTGGTGAAACTCTTCATCAGGCCTGTGTCCCACACTGGATTTCCTTTAATATGGAACCTAGTTTATTCAAGAGCCAAATAACTTTAAAACTGTAGACACTGCTCTTCATTTCAAAAAATGTGTTATCACAATTCATTTGTTTGGTGGTGGTGGGGACATTGCACCACTGCATCTATCTGGAGGTCAGAGGACAGCTTGTGGGGGTCACTTCTTCCACCATGTGGATTCCAGGGATTGAACTCAGAAACTCAGGCTTAGCAGCAGATACCTTCACCCATAAGCCATCTTGTTGGTTTTGACATTTCTTCTTTTTAAAGTAAGGAGGACATTATTAATTAGCCACTAAACTTGAGAAATTAAGCCACTTTATTTTATGAAGGATGAGGTCCTCAGGTTACATAAGCAGTTTTTCCATGTAATTTTCTAGTGTAAACTCTCTTTGTTGATAAAAAATATTGTACATTTGCTTATCTGGGGACATTGTGGGTACATATGTGCCACAATACACAAATGGAGGTGAGAGGTCAGCTCTCAGGAGTCAGCTCTTCTTCCACCACAGAGATTCTGGTGATTGAATTCAAGTTGTCAGAACTGGTGATAAGCACATTCACCTGTCAGTCACCAGCCTTGGTGCCAGCCTTGAAATAGCTTATTCTTAAATTGGAACAGTAAAATGAAGCTATTTCATTTTATTAGTAACTTATTTGTGTGTGTGCGTGTGCGTGTGCGTGTGCGTGTGTGTGTGTGTGTGTGTGTACATACATACATAGACTGACAACATGATTTCTTCCCCAGCCACCAACAGCCAAAATGCATGCCATCATCGAGCGCACAGCCAACTTCGTATGCAAGCAGGGAGCACAGTTCGAGATCATGCTGAAGGCCAAGCAAGCTCGAAACTCCCAGTTCGACTTCCTGCGCTTTGATCACTACCTCAACCCCTACTACAAATTCATCCAGAAAGCCATGAAGGAAGGACGGTACACGGTGCTAGCTGAGAGCAAGAGCGAGGAGAAGAAAAGTACGTGGGCCTGCCAGGGCGGACGGGGCTTGGGGAAGTGTGAGGTCCCCGGTCTCCGGAGCGGGCCTGAAATCTGGACTTGCGTTCTTGTGCTGCTGATTAGCTCTGCTGGCACATCGGTCTCCATGCTCAGTCCTTAATTTCCAGACAGTTGGAATATGGTTAAATATCGGAGAGAGCCAAGTGTTGCAAACGTTTCCTCTCATTTGACTGCTCAACGGTTTGCAGAGGAGACTGTTTTACTCTCCGGTTACTCCCTCAGTGCCTTGCACCACAGTGCATAGGACATGCTTGCTTTCAGGAATCCAGGGTTTTGCCCATTTTAAAAATAAAAAATTCCATTATAGCTTTCCAGTCAGTGCCTAAGGGAGGCTGGGAAGTGGCAGAGGAGGCACTCCCTTCTCTTTAGCTCTTTTCTGAACAACTTGTAGAACCATGAGGGACATTTACCCCATAGTCTTTGTGTACAGATACCCAAGGAACAAAAACTTATATAGGTCTCTGCCCTTGTTGGCCTTCAAGTTTTTCCACAACTCGTTTGTATTCATTTCCCTCCCTCCTTCCCCATCTCTTCCTGCTCTCCCCCTATGTAGACCCCACTGCCTCAGAACTCAGACCCAGCTCTCTGGCTCCCAGTGCTGGGAATAAAAGCCTGTGCTGCCACCCCAGCCCATGTTGCTCTTCCTGACTGTTTCCTTATTTGTATGGTATGTGGGCCTGTTCTTACCGTGGCTTGCATGTGGGGTCAGAGGAGAAGCTGAAGGAGGTATTTGTCTGCTTTTACCAGATGGATTCTGGGGATCAAAATCACTGGCTCCCAAAGTTAGTCAGTCTGTCTCTTTAATATAAGATGTATCTGTTTGCTTAAGATTTATTTCTTATATGGCAGACAGTAGTGATGCACACCTTTAATCCCAGGCCTTGGGAGGCAGAGGCAAGAGGATCTCTGAGTTCAAGTCTAGCCTGTTCTTTTGTTGTTGTTGTTTTTTTGTTGTTTTTGTTTTTGTTTTTTGTTTTTCGAGACAGGGTTTCTCTGTGTAGTCCTGGCTGTCCTGGAACTCACTCTGTAGACCAGGCTGGCCTCGAACTCAGAAATCCACCTGCCTCTGCCTCCCGAGTGCTGGGATTACAGGAGTGCACCACCACACCCGACTCAAGTCTAGCCTGTTCTACAGAGCAAGTTCCAGGACAGCCAGGGCTACATGGAAACCCAGTTTTGGAGGGGGGGGGGGGGCATCTATTTACAATCATTTGCTGGTGTCTTTTTGAGTCTATGCCACATCTGTTTGGGTACCCATGGAAGCCAAGGTTTTGAGTCCCCTGGAGCTAGAGTTATAGGCAATTATGAGCTGCCCTGATAGGTTCTCTGGAAGAAGAACTAATATTCTTAACTGCTGAGCCTTCTCTCTAGCCCCATGTTTATTTTGGTCTTTGAAATTGTGGCTAATGAACCCCAGGCTAGCCTTGACCTCTGAGCCTTTTGCTTCCACTTCCCAGGTGCTAGGATTAGTTACAAGTATCTGCCACCAAGCAGAGTCTCTTCAAAGATGATCTTGATTTGTAGAATACAGTGATAATTTAGCACATGTTAACAATTAAACCAAAATGAAAAATTTTGGGAGGTAGAGTCTTGTGGCTGTCCACCTGCCTCTGCTTCTCAAATGCTGGGATTACAAGTGTATGATGCCATCAAACCTGATATTCAACATCTTGAATTCAATTCCAGAGCCTGGGCCAACCTCTGACAATGAAGAGGAAGATGATGAGGAAGATGGGAGTTACCTGCACCCGTCTCTCTTTGCGTCAAAGAAGAGCAGCCGCCTGGAAGAACTGATGAAGGTCTCTATCTCCCCTCACTAGGCTGTGCTTGCACTGTCACGAAATCGCTGTTCCTTTACATTTGGAAACACAAAGCCTGCGTCCCTGTGGTCAGCTGTGTCTTTCTTATCACTGAGGTGTCTGCTCTCCCTGTCCCATGTGACGATGAAGCGCTTGTCCTCCCATGTGCCTATATTGCAGGCCTCGCAAGCAAACAATTGCTGTTTTATTATATAAATAATGTTGGTGAAGATTTGGAAGCTGTTTTGTTGTGTGGATTGGAATTTAGTAGGAATGGATTTTCTAGGTTTTTTAAAGGTCTGCTTCCTGGAGCCTTGGTTCCCTTCATAGACAGTTCCTAAATACATGCTCTGCCCTTTGGCCTCCTCCCATCTTTATGAGACTGACATTTGTGATCTAGAAGACAGAATCTATAAGGTTTTCCACAGACCCAGAGTATAGTTGATTAAGGGGTGGGTGAGAGCTGTCGATGAGAAGCCCCACTAAGGGCGAGTCTCCTCAATAGCAAAGTTGTACATGGTTCAGAATGTGGACAATGCTAAGGCCACGTGTCTTCTCTGTCTTTAGCCCTTGAAGGTGGTGGATCCGGATCACCCTCTAGCAGCCCTCGTCCGTAAAGCACAGGCTGACAGCTCAGCTCCAGCCCCACCCACGGCAGATGGCACTCCTGCTCAGCCCTCCCAGGTGGAGTACACGGCAGACTGTGAGTACCCAGAGTGCTCTGTTCTATGTCCAGCTCGCAGCCACTGCCCCACTCCTCATGCGCTCCTGCATTGGTGCGGAGCTCTAACTCCCCAGACCTCCTCTGGTCCAGGAGGGGAGGACTTGGGCGGCATGTTTGCCTAGCCTGTGGCTCTGCATTCCCAACAGGAAGAGTCAGGCAAGGGCAGAAAAGTAAGCAGCAGAGGCTGGGAAGTGGCACCTAGGGTTCAAAACCTTGTTGTGCTGAACAGAGCTCGGACTTGTTAAGACTGACAAAAGCAGAAACTGGGAGGATCTCGCAGTGTTGTCTGTGCAGTAGAGTTGTTTGGTACTCTGAAAATGTCCTGGTATCAGCACAGGCCTAGGCAGACATGGGTTTGTTGAGAACGGCAAGCAGGGATGAGAAAATGTGGGGTCGCTTGTCACGATTGCTATGAATAGATAGTCAACCCTCTGTTTCTACAGGGTTTGGTTTCAGTCATATCACTTGCCCCCAACAGATAGGAAAACCCAAGGTTTCTCTCACAGACTCAGGAATCCTGTCTGGAAAACTCGTAATACACTGTGAATGCTATGTTAATAGTTGTTAATGCTGTATTGTTCCAAGGTATTGTGAAAAGGAAAAATTAGTACCTGTTCAATACAAATGTACTGTTTCCTTTTTGTATTTTGTAACCAAGCTGCTTGAGTAGTGGGTGTGGGACCTAAGACTAGAGAGAGTTGGCTGTGATGTGCAAGGGATTTTGTTCTTTGGAATCTTGTGGTTGGTGCTCTCTTGTTTTTGCAAGCACTGAAAGGGGGCACTCTGCAGAGCGGTCAGAATATCTGTCCTAGTTCGGTGTCAGACCTCATGGCTGTTCTAAGGCTGAGCATCATCTGAGTGTCATGTGAAAGAGGAACTTGAGCAAAGGGTCAGCCTGTGCTGTGGTGCCCTGCTGCAGACTGCATTCCTCACGCCTGCAGAGGGGTCTCCTCCTGAAGATGGAGCTGCCTTACTGAGGGTGAGGGTGAGCAGTCTATATATGTGCTAGCTCCTCTGCGCTCTGTCTCCACACTGTGACACAGGTGTGCTATCATGATGTAATAAAGTGACAAGACTATAAAAACCAGTGACTTTCCAGGCATGGGGGCACAGGCCTTTATAATCTCAGCATTTGGGAGGCAGAGGCGGGTAGATCTCTGAGTTTAAGGTGAACCTGAGCTACCAGATTGAGACCTTATCTTTAAAAAAAAAATCAGTTTCTGAGTGAACCTTGTGAACGTATCCTAGAAAACCCGGGCTGGATCTTCCACCATTTCTTTAAATGATGAAATTGATGATGTTCTATGCCCTGCTGCGTACCCCACCGCAGCAGTCATCCTTGCAATGTATTGGAGGTTCCTGCTGGCACATTCCCAGGCCTGGGAAGAGAGGGGTCCTGGTGCAGAGCCTGCCTGTCCCATGTCCTGGGTACCCCTAGGGAAAGTTCATGAAGGACCTAATCAGTGGCACCAGAGGCTCTGCCAACAGTCTGGTTGTACTCCAGAGAGGAAATGCTGTGCTGGTACCCACCCCACACCATGGATGCCTGTTTTCTGCTTTTCTGTTGTTTTTTTTTTTTTAAGTGTGTATTCATAGTTAGGGAGATAGTTGTGTATGTGTTCGTGTGTGTGTGTGTGTGTGTGTGTGTAGGTCCATTCCTGCATTTCTCTTCCAAGACTCAAATGCATTGTCTGTTCATATTCCTGTATCCTTTGATAGCCATAGAAGAGAGCAGTAGAAATTGGGGATAGTGAAACTATTTCCATCATTAACAGGTGAACAGTTACACACAGAGGTCAGCAGTGGCACACTGTGCCAAGACCCTGTGGCTCGAGCAGGATGGCGGAGCAAGCTGACTCATCACAGCCATGTGGTGACTCATCATGTGGGAACAGTGGCCCGAGGCAAACTTTGCTAGTGTGGGATATCAGAGGACCAGGCAGATTCAGGACAGGGCCCTAGGATTCTACAGTCCTTCTGTGGCTCTGAGGGAATCCCGGGCTTCATCTAGTCTACTTGAGGGCCAGTCCTTTCACACTGCCCTTGACCAAAAAGGACATCAGGCCTTGATGAACTGTCCTGGACATAAGGAAGAGTAGGTTGTTTAGATATGGGAAGTTGGTGAGAGCAAACAGATGCACAGATTGGTGGGTTTCAGAGATGCTCCTGTTATCAGCTACAAGGACCACAGCCCTCAGAGCCACACAGCCCTCTGCCAAGGATCAAGAAAATCACTGGGTAGCCAGGTGTGGTGGCGCACACCTTTAATCCCAGCACTCGGGAGGCAGAGGCAGGCAGATTTCTGAGTTCGAGGCCAGCCTGGGCTACAGAGTGAGTTCAGGACACCCAGGACTACACAGAGAAACCCTGTCTCAAAAAACCAAAAAGAGGGAGGGAGGGAGGGAGGGAGGGAGGGAGGGAGGGAGGGAGGGAGGGAGGGAGGGAAAGAAAATAAATAAATAAATAAATAAATAAATAAATAAATAAATAAATAAATAAATCACTGGGTACAACAGAAGACTCTGGTTTTAGAGCAGAGCCAGGTCGGTGGCTACAGCTTAGAATCTGGGTCTCAATGAAACTGCCCAAAATTCCATCAAAAAGTCCCAGCATCCGTGGCTGCTGCAGTTAGGAACAGCCTTGTACTCTAGGGCTCCAGTTCTGCCAGATACCTGTGTGGAACTCTTGCCTCCCTCTGTACTTTGTCTCTGTGGGTATCTGTTTCAGCTCGTTTCTCCTGTCTTCTGGCTAGTTAGGCTGTTAGAGTTGTTTAAGTCCGAATCTCTGGCAAAGGCTTCGTCACTCCTGCTGTGACGTGGCCAGAATATGAAAATTTTGGTTTCTTTGGCCCATTGCTGGTCATTTGCAGCAGCGCTGGCTCTGCTCAATTGGTTAGAACTTGGTTTGTAGCCAACCGTTAGGGCAGCACTTAAATGCAGCCAAGTAGAGGAAAACCAATCATGGCTGTTGATTTTAGTCCCTTTGTGGTAAATTCATCCACATACAGTAATTAGATTGCTTAAGTGTTAACAGAGAAAACTGCTGGGTCCTGTGCAGAGTGCTGCCAGCCTTGCTCCCACTGTTCTTTTATTTTCAACATCTTTTTCTTTCCTTATTATTCCTCTGTGTGTCTGATGGAGTGATGTGTGTGGAGTCGGTTCTCTCTCCCTTTGCTATGGCCTGGGGGTAGAACCCAGGCTATCAAGCTTGCATAGGAAGTGCTTTACCCACCAGCCCTCATAGTCTATGGCTATCAAGTGTGTTTTCCTATAAACTTTCTCACATTTGGGTAATTGATTGTAATGTTTAGAGCCTTGCATACAGACAGTGCCTGCGGCTCATCCCAGTTTGTATCAAGGTTAAATCTAGCAGATTCTTTGGCGTTCCTTCTTTCCCGCAGTGTTCCAGAGAGGGGTGGCATGACACTTGAGGAGAGACTCGTGCATATGTGTGAATGGTCACCATCATTCGATAACCTTGCTGCCTTGGCAGGTGTCCTGAGACAGGACAGGGAGCACCTGTGACTGTGCGGCCTTGGGTGACAATGTCAGGACTCTACACAGAGTGAGTGTGCCTGGTTTCTGTTGCAACTTGTCTGGCTGATGGAGAGGTTGACACAGAGGATAGTTAAAGATTATGAAAGCTGTGCAAGGCTTCTGTGCTCAGAGGGCAGAGAGGGTCACGATGGCTCTGCAGGCACATATGATGTGCCCTGCTTACCAGGCTGGTCCACTTTGTGTTTGCTGTACTGGTGCGTTAAACAGCCATGCGTCTGTCCATGTGGATAAAGGTCGGGCCTGACCTGCTCCTGTGCACACTTGCTTTACTCTAAGGATGCACAAGGCTCTTGCTTACCACTGCGTAACTTTGAAGAAGCCTGAAGAGATGGGTCAGCAGCTCAGAGCACATATTACCCTTGTAGAGGACCAGAATTTACTTCCCAGCAGCCAAGTCATGAGGGTATAACTCCCAACTCCATGGGGTCCGGCACCCTCTTCTAACCTCTGCAGTCTCAAGCACACATAGACAGACACATGCATATACACATAAATAAAGCAAATCTCAAGTCTCATGGCTTGTACCTTTAATTCCAGCACTTGGAAGACAGAGACGGGTAGATCTCTGAGTTCAGAACCTGCCTGGTATACACAGTTTCAGGCCAGACAGGAGTGCTGCATAGTGAGACCCTGTCTGCATGAGTTGCTGTTCTGTAGGCCTTGGTTTTGCCATCTGTACATGCAAAATGCTATTTTATTATATTCTGAACGAAACATTAGAAATAGTTATTTCTATTGTATTTTAAGATTCCACATAGCAATGGTCAAGTAAAACCTAAGGTGATTTGTGGAGGTCTTGTCTTTTCTTTTCTTCCTTCTCTTAGTTAAAAAATTCCCTGGTTATCTAAACAACAGTAGCAGAATATGAGAAGTTTGAAAAGAAGTCTAATACAGGAGACATAACGAAATATGACTTGCTATTGGAAGCCCATGAAATAGCTGATGCCTTAAACAAAACAAACATGTAGTGAAAACAGGTCTGCAGATGGTCATGTGGATCTGATCAGTCTGAGAGAGCAGAGCCACTGTCACCAAGCCAGCCAGCCCTGCTTGCTGGGCTTGCTCTTTATCTTTTTTTACATTGTTTTATTTAGTATCTGTGTGTGTTCATTCCCACACATGCACGAACACGCGCATACACACCCACACACACTGTGAGCACATACACATGCCACAGAATACATGTGGCAGTGAGAGAACAATTGAGTGGATTGGTTCTCTTTCCTGGGTTCTGGGACCTGCAAGGTCAGAAGGCGGGTACCTTCGCCGTCTCACTGGCCCACCATCTTATCTTTTGAAGAGCTCATATGTGCCCTTCTCCACCCGTTCAGCTCTGGGCCACAGCTGCTCCTCAGGCTCCAGCAGAGCATGTCCCCACCTTCCTTATCCTGCATCCAAGTCAAGGCTTCTGTAGTGGGAAGCCGGCGCCCAGTGCTCCAGCCCTGCAGTGCTCCAGCCCTCCAGTGCTCCAGCCCTCCAGTGCTCCAGCCCTGCAGTGTAGGCTTTTTATTTTGTTATTTGGAGCCTCAACAGTTCCTTTTACTCCTGTAATTGCACGGTAGCTTTTTAAAGCATGTGGCTTTTTATCCAATTTTTCCAAAGCATTCAACTTTAAATTCACAGAAACAGCAATTCTCTTCTTATTTAAATTGTGTGTTAGCATAAAATTTAACCAGATACATAATTACAGTAAGTTTAACTGAAAAGAAATTGTTTAAGAGAGAATCTGGTTAAAAGCAAAATCTCTACCTTCCATAGTGGAGCCCCCTCTGCCTGGTGTGCCATGGCACAGGCTGCCTGTATCAGGCAGAAGCACTGCCCCTCCCTCCGGGAGCTCCTCCAGTCCTAGTACAGAGAGCCCGGCACAGGTTGGCTCTGCAGAGGAGAGTCTGAAAGCGGGCACAGCCAGGGCTCAAGAGCAGTGTCTGGAAGACAGCCAGCTAGAGCCCTGTGGCTGTCCACCAGCGGACTTCTGAGTTTGAGGGCCAGATGTGTTCTCCAAAGGAGAGTCTGGGGCAGGAGGAAAGATCATCTACTTTAAGCCATAGTCAACACTTGATTATGCCTAGGAATGCTTTTTTGTTTTTAATAAAACGATTAAGGAAATGGGAGAAATGTTTAACGTACAAATAAGTTTCACGGTCATGGGAAATAAGTGACACTCCCCTCAGAGCCGCTTCAGATAAATGAGGTGAAAATGAGTGTATGTCATTTCAAAGGTTTTGCTCAGCTGTTCCCCAGCCACTGCACAAGGGCTTACTTAGGGAGGCCCCACAGTGCATCAGAGCAAAGTTGGGTTGAGGCCACAGAAATGTCATACACACAGTCATGGGCATCTTAACCTAAGGGCCTGAATGGGGAAACAGATGTTACTGTAGCAAAAAGGAAGCTGACGGGCAGTGGTTTTATCAGTGGGGTTATGGGAGTAAGCAGGCAGAATGAATGACATTAGGTAGAAGACTCTAACATGCACATCCAAAGCATATCCCGTTAGTCTCCAAGGACTCCCATTCTAAGACTTCAGTGGTGACCAGAGGCTGAGGTGCCTCTCTACTGCAGTGTAGTGGCAGCTACATGGTATTTTGCTCCCCCGCCACCTCCTGAGCACTGGGGCTTGAATAGAGCTACCTGCACTGCTGGGGGCCCATAGAATGAGTGTGTGGCTCCTGGGGAAGTAGAGATAGATGCTGGGTACAGTGGCCAGTGGTCATTGAGAACTGGGAGAAGGAAGCTAAGGTGGAGGCGTGGCTACTTTTCCCGCCTCTGAACAGCTCCTGACAGCAACTGACTTGCAGAGTTTTGTTTTTTAAAAGATTTATTTATTTATTATATGTAAGTACACTTTAGCTGTCTTCAGACACCCCAGAAGAAGGAGTCAGATGGTTGTGAGCCACCATGTGGTCGCTGGGACCCGAACTCAGGACCTTCGGAAGAGCACTCAGTGTTCTTAACCGCTGAGCCGTCTCTCTAGCCCCTGTTTTATTTTTTGAGGCAGAGTCTCATGTAACCCTAAGCTTTCCTCAAACTCAGCCTTGTAGCCAAGGATGACCCTGAACTTCCTGCTCTCCTGCCTCCCATCTCTACAAACTAGGATTGCAGACGTACACTGTCATGCCTGGCCTGAGGTGGTGCTGTGGACAAACCTAGGACTTGTTAGGTTTCACGCATGTTAAAGAACACACTGTACTGCCGGGCTGCACGCCAGCCTCCAGTGTTAGGTATATCTAGGGTTCCACCCTGAGTGAGTTTTCCCAGCTGGGACATTCGTGTGTCTAGGCACACAGCCCTGTAGGTCTGTGCTAGCACAGCTGGTGGCTCGTCTTTCCTTCGGTATTCGTGTAGGACTTCAGGATGTATCCCGCCTCCTGTGGCTAGCTTTTCACTAGTGTTCTCAGACTTGAGCAGCCTGGGGAAAAGAACATCTTATTTTTTATTTTATGAAATTTCTTCTAGAAGCTCTTTAAGTGAAGATGTATAAAATTAACAATTTCTTTCATTTCTTAACTTGATGGTGAACCATTTTTCAAGCCCTATTCTATATTACTTAGCTACTTTGCAATAAATCCTTAGAGAAGAGTGTAATTAAATTATGCAAGAGGCATTAATGCTGAATGAAATATTGTCCACTGTGAGAGTCAACAAAGCTTTGTGCAATGTTCTATAAATAACTGAAGTTAAAGTATTCCTTGTGACTACATGTTCTGTGTGTGCACACATGATTGCATGTGAGTAAGGGTACACATGTGCCAGAGTGTTCTTGTGGAAGGTCAGAGGACTGTCCTGTGGGGTCAGTTCTTCCCTTCTGCCTTGGCCTGGGATCTCAGAATCACCCTCAGTGTATCAGCCTGTGCACAAGCAGTTCTACCTGCTACGTCATTTCCCTCCCGAGCCTATCCTAGGGTACATTTTGTTACTATATTTTTAAATGTATTATATGTGTGTTGTCAAGTATGCAGCATAGTGCATGCAGGGCGTCCCAAGGATGACCTGCAGCAGTCAGTTCTGTCTCAGGAATCAAATTCAGTTGTCAGGCCTGGCAGCAAGCCTCTCCCAATCAGCCGTCTCACTGGCCCCTGTCCCAGTGTTTAACAGGGGCATTGCTGTGACTGTGGCATTTTCTTTGTAGACAGTGTAGTTGTTAGTCAAGGGCGGTAGGAAGAAGCAAGGAAGGCACAGCATTTCTTGGCATTTGGCTCAAGCCCACAGAGCTACCTCATCATAGAGGAGAGGGACGACCTGCAGCCACACAGCAAATCCTAAGCTGTGTGGGTTATGGTGGGAAGATTTTACTAGAACTCAATCACAGACCCTGTGGTCCAAACTCAGGGCTGAGAATGTAGGCATGGCAAGAAGCCAGCCCTGAGAGGTCTCTTTGTAGTTCAGAGGGGAGATCAGAGGTGGCCGACATAGCTTGGAGGTGGAGCACGTGCACGGCAGGCACAGGACCTCGGGTTCAGCCCCAGCACCAGTAAGTACAGGAGGTGTGGTTACATGTTCTTGTGTAGAGGGAATGAGTCCTGTGAAGCCCTTTCCTTCCCAGGGTTTATAGCTCAGTGGTACAGCCCTTGCCTACTTATGTCTCAAGGCCCTGGGTTCTCTTTCCCTTCGCTCACCTCTGACTCTAAGTGTTTGTCAGGAGTACTAGCTTCACGTTGGGAGAGCGTAAGAGGAGTGTGCGTACTGTCTGTAACTGTAATCCCGCTTGCTTAGCTGCTGGTCTGTGGCTGACTAGATTGTTTTTTTCAGGCACAGAATCTCCAGTTGAGTTCCATGTGTGGTTCATCTCTTGGGCATTTGAGTCTCATAAGCTGGGTTTTTTCAAGGGCTCTTCAGAGGTTTAAGTGAGAACAGACGAGCACTGGTAACTGACTGGGATGCCTGGTAGCTACTGTATTCAGAGGACTCAGGAAGTAGAGCCAGGAAGCTCTTGCATTTAAAGTCAGCCTGGCACATATATAGAAGTGAGACTGTTTCAAAAGAAAGAAAAAAGCCAGCCTTCAGCCTTCATATAAAAGAAGACTGTCTGGGTCTGGGGGGGAGGCTTTCAGATAACAGTTTCTGTCCCTCGGAGTCCTGTGAACCAGAGTCCAGTAAACCCTTGATACCACAGAGAACCCTGGGCTGGCAGGTACTGGTGTTACAAGTTGACTGGTTTGCCTCTGCTGGGTCTGATGCTGGTCTCTTCAGTTCTTTTATGTTTGAACATGCTGGTTACCTTTTGACATACTAGCAGGACAGTATCTGCTGGACCACATGCACCTGCAGCATGGGGACTCCGCCCTGTGCAGAGGAGAAGGCTTCGCTGTCATCTTCCTACCCACTACCTGGGTGCCTGGGGAATGCCTCTGCCCTCAGTGGCAGTTGCTTAGTCAGTCTGTGTTTCCCCTGTGCGCCTTCAGTGGGAAGCTCACAGTCTGGTTAGTCGGATACTTTTGGTACCACTCTCTGGCTGTTGGTCTGCATCTCCTTTCCCTGTGAGTGTCCTGTTCCCTGCTTGTGGCTTGGCTCTCTTTGGCATCGGGTAATTGATTATTTCTGTCTTCTGTGGTCGATCGCAGTCATGCTGCATTGGTTCTGTGCTAGTGTTTCAGCCCTCTTTCTAAGCTGAACAGTGAGTGGGGGTAGGGCTAGACCTTCTTACAAGTCAGGAGCAAACATTTTCAAACATGTCACCACGGACAAGATAGTTGGACAATAATAATATTTTGGTATAAGCCAAGAGGTAAAAGCAGAAGGATTACAAGTTCTACATGAAATGCTATCAGAGAAACAATACAAAAACTCTGTATAGCCACCAGGATTTGAGAACCTCGTATTTTCCATATTGTAAAATAATTATTTTCCTTGTCTCCCCCCCCCCCCTTGAGTTGTTTAAATATGTGAATGGAGCCTGGGGCCTGTGAGAGAACAGATGACAAGCCCACACCGAGCCCTGTTTGACTAACAGTGCCCGATCCTCAGGACTCATTTAGATTCTGGCCTAGCTTTGTTGTCCCTGTGATTAGATATCCTGGCAAAAAAACACCTGGAGAGGGGGAGGATTTGTGTAGTTCACTATTGCAGATCACAGTTCATCACAGCAAGGAAGGCACAGTGGCCAGAGCTTAAAGCAGCTAGTTGCATCACACCCACCAACCGGAACAGGGAGATGGCTGTGCCAGGGAGTAGTGCGGCCTGTAAGAAACCCTGTCTCAAACAGTAAGCTGGAAAGCAGTTAAGGGGGATGTCAGCTGAGGAAGACACATGCATGGTGTTGGCTTCTGGTTTCCACATGCATGCATGCATGCGCTCACACGCACTGGTGTAAGTTTTAACTTAGTTTAGAGAGGCTTTTCTGGAGGAAAATCTAATCAAAAGAAACATTTTTAAACATGGTGGATCCTGCAGATGCATCTGGTGGCTCAGATGTGACCTTCATGCACCACTGCAGAAGTCATTCCAGTTCCCATTTTCAGGCCGGTGATAGCAAAACTAGTCTTTTCTTGAAGACACTTACCTTTTTTAAGAGAGTGTGTGTGTGTGTGTGTGTGTGTGTGTGTGTGTGTGTGTGTGAGTGATTCTGTGGTTCTATATGTGTATATGCATTTGTGTGAAGGCCAGAGGATTTAGAAATGCCTACACAACCATCCCCTTTAAGACAGAGTTGCTAAGAGCCTGGAGCTCACCATTTAAACCAGATAGCCTGGCCAGAATCCCAAGGGTCCATCCTCCCCATCCTCCTGGGACCACTTTCCTAACTCTGGGCTTATAAATATTCACTACTGCACTATGCATTTTTTCCTCTATGTTTTGGGACTTGAACACAGGTCCTCATGCATGTAGTAAAAGCACTTCATACAGAGCCTTTTCCCTGGGCATGGAGACATTTTGTAAGGCACTGGGTTGTCTGGAAGCCTCAGCAGGGCAGATAAACTGGTATGACAAGTAAGTTCATTTTCTCAGATATGTCACAGTACATGGGCCTTGTTTTAGCAGACCTTGGCAATTGTCTGCTGTGATAGGATCTCCTCGAATCAGTGTGGTGAGCCATGCACTTGCAGAGATGAGAAGGACAGAGACATATCTCTGTTTAACAGCTGTAGGCAGTGTATTATACGGAGTTTGAAGACTACTTGACTTTATTTTTACCCTTTGCAGTGGAAGATTCTGTATTAGAAAGTGCTGACTGCTTTAGACTAGGAAGGATTCTTTTTGAATTCCTGAGAGTCAGGTACCTGAATTCAGAGGATGAAGCAAGGAATCTAAAGAACTGAACTGACTGCATGGAAAAGAGAAACTTGGGGTCTCAGCTCTGTTTTCCCCTCTACCACCTCTGGAGGCCCTAAAGGTTTGCAGTGTCTGCTCTGTGAACTTTGCTGTCCTGGAAAGGGATGACTCAGCAGTGACAGTGACTGTTGGTGCCAACACATGGCACCTTGGCCTCCACTGAGTGTGCATTTTTAGTGTGAAGGAAGCAGGGCCTTGTGAAGGCAAGGGAGAACCACTCACCTTGCAGAACCTGCTACAGCATGAAGATAGAACAGGCATCTGTTGTCAGGAGAAGAGGGTGTGGTGTACTCAGTGACTCTGAGGTTGCCATGGTAATAACATCCTGGCACCTGGCAAACACATCCATGAGAAATGACCACTTTTGGCAGCAAGCCAGGCTGTGGTGCTTCAGAGCAAGCCTTCCCAGCCAGCCACCTACAGGTCTGCGAGTTCTGCTTTATGATGGCTGCCCTGAGGAAGTGGCTACATTGTTAGATAAAAGGGATGGAGAGATGGAACTAGTGCTGGGTCACATGCCTTGGCTGGCCAGTTTAGTTGTGTTGAGAGTGCAGGAGGTGAACAGGCACGGCGCTGACTGGCCAGCCGGCCCCAGAGGGTTTCTGGAGAGTCTGCACAGTTGAATAGGTCAACAGGGCTCTGATCTAATCTGGAGTTAGTTTCTTGATGATTGTGGATATGACAGCATTATTGGGAAGGATGGAAAGGAGAAGATGGAGCCTTTGAAGGACATGGCGTTTGTCCTGGCCATAGTCTTTCCATAGTCCTTTCTCTGGTTCACCATAGTATGAACTAAGCAGCTCTGAAACCAAGAGCCAGGATGACTTCATTCCTCCCCTGTGGACTTTAAGCCTGGGATTTTGGTCACAGTGGTGCAGACTGACTAATTGAGAACAGCATTGCAGCGGTAAGGGGTAGATCTGTAAGCTACTGGGGTGCAGCCACTGACATCATGAGGATAGAAAAGAGTGTGAAAACCAAGGGAAGGATTGCCACAAGCTCAAGGCCAGCCACAACTATAGAGAGCTTTTTGTCTGAAAACAGACAAAACCAAGAAAGTCACAGTTGTGGGATCAAGACGAGCTGTTACAACTTTTTCTGCTTTCAGGAAGACTGAAATTTTCAGATATCTAATGTAAAAAGCATTTTAACCAGATTTTTAGAAAAAGTTGCCTATCTGAAACAAAACCCGTAGTGTTGAGAAAACAAAGACAAGTGTTTCTTTAGAAAGTGCCAAGATGGCAGCCCTTGGCCAGAGTTGTCAGCTGAGCCACAGTGGGCTTCAAGCAGCCCATGTCTACATAAGACATGTGGTGTGTGTAGCCCGTGGTCTGAGGATGACTCGTTATAGGGACACCAACTTCGAGCCCTATTAGATGAGGCTAACCCAAGAAGAGTACCTCTCTCCTTACTAGTCCACCGGGCTGATGGAAGTAACAGTCCCAGGACAGCAGCTGTGATGATAGTGTTAGTTCCATCAAAGTGGATATTTAGAGCTGAGCATATCAGCACGCTTGTCTGTACTTACCCAGCAGTCAGGAGACCCAGGTGGGCAGATTACAAGAAGGAAAACTGGCTGTTTGTTTTCATTTCTCTCACATGGTATAAAGATCTACAGAATGTCTTCAGTTTCACCTGGAGGTACACGGAAACACAATCTGTGTCTTTCTTTTTTGTTACAGTGTAATTGGTTTGTGCATCTGTATGTGTGGGTATGAGTGTGTCAGAGCATAAAAGTGGAAGTTCAAGGATGACTTGCAGCAATCAGGTCTTTCCTACAGTATGGCTTTTGGAGATCAAAACTCAGGGTGTCTGGCTTGTCTACCCACTGAGCCATCTTTCCAGTCCCCCAATATCTGTCTTTCTACAGATGTCTACTAACCTCTACTCTCAGTCCCAAATTGTGAGGTAACTTATCTAGTATCCATGTGTCACTTACCCATAGGGATGTGTTCTGAAGACGACAATGTCAGGAAATTTTACATTAGGATTATATCTTGGAGTGTACATGCATCCACTAAGATGGCTGCGACACCACTGGTAACAGTCTCACCGGACCCTCATTGCCCTAAGCAGTGTGCAGTTACATTCGCATTTCCCCCGGTTTTATATGAGCCCTGCCCGCTTTGGTCTAGTGGCAGTCTGCTTTGGTAAGAAGCTGGCTTTGCAGCACACTGGTCTTCTGGGGACACTTGGTATTGCTTTTGTGTTCTGCTAGTTCCATAAAATGTTATGTTGTTAGCTCCATGCAGAAATGGATCGGTGTATTTGAGGTGACCGAAGAGTTATTACAGAAATCAGTAAAAGCCAGTGTCTGAGGGCAGAATAGATGAGTGGGTAAAGGGGGCCCAGGTTGTGGCAGCAGGATTAGCAGTCAAGCCAAGGCTGCCAGCATGCTCGCTAACTAGAGTCCGACTAGGAATGTTATGCCCAAGGATTGTGTGTCTGGAGGAGGAACTCTAGGTGCTGCTGAGGTCTTGTCAGCTGTAGAATAGCACAGCAGTTTTCTCAGCAGCAAGAACCCTTCCCAGCACATGCCGCTGCTCTGCCAGCAGCTGGCAAGAGGCAGTCAGGTGCTCATTCAAAGGATCTCCTGCATTGTGTCTGCTTTCAGAGTGGATTTGGAGTTGATTTGTTCTGGGTAGAAATTCCCAAGTACAGCTGTGTTTGCCAGCCCATTCCCCATCACAGTGCTGGGTCAGCAGCCATGGGCCCCACACATTTAGAAGATGGTTTTGTAGTTCTTCACATCTTGATGGGAGCAACAGCCTCACCACCATCAAGGGTTCTGATCCCTTGGCTCCATCTTGGACACTGTCCTGTTTTTCAGATGACTCACCCTGTTGGTTGCATGTACTACTGAGTCTATAGTGTCTAGATAACTGACAGACAGCCTTTATTAACAGGTAGGGGACAGAAAGTAACTGAGGGAACACAGAACCATGCCAGGTGATGCAGGCCTTAACGCCAGTTATTCAGGAGGCTGAGGAAAGAGAGTGTAAGATCAAGGCCTACCTGCTCTACAGATCAAGTTCCAGACAGCCTGGGCAACTTACTGAGAATTTGCTTCAAACTAATAAATGGAATCGTGGGAGATGGATGTCTCAGTGGTTAGGAGCACTTGGAAGCAGGAGTCTAAATGCCTAGTACATGCATAAAAGCCAGACATGGCTGAACATACCAGTACCCACAGCATGGCGTTGGAGACAGGAAGATCCCAGGAGTTCACTGGCCTGACGGCCTAACCAAAATGGTGAACTTCTGATTTAATGAGAAACCATGTCTCAGAATGAGAAGGCAACTGAGATGACACCCAGGATCCTGCTCTGAGAACCACATTCTCAAATGCATGTGCATACACCCCACACATATCACACACCAAAATAAATAAAAAGATTGCTGGAGCCGTGGCCCAGTGGCAGGGTACTTGCCTGGCATGCACACACACCCCTCTTTGTTTAATCACCAGTATTGGGAGAAAGTATCAGTAATGTGTTTTCCTCTTTGCTGTAAGCTCAAGAATGTGATGAATATGGTAAGATGTCTCTCATTTCTTTGATTATAATTAGTATATGCTAAGTTTTTGTTTTAATTAGAGCAGGACATAGCTATACTTTGAAAGTCAATTGCATACTTGTTATGAAAAGTGTCTGCACTCCATTTCCTAGAGCCAGTCTGGGTTCCAGGATTACTTAAAACACTGGTCTCTGATGTCGGGTAGGCTCTACCAACCCTTGCTGTGGCTATACCGCTGTTCCCCCCACATCCCGAAGGATCTGGACTTCTTCCGCAGCAGACAGCAATCTGACTTCATTGTAGGTGCCCCTCAAGCTTTCTCATGCTAACACTCCAACCAGGTGGTTTTTCTTTTGGTTGTCTTAAGTCTCTAGAGGAGCAGAACTGGTAGAAAGTATGTAAATAAATAAAATTTATTCTTCTATCTTTTTTTTTTTTTTTTTGGTTTTTCCAAGACAGGGTTTCTCTGTGTGGTCCTGGCTGTCCTGGAACTCACTCTGTAGACCAGGCTGGCCTCGAACTCAGAAATCCGCCTGCCTCTGCCTCCCAAGTGTTGGGATTACAGGCGTGTGCCACCACACCTGGCTAATAAAATTTATTCTAAAAGGGATTCACAACAGCCACCTGCACAGTAGTGGCAGGGTAGTTCAACAGTTTCTCTGTGTACCAGAGAGAATGAGAACTTGAGAACTTCTGAATGCATGTGGCTGGATGCTTCAGCATGGAGCAGTGTGGTGCAGAAGACCTGGAAGATTCCAGAGTTGTTAGTCTTCAATATGTATTGGAAGGCCAACGTAGCTTGAGTCTAATATCAGCTAGATGCTGAGATGAGTTAGATGGACTTAGCAGCAAGAAATGAAGGGAAGTGACTGGAGAGATAGATGGCTCAGCAGTTAAGAGCACTGGCGCCAGGCAGTGGTGGCACACGCCTGTAATCCCAGCACTCTGGGAAGCAGAGGCAGGAGGATTTCTGAGTTTGAGGCCAGCCTGGTCTACAGAGTGAGTTCCAGGACAGCCAGGGCTATACAGAGAAACCCTGTCTCAACACCCCCCCCCCAAAAAACAAACAAACAAACAAAAAACCACACTGGCTTCTCTTTCAGAGGATCTGAGTTCTATTTGAGCCACCTGTAACTCTAGTCTTAGATCTAACATCTTCTGGCTTCTGAGGGTACAGGTGCACACTGATGCAGAGACATACATGTAGGCAAAACACTCATCCATATAGAAAAGGAAGGAAGGAAGGAAGGAAGGAAGGAAGGGAAAGAAGGAAGGAAGGAAGGAAGGGAAAGAAGGAAGGAAGGAAGGAAGGAAATGAAGGCTCATAGGCTGCAGCACTGTTTTGCCTCAGACACCTTTATGTATCTGGTATACCTAAGGGTGTGCACACTTGGTGGATGGGTCACCTCTCAGTTAATTCTTCCTGGAAATGCCCTCATCCCTCCCAGAGGCATGCTGCTTACTTGATTCTGTCAAGGTAATCGCCATCAAATTTACAAGATTAAGCATCATGAGTCCACCCCTAGACAACTTGACTCGAAGTCACTCATGATCAGTTTCCAAATTAAGATAATACAGAGTCATAATTCAGCATCATGTGTTGTTAACTGTACTATAAACAACTGAAAACATCAGTTCTTCCCCCATAGCAGATGTCTTCAAGTTATACCCTATAACTTAAATATGTACACAGAGCAGCAACACTTAAGTTCTGACATTTTCTTAATGCTATATAGTAATAGAATAGGAAAAGAAAGAAAACCCAAATATCTGCCAACTAATCCTTACATATAAAGCCATGAACATTTTAACAATATAAGACGGAAGCCTGCATGGCAGTTACATTCCTCATTTCTGTGATTGGTTTCTTGTATAGTTGTTTTTATATTTTTTACTGCCCACCTCATATACTCAGCATGTCTTGTTTCTTTATCTGTGGGAGTAGTCTGAAACTTATTTCTTAACACAGGAAGGCTTAGAATTTATGTCCTCCCTGCCTCAGCCTCCTGGAAGGTTCTGGCTCATTTACCATCCTGCCTGGATCAAGTTGTTACAGTTTCAGACTTAATTCAGAACATGGTCACTGCTCTTCCTTCCTCTGTCACAGCCCAGTGTCTCTGTGATGTCAGGATCAGTTCTTTCTGATAACATTATAACTCCTTTCTTACTGTTGACTCAAGGACGTCAGGAGCCAGAGTGGCTGGGGGGAAGTCTTAGCTTCTAGTTTAATTGGATCCATGTAATGCTTCTTGTGCCTCCTAACAGAAGCACTCCTTCCTCTGGAACCAAGGCTAGCTGAGCATGAAATTGTAGGAACAGCAAGTAAAATGTTGCTAGTGGGCCACTGGGAGTAGTAGTGTTGAGTGGTACTGTTCCTATTTCTACCCCTTGATTCTTGGATCCATGAGTCCTGGCTATAGGAGAAACTACCATAATCTGAACCCTGAATCAGAGCATATGCAGTCTTCTAGAGGACTCTACCCCAGCCCTTCTGGCTACTGCTGCCTACTTGGCCGTGTAGCTGTATCTTTAAAAGGCCATATCCCATTTGTCAAGCCAGCTGCTTTGGTTGTTGGTCTTATGTGTCATCTCCATCCTTGCCATTGTGACCCTGTTGTTCATGGGTCCAGAGGGTAATGACAGGAATGGCCAGGAAAGGGAGTTGACCTCTGTCTACAAAACAAGTCACCCTGCTTGTTGACATTCTCCTCTGCTGATGTCACCATTTGATGAACATTTACACAGGACACAAGTATCTTCGCTTCCTTTGAAGATCTGTTTATATTCTTCTTCCCTAAATGTCTATCTCACCAATTTTCCAATCATGCTCTTTCCAAGTCCCCAGCTGTTCATCCAAACTATTGAGAATGTCCTATGTGTCCATGTATAAATTGTACATCTGTCCAAATAAAATGTGTATGGTCAGCAAGATGGCTTATTGAGTTAAAGGTGCTGGCCACCAAGCCTGATAACCTGAGTTCAATTCCCTGGACCAATATAGTGGAAAGAGAATTATCTCCCACAGGTTGTCCTCTGACCTTGGTGCACACCAGTAGCATGCATGCAAGTATAGAGAGGATAAAAATAATACTAAAAATATACAACTCTGTCCTGCCCAAAGTTGTGCCTACCACAGGGTTTTCCTTCTCTGTCCTTCAGGGTTGTCCCAGAAAGGTGCTGTAAAACTCCAGGGATGGACTCTACACAGGGTAGCACTGTTAATAAATCGGGCCTCACTTTTGTTCTCCTTAGACATCCAGTCACAAGAGCATGTCGCATGAGGCAGTGCTTGGGAACAGAAGGCATTGTTGGAGTGGTAGGAACCATAGGCATTTGGGTAACTTAATTTACGGCCTGCCTTGGCTCAGTCACATAACTATCACTTCCAGTTGTGCTGCTTTGCATGTCCACCTTTATGGCTTGGTAGGGAATGCCTAGCCTATGACGTGTGGTGCAGCCCATTGTCAGATTCTCGGTTTCCCCTAAACCCCCATAGCAGGCCAAGAGCTGTCTCTCAAAATCATTGTCTGTAGGTGAGAACAAGGCCTTGCTCCAAAATCCCAAAGGCCTCTACTGTGATTCTCCTGTGTGTTCCTCAGAGATTCCAGACATCACCCTAGGTAGCACTGACACCGCGGCAGTACCATTAGGTGTGCTAGATTATGTGTTTGTGTTCCAAGGGGCAGAGCAGCTGGATTGTTACAGGGATTTTTGCTGTTATTTTGGGCTCATTCCTGGTACCACAGTCTGTAAAAAACCTTGGTTCTCGTGACAAAGAGTGTATGTTGTTACAAGATGATTCACAGGACTGGCACCTACTGGTCTGGGTAGTGTCATAATAGCCATCCACCCTTCAAAGAGGCTGAGAACCAAATATAGGTGCACAGTCTGTAAGGCTGCTGGATGCCTTTGGAGTGCCCACTGAATGCCTAGAGGAATACTGGGAAGTCACTGGTCTTCTGCCAATGTGGCAAGGCCAGACAGAGGCTGTCAGATGCTGGATGGACGGCAGCAGTGATAGAGTTGGGTGCACTCACAAGCCAACGCCAAAGATGGGCTGGGCAGCAGTGCTTCTTCTGTGGACCTCCTGTTTGGTCTGCTGCAGATAGGTGCCACTTACTGTGAGGGAGGATCCTCTCCCCTCAGTTAATCCTTCCTGGAAACACCCTTACAGACCTACCAGTCAAGAGGAATCATCTTAGGTTCTAATAATGCCATCTTTCCAAGCCTCGGTGACTGCTGCTAAAGCCAAAGACAGAAGCTGCCCCATCAGTCACTGTGCACCTGTGAGGTGGCTGTTGGCAGCTGTTTCCCAGTCTGCCACTCTAGACTAGGGCTGTGTTCTCAGCCTCCAGCCCTAAGCTTTCCTGTGGCTTCTCCATCACTCGACTGTATCAGCTCCACCGTTTATGTCTTTGGGGTTCTCATTTGTTTACTGGGGCACATCCTGCAGTAACTTGCTATAAGAAACTAGGCTGGAAGATACATTTCTTATTTCAATCCTTGGATAGGTAGTGGGGTAGACCTAGAAGTATGGTGTAGATGTGTTTTTCCCTCCAATTCTAGAGTGCTGTGCTCGCACTTCCCAGCCCTGGCCCTCTGCTGATACTGCCTGTTCTCTCCTGTACACTGGAGCATTCACGGAACAGTGCGTCCATGCCAGTGCTGTGTCAGGAATGCCTGCACACTATCCATTTGGCACGGCACACTAGAGAACAAAACATGGGAAGTGGGGAAGAGGCAGCAGGCCCTAATTTGCAGTTTTGCTCTCCATGGGATCCAATCTGAGGGTGTTGAATGGGAAATTCCAGAAATAAGCAACTCAAAATTTTGAAATTGTGCACTGTTATTATAATATCTTGAGCTGTCCCAGTCCTTCCCAATAGACTTGAGTTTTGTCCCTTTGCCAGCTAACCCAGGCTGTGTATGCTATTCTCCCCTCCCACTACACTAGGCCCTTAGGAATTGTCCTCATCTGTTGTGTCTAGGGGTTTACATTCAAACGACCCTTTTAAAATCATCTGCCGCTGTTACATCCTTATGCCCAGGCCACCTAATGCCTCACCCATCACAAGTATACTGTTTCATCTTAAATTATACCAAGACGGGTGTGCACAGCACAACGGGATGTGTGGTGACTAACCCTGTTCACCTAACACCTAACTTCTATTACTGTAGTAGTTTAATTCCATTGATAATTTCTGTTGTCACTCTTACTGTGACTGATGTGCAAGTTAACCCTTTATGAGTGTCTGTGTGTAGTAATAAATAGCTGTGCAGTGCTGTTGCAGTGGCAGATGTCCCCACAGCACAAGGCCATACAGGGGTTTCCAACCAAGAATCCTAGGGAGGTTAATCAGGGATTGACCAAAGACTTAGAGAAAGCTGGCATGAGCTGGGCTGACTCCCAGAGCCCAGAAGAGGAGGAAGGAGCTTGTGGCAACACCTCCCAGACAGAAGCTTGTCTGAATGCTGAGCAGAGGTGTACCAAGAGACCCAAGAAATCTGATTGGAGGCATGACATTTCCGAGACGAGAGCTTCAGGACAGGAGGGTATAGCTGAAATCCCAGTGCAGTTCTGGATACAGTTTGGAACATGGATGACCTCTCCAGATAAGAGGCCGAGTGAAGAATTCATAGATGCAGCCCAGGGCTGGAGACTGCAAGGACTATAATGCAAGCCTTTAGCCTCAGAAAAGGCCGAGGAGTGCCTGTCAGCCAGCTAGAGGTGGGAAGGAGGTCAAAAGACATGACTTGAACGGTACAGGACGGGACTGAAGACGGAGCCTAAATGATACATAGCCTCAGGGCAGTGTCAGTGGTCCTCCATCTTCCTTCAGGGTGCAGCCCCAGGGACAGCCAGAAGGTGGGTCACTGCTGACTTTCAGAAGCTCTCAGTTGGTGACCTCTGAGTTTTTGAACATGCCTCCTTTAATGTCACAGTTGTGTCTTAGGAAAGTCTCAGGATCCTCAGCACATACCTACCTGCTCAAGAGCTCAAGGCTCTGGAAAATGATTGGACAGGGTGGAGTGTAGTTCTTGGTACAGCAGCTGCCTGGCAGGCACATAGCTTCAGTTTGCACCGCTGGATCAGCTTGAGTGTGGTGACACTGTAACTCTGTGCCGCGAACGTGAAGCCTGGGTGACGAGTTCAAGGCCGTTCTCCACAAAGCAAGTTCCAGAAAAGAATAGAAGGTGGCTAGGCGAAGGCACCAGCCTCACCCCCAGGAAGCTTGTGAGTAGCTGGAAAAGTGCTTCCAAATGAGTCCCGTGTTAGCAGCGCACCCTTCCTGGTGCTGTCTAGATGGCCGAGGCACCTGCCACACTTTCTCTGTTGCCTCCTTTGGTGTGGAGTTTTGCAGTACTCAAAAAATACATTTATTCGCATACTATCACCTATTTTCACTCACTTAAAAACCCAGTCCTGGTCAGGCAGTATTTTGTTCCTGTAGTCCTGTCTCCTCAGTAAACTGAGGAAGGATGCTCACTTTGAGACCAAAGTTTAGAGGCCATTCTGGGAACAGATCAAGACCCCATGTCAAAATAGAGAAATAAGCAGTGCCCTTGGAAAGTTCAGGGTATCATGCTGAGGCAGCAAGGCCTCTGGCTTGCTTAGCAGTTATGAGCACTTGCTGTTCTTGAAGAGGACCTGGGTTCGATTCCCAACACTCACATGTCAGCTCACAACTTCTGCATCTCTAGTATGGGTGGGAATCTGAAGACATCTATTAACAATTTTAAAGGAGATGGGTACCATCAGGGCTGTTAGCACAGCAGGTTGCTGTCCTTGTGCATGAAGTGAGCTGGAAGTTGATACTGAGCGCTGCTGACTATAGGGAAGGCCAGAGGCAACTGTAAGATGGCAGACTCGGGAGCTGAGTACAGCAGCCCTGCACGTGCCGTGCACAGGAGCGAAAGGCATTCCAAAAACTGTAGTTGTGTCAGAGCGAGGGAGAGTTAGGGAGTTAATGCAGTGTGAGCCTTGTGGGAGAGGGCCACCCACCAGTCATTCCCCCCAGCGGTTTTCACTCTTAAGTGCACGAAGGAGGAAAGTCCACACTTGTTAACATTGGCTGTTGTATGCCTGTCTGCTACTGTCCATTGTTCCAGATACAAAGGCAGTGTGGTTGGAATGGGCGGAGCGGATGCTGCACTTGGTCATGGTCTCTTTCTTAGCCGTCTGTTGTATTAGTGATTGTTGGGATCAGATAACTGACAGGAACATTTAAGTGTTTTAGAGGGTCTCAGTCCATGGTGGGATGTGAGAGCCCGAGCCAGTAGCTGTTCATGCTGTGGTGGAACAGGAAGTAGAAAGCCAGCCAGACCTCACCACCTAGAGGTTCCACAACCTCTAAAGCATGAGCCTTGAGGGACATTGTAGCTGGCTCCCGTCATTGGGCTCTTGCTTACAGACCCTGTTTCTTACAGCAACTGTGGCAGCCATGTACTACAGCTACTACATGCTGCCAGATGGCACCTACTGCCTGGCACCACCCCCACCTGGGATCGATGTGGCCACTTACTACAGCACCCTTCCTGCTGGAGTGACTGTGTCCAGCTCACCTGGTGTGACTACCACTGTACCACCACCTCCTGGGACCACACCTCCTCCACCCCCAACCACAGCTGAATCGAGCAGCGGGGTTACCTCCACAACCACCACCACAAGGTACGTGTGCCACCCGCTCAGCATGGCGGCTGCTGCAGTGCCCCGCTGCGTTTGACCTGGACTGCATGCCTGCGGCTCCGCGGTTAGCATGGTGACTTCATTTATTACTACCACACACCTGTACTCGCAGCTTCTGGAAGACTGAAACAGAAAGATTAAAAGTTTAATGCCACACAGCCAGGCCGGGTCAGTCATTCTCTAAGGTCAAGGCTATCCTGATCTGTATAGTGAGCCAGTCAGAGATCACAGTGAATCCCTGTCTCAAAAGAAGAAAAAAAAGTTCAAAGCCAACTAGATAATACATATAGTTGTTCCATTCCTGTATTTCTAGCACTGGGGAGGCATAAGCAGGAGGATCAAGGGTTCGGGGTCACCTATATAATGGGCTATAGAGCAAGACCCCATTTAAGTACCGAAAAAGGTTCTAGCAGCGAGATATAAATGTGGTTCTAGCCATATAGATATAAATGTGGTTCTTAGGCTTGCTCCCATATCTGCTCCTTAATTCTGGGCTGTTCTTGTGTCGAGTTTGAAACCTCAGCTGGGCGGAATTCAAGTGAGGTGGACTGAACTTGTCAGAGCTCAAAGGGTCCCATACTGATTGGTGAGGGGAGAACTCCCAAGATCTCACGTTGTACAGTCTTACAGCATCTAGTATAGACTCAACAGTGGCAGGAGAGGAGTGCTGTGTGAGAGAGAGGGGCGGGAGGTTCTCAGAAAGGCTGCTGAAGTGCTTGACTAAAACCCCTCTTTCTGATCGTGCTAAGAAGTCAGATGTTGGCTGGGGTGTCACTCAAAGTAGATCATTGGCCTGGCTTGTGGGAGGAGTTAAGGGGTGGTTTTCAAGGCCATTGCTGAAAAAGTTAACACAGTGTAGGATGTTGAGCCACTTTCTTGTCCGTTTTAATGACTTTTCCTTATTTTGTTCCTAAGAAGTAGCTCATAGTTAAAGGCGAATGCTACTTAGGAGGAAGTCTTGAGCCCAGTCTGGATGTTGGACCTCATTCTGTAATCCCCACTGTACCGGTTTTCTGTTTTGTTCTGTTTTGTTTTGTTTTGTTTTGTTTTGTTTGAGATAGGATCTTGCCTGTTGGGCTTACTAGGTGCCACCCACCCAGCTTCCTGCATTCTCACCCCAGCAGTGGTGCTCTGGGCCCCGTGAGTACCCAGGAGCTGGCTTCATTAGCTTAAGGGGCTTCTTGCTCTTACATAGCTGAGCCTGAAAGGACCCTCCAGTGCCAGTGGCAGGCTCAGGCCATGCTGAGGTCAGGGCTGCTCACCGGCTCTTCTCCACAGTGCGCTTGCTCCCGTGGCCATCATCCCCCCGCCCCCCGACATCCAGCCTGTGATTGACAAGCTGGCAGAGTACGTCGCTAGAAACGGCCTTAAATTTGAGACCAGTGTTCGAGCCAAGAACGATCAAAGGTGAGGCAAAGGGGTTTAAGTGGTGGGCTGGGGCGTTGGCCTGGCATTCTTACATTTCTGTGTCAGGGTTTTCTGGCCTTCATGAGGTTCTGGGACCAAGCCCCATGTTGCAAAAAAGTCAAAAAACTTCTAAGCCTATCAGGTACATGAGGTGGAGGTTTCTGCATTAGCAGTCTAACCCTGTCAGGATTCTTTTGGGCTTTCATCGCCCCTGAGCTATCTTTAGGTAGACGTATTTTTGTTCATCTTATTAAAGTACCTAGAGTTAGAGAGGGTTTTGTTATTGTCTTTATTGTGCAGTGACTACGTAGGTGTTTGAAAGTCCGAAATTCACATTTCTCAAGGGTCCTTATCTCCTGTGCCTGGCCGTATACATAAAACATGGACTGCATCTTGCCCTATGATCTGACCCTAGGGGATGGGTTATCCCTCTGCTCGACTCACGTCAGTGGGTAGAGTAGGCCTGAAGCCATGTATGAGGTTGTTCTAACTTGTGTCTGTGACCTGTCCAGGACAGTGCAGGTCACATAGGGAAACACCGAGGGCTGCATGTGGGTCACATTGAATCACCAGATCCTTCCCCGTTCACAGATTTGAATTTCTTCAGCCCTGGCACCAGTACAACGCCTACTACGAGTTTAAGAAGCAGTTCTTCCTGCAGAAGGAAGGAGGCTGTAGCACACAGGTTTGTGCTGAAGGGGGGAAAGGGGAGGGGAGGGGAGGGGAGGCATGGAGCTCTGATGACAGATGCCGAAGGGACTTCCTCTTTCCTCTGAGGTCTACGCTGTGTCTGACCTATCCCTTCAGGAGGTGAAACTGTCTTGGATCTGTTGAAGCACCCACCCACCCACTTATGCCTCGGTGGTCTTTTGTCCAGTCCTGCATGTTCCCAACAAGAACCACTGTTGCTACAAGCATCAGAGACTACTTTAACAAGAGAGTTGAGACATGGTCTCATGTAGCCCAGGCTAGCCTTCAGTTCCTGATTTTCCTGCTTGCGCCTCCAAAGTGCTGGGGTTGCAGGTGCCCAGTTTACTTTTGACTACTCTGTAATGCACTCATGGTGCATGTGCTGGAGCTGTTGACTGCCCTCCAGGGTAGAGCTGGACCTGGCCACAGCACACAGTCCCTCGACTGGGGTGCTTTGCCCTGTCCCTGACCCTCGAGCTCATTCTACCAGAAATGCTTGCTGAGGCTGACATAGCTTGTTCTTCTGTGGTCAGTGCGGGATTGGGTTTTGAAGGCATTCTCAGTATCCAGGCTTCTAAAGAAAGGTACTTCTCCAACCTCTAGATCTGTCCTGTGAGAAAACTGCAAGTGGGACTGGGGATGGAGCTCAGTGATGGGGTCCAGTCCCCAGTCACACGCACACGCACACACACTACACACACACACACACACACACACGAGAATAATTTGAAATGTGGAAATGCAGTTATTGTCGGTGGATTGGGAAACTGAGTATTTTGATGTTTTTGTTTTTGTTTAGTTTTGGTTTTGGTTTTTAGAGATTTGTGTCCTCAGACTCTGTTTGGCCAAGGATGCCCTTGGTTGAACTCCTGGTCTTGCCCTTTTTTCGTCAGTGCTGGGATTACATGTGTGTACCACAGAATATGATGACATGTAACAGTGCTCAGTGATGTTTCTCCCTTCAGGCAGCATCAACAGCTGAAGAGGCTCCCACAGAAACCGCTGTTGAAGAGTCGAGCGAGACTGGAGAGGACGGCGCTCCTGAGGGTATGGCAGAGACTGGGGGAAGAGGCAGCGGGAAGAAGGAGGCTGGGTCCAGCAAGAGCACCGTGGACGGGAAGCTGGTAAAAGGTGCGCTGTCCTGGTGAAGCCCAGGCCTCTGGGCCGCCCTCCTGAGGGACAGGACTAGGTACCTCAAACCATGGGGCTCGGGCTTGCCTTCTAGAGCTGCTGTATTCAGACAAGCTCACTCAGTCCTGCTTCTCCAACGTGCTGTTTGGAACCCAGGAGGTACGAGCTAGTCCGAGAACCCGCCAGCTTTTAGCTTACATCATTTAATGAATGTTTATAAATTTCAAATAAGTTTCATCCTCTCCCTAAAACTGCTCAGTCGTGATCCGGGGCTAGGCAGGTGCTCTCCACGGGCTTCCTGCTCCAGCCGTGCAAGCAGTTGTGATGAGGTTTGCTCTCTCCATCTAGTGGCTCCCCAGCACCTTTGTCAGGCAGTGCTGCGCTCGCTCACACTTGGTCTCCTTGCCCTGTCCCTGACTAGATGATGTGGTCTAGCAGGACAGATGTGTGTAAGTGGCTGGCACAGTGGAAGACCAAGGAGAAAGGCTGCTTCAGGCTGGTAAGCAGAGCCCTGTGGTAGAACGTGAAGAAGCCATAACTTCATATGCTGGAAAAGAGACCGCAGAAAAGGGTGTTCAGAGATAAGAGAGGTCCCTGCTGCGTTGGGGACAGGTGGCTCTAGTCATTCAGTCTGAAGAGGTGGACTTTGACACTTTGCCTCCCCTGGGGCTCTGGTTACTAGTGGGTGCTTTACCTAGCATTGGCCTTTTGAGATTAAACAGAGGGACAGGAGCCTTTGGGGAGTCGGTGGCTAGTGCAGGAGCGCGGCAGGAGAAGACAAGCCTGGGCAGAAGAATGGCAAGGGATCCAGGCAGCGATCTGCCTGGCCTCGAGGGGCCTCCGTGTGAGGTCATCTGGCTGTCACTAGGAAAGCCCTGTTTAGAAAGTCAGGTGACTGGCTGCCTCCAGGCCTGCTGAAAGAAGCAGGGCAGCAGCTTGTGCGTGCACCAGACGCCATTCAAGACACTGTCCCATGCTGGAAGGACAGGCAGTGCACCTGGGACTGGAGGAGGAGAGGGGACAGCCGCTGCCAGCAAGGAGAAGGTGGGAGACTGGGACTAGCTGGGGGACAGCCACGCCAGGAGGCACCCTCCAGACTGGTCTTGCCTGGGGTACCTGCAGAGTCACAGAGAGAGGAGCCCCAGGCCAGCTCCCACACCAGCATGCCCTCCCTGGCGGGAGAAGCTCGAGACACGAGTGCAAGCTGCACAGTGTTTGACAACGCTCCTCCTGCAGTGAGGCCTGACAGAGACAGGCCTGCTTCTCTGAGGTGCAGGATGCAGGAACGCAGCCCTGCTGAGATTCAGAGGACAGAGGCTGAGCCTCCAGCCCTGAGTGCCAGGGCAGCTACGTAGGTCGTTATGTTCAAAGAGTCGAGACTGTCATAAAACTTAGCTGGTGATAATCTCTCTGACAACTCCAGCAGACTGCTCAGAAATGCGATTAGGCTAAGTATGATGAGATCACCAGGGTCAGATTGACTAGAAGACAGTCCGGGACATTCTCAAAAGTCTCAAAGGAAGGGACCGATACGGAAGCAGTTCGTCCAGGTTGAAACAGCTCCTGAAGAGGAGAGAAAACGAGTCAGTCAGTGCCTCATCTATCTGCGCATCCGAATGTTAGAACAGAAGACTGTAGGCATGTCAGCACCCTGAAGTCCCGAGTCCACAGAAATAAGGGTGTCGAGAACATCAAAGAGCTGCTGTGGGCCAGGGCATACCTCAGCAGTGACGCTTCCCTAGATTCTGTCATTCTGTCCCCTGCACTGCTTGGGGCAAGAAATTCCATCAAATACTATTCTGAAACAGACATAGCATTAACTTTTTATGTTGGGGGGGGAGAGAGAGAGAGAGAGGGAGAAATAAATTAAATGAACATTTAAAGGGAAGACCTTAGGAAGTGAGTTGGGTTCAGTGCAATATGGCTTGAGTAGATTCAGTCGTTGGCATGAGGGAGAGGGGAAGAAGAACAGAACTTGGGACAGAAGCCCAGCCAGTGTTCTAGAACCCAACCCTGCACAAGTTTAGGCAGGGTTTCTAATACAGCCTTCCTGATAGAGTGCCTCAAAAATCTATAAAATGTTCATATGGAAAGCAGAGACAAGGGACTAAAAATTAAAGGAGAGATTACTGAGAGAGTAATTTTTTTAAACGATCAGTAAAATATGTTGTGTGTTCAAGAGAAAAAGAATGCAGCTATGAACACAAGGTTGTAAATCTTTTTTTAAAATACACAAAGCATGCTCATCACCTTAAATGGAAATGAACTCAAGTCACGGAAAAATACCATTTCAAAGAAAACATAAATTGCCAAAATTATTTCAAGAAAAGAGAAAGAAAACCTGACAGATTTTTAGTCTGGCAGATTTTTTGAAATACTAGTTGGTTAGCAGCCGCTAGAAACAGGCAAGAGGCCAAAACAAATTAAAGTCTGGCTTAATTCACCGTGGAGAACCAGAGCGTCTCTGTCAGGAAAGCTCCTTCGGAGGGTATGTGAGATAGGAGCTCTCGAGCACAGCATTCTGTAGACCTCAACCACGAGATGCACGATGGCTGTGTGCTAAAGCAGGGACGGGACATGGGCAGTGGGCCTGATCCAGGGCTCTGGTGTGGCCACTCCTTCACCTATCTGCACGCCAACTTCCTGGGCATTAGGAAAGCACTGGTGCTTTCGAAACTTCTGTATTGATAATCGAAACTGGACAGGCAGACTCTACCTCCACATGTGTGTCCAAGGGATGGAACGCCGCAGGCTGTCCAACCTTGCAGCAAGCGCCCTGCCCACGGAGCCATCTCCACAGCCCTTCACTTTTAAAGATCAAATAACGCTGAGGGATCTAACAGCAGTGAGTGCAGAAGTTTAAAGTGCAGTCAGTGTGGGCCTGGAGGGTTAGGACCTCAAGGCCACAGCCTCAGGAGCCTATGTGAGACCCGGAAGAGAGGGGAGCAGGAGGAAAAGAATTGTTAACATACATAATCTTAGAACCAGAGAATTGGAGCCAGAAATCCGAGACTTATACGTCAAGGGAAGCAGAGCCAGAATAGAGTTAAAAGCAAATGTCCAAGCGTCAGTAAGTTGGAAGATAAAGGGTTAATGTCCTTCCTATAGAAAGAGCTTTTCTAGGTCAGAAAATGGACTGAGGGCATTCTTCAAAAGAAAAGAATGCATGTACTGGGTTTGTTTATACAAGACACTGGTTTTTCTTTTCAAATTGGTAGTTCGGGCTGAAGAGAGACAGTTCTATAGCTAAGAGTGTACTTCTTGCACTTGCACAAGACCTGGGTTCATTTCTCAGAACCCACATGGTGTTCACAGCCATTTGTAGTTGCATTCCTAGGGGATCTAGCACCTCCTCTGACCTCCAAGAATGTAAAGAATGCATATGGTACACAGACATATATGCAGGTAAAACATTCATGCACATAAAATTAAGAAATCTGAAACAAAATCGTAAAACTGGTGGGGTTTTTGTTGTTGTTTTGTGTTTTTAATTAGTATTAGGGATAAGGGGATGGTTCTGTGGGTAAAGTGCTTGCTGTGCAAGGAGGAGGACCTAAGTTCCCATCCCTAGCACCTACTACAAAGCCAAGGGTGGCCGGAGCCCTGGTGTTTGGGACAAGGAAGAACAGTTTCCCTGAGTTCACTGGCCATCTAGGCTACCTGCTGGTAACTACCAGTTTCAGATAAGATGGAGAATACAGAGGAAGACACCAACCTCTGGTCTCTACTCACATGCAACACACAAGAACAATATACAGTAGCTAATAAGAATGTTAATATCATTCATCTAGGGTTTTGGGAAATGCATTTACCTATATTCCCACCTAATCTGGAGGTTAAGGCAGGGGAGTTCTTTGAGCTCAGGAGTTTAAGACCAAGGTGGGCTATATAGCTAGGACCTCATCTCCAAATACACATGTCTGTGTACACATGCGTGCAGCTGTTATCCAGAGGTAGAGAAGAAACGTAAGGCCGTGGACGTGCTTCAGGTAGGCAGTGCTGGACCCAGTCCTGAAGGTTGGATGTGCCAGAAGGGACAGATCCTGCAGGCAGCAGGCAAGGGTGGCCATCTCAGTGCAGACCTTCTGCACAGTACAGAAGGGCAGGTGTAGCTTCACACAAGGTCTTGGCCACCTGGAGAAAGAGCTTAGGACTAGTGGTAATGTGAGCTGTGGTGTGCAAATTGTGCAGCTGGAACACCCCAGGAGAATCCCCAAGGCTATTGGCTGGCCTGACTTCCCTGGAGAAGCCTCCTCACCCTGGCCTCTTGGTTCTTACAGTGCTGTGGGGCATAGGCCACCTGATAATCTCATCAGCACTGAGTGAGGTAGTGCCGGCATCTGGACACAGAGGTTAGGTTCCTGGGCAGGTAGTTGGGGATAGCTGTACTTGGGCTCTGTGTCTGGCTGTGACTGCCTCTCCAGACTGAGTGTGGCAGAGTGCTCTAGGGACTTCTATTGTCTGCAGGTCCAGTCGCTTTTCTGGAAACAGTATGTGTTCTCAAATCATCTTGTACTTTAGTATCAGCTCATGAGTCCATTAACACTTCATGTAAGTCTTTTTTCCTTTTAAAATGTCCATGATCCTCTGCTTACTGAAGACCGTATAGGCAGTAAAGGGTTTGTTTGTTAGACTTAGTTTTCTTAAGGAACCTTCCGACATGTACAGAAGCAGCACATGGTTCAGTAACCCACATCACCCACCAGGTGCTCACCACTCCCTTCAGCAGGCAGCCTTGGGCAGTGTTGGTTCTGCATCTCCGTCTGGGTCTTAGATTCCACTCAGAATCTGCTGTGGCAAACCGTCATTGCAGTGTTAGAAGAGATGTCTTGGCTGTCCTGTACAAGCTGAGAACTTTGGTTAGTGTTTGGTCAGCATTACAACACCACAGCAGCTTGAAGTGTGTTGTGCTTCTCTCCAGTTGTGGCATAAAAGTCTGCTTTCCTGACTCTTGGGCATTAAAAGGGGAAGGGGGTGTGTGTCACAGTATGTGTTCTATTTAACCCACACAGAGGTGTGGAACATAGAGCAGTAAGGTGAGGAGACCTCAACCCAGCACACAGCCAAGCCTAGCCTGCCCTGAGAAGTTAAGAGCAGAGCCGCAGGGAGGGGAGAGGAAGGAAGGGGAAGGCACTGCAGTGAGTCGCATCCCCCATAGGACCTGCCTGTTTCCCACAACCCATTGCCTCTGTCCGCTGGCTGTCAGCGCACTGGAGCTGGCTCCTTGCTGTAACTGTCAGTAGTGAAGGCCATAGGCTTGGACTGCATCCGCAGAGGGAGTAACAGGAACTTGCTGGTGACACGCAGACACAGCAGAAGACTTTCTCCTATAAGGCCTTTGTGTGGCTCTTAAATTAATTGTTCCAGTGTTTAGGGCTTAAGAGTGTAACACCTAAATTTTTGCTACACCTTGAAATGTTTGTAATAGGTGTAGAGCGAGGTCTGACATGGTGCCGGTCATGTTAACTGAATAAAGAAATGAATTCTGTATTTGTTTTGGTTTCCGTTGTTTTGGTTTGGTTTGGATTTTGCTTGAGGAAAAGGTGCTTTTTTCTTAAATGTAATTAGAGATTTTCTAGGTGGTTTCTTAGCTATGTCATATGCCTACTCATACCAATTCAGCTGCATGCCAGATTCTATTAAAATATATATATATATTTTTAAAAAAGTATTGGGCTAACAAGATGACTCAGTGGGTAAAGACACTTGCCACTAGATCTGCCAACCTGAGTTTAATGCCCACAAGCTCTGTGCTAGAAGAGCCAATTCCCAGTTGTCCTCTAACCTTGACCTGCACACTTGGCACGCTCTTAAGTGTGCACACTAACCGAATGTATTTACAACACAGAAAATGACAAAAATTGACTATTTAAAACTGAAGGCGACCGCTCCGAGTTCAGCGGGTACGTGTCTGCTGTGGCAGTAGTGCTCTGGCGCCCATGCTGGCAGGCCTCAGACAGCACACCAGGCTGCTTGATGCCTTGCCTCAGATATTTGAACAGGACTCCTCTGACTGCATCCCCACCTGTAGAGTGCACATCCACACACATGTGCACACACGTGTGCATGCTGGGCCTTCCCAGCAGGTGCTATCTGCCTATCAGCCATCCCTCTTGCAGGTGGGAGTCCCTGTGACACTGTCTGCGCATTCTGCATCTGGTGCCTAAAAATACGTCACAATTGTCACCTTTTCCCAACAGCTTCTTTTGCTCCAATAAGCTTTGCCATCAAAGCCAAAGAAAATGACCTGCTTCCCTTGGAAAAAAACCGTGTCAAGCTGGACGATGACAGCGAGGAAGATGAAGAAAGCAGGGAGTGCCAGGAAAGCGCCAGCACTGTGGCCAACCCCAGCCCTGCTGCAGCCCCGCCCTCGGTAGTGGTAGAGGAGAAGAAGCCACAGCTTACCCAGGAGGAGCTAGAAGCCAAGCAAGGTTTGTCCATAGCTTTTAAAGGTCTTGAAAGAAAGAAGACAAATATAAGATTTATGTGCTAAGCCAGAATTTTTTTAAGACCGTGAACTAAAGCCCAGAGCTCTGCAGGAGCACTCTGACAGTTCTATGTGCAGTGCCATGGCACTGGGCACTCCTTAGCTTGATGCAGTGCCCTTGGCTCTCTGGACTCAGAGCAGCCTAATGCGCTAAGCGGGCGGTTCTAATGGAGGCGCACTTTGTGCTTGGACAACAGCCCCGGGGTGAGACACCAGGCCTGGACGGCCAGCCATGGCTAATGCACCACACTGGGAGAGGCCCTTTGTGAGACTTGTCTTTCAGCAGAAAGATGGTGCCTGCCAGAGCTGATTTCTCAGCCCTGGCTCATCTTCATGGGTCACAGCATGGCCAGTAGCATATGGGCTGGGACTGGAACTCAGCTGCAATGCTTGCCTAACCTTTTGGGGACATGTGCCCTCCAAAATAAGTCGTCTTTGCGGTGAAGTGGCTACTCAGTGGATGCACTTGTGCTTTTACCTGTTCTGACTGCTTTTCTTGGAATGTGTTTCTGGGTATGCATGAACAGACTGTGCACCCTGACTAAAGGAGCCTCTTGAAGCCAGTGTTCCCCAGAGAAGAGCATGTTGTGCCCACAGGTGCTCTCCCTCAGGGCACTTGCAGTCACACTGGTGTGCGCCTGCTCTCTGAGGGCTCAGCAGTTGATCATGCCCTCTGGACTCGACACTTGCCACAGGAGTACGTTGGCTCCTGTGCATGAGGGCCAGTCTGTGATTTCCAGTGTCCAGCCCAGCTTCTGCCCTTGTGGAGCCCCTTTCAGCCTCGCTGCCTTTGACAATAAAGTATACCTTCCCCAAAAAGCCATAATAGGTTAGTTTTCTGAAAATGTCGATCTGTCCAGGTGTCTGCCTACCTGCTCTGAGGTTAGTATTGAAATAGCAGTGTTTGGCTAGCCAGAAGGTGCCTATTGAAAATCAGAGATGGAGTGCTGCTTACTGCATACTCCGCCTTCCTTGTTTTCTTTAGCAAAACAAAAGCTGGAGGACCGTCTTGCTGCTGCTGCCCGGGAGAAGCTGGCGCAGGCGTCCAAGGAGTCAAAGGAGAAGCAGCTCCAGGCTGAACGGAAAAGGAAGGCAGCTTTGTTCTTACAAACTTTAAAAAACCCTCTTCCAGAAGCAGACGTTGGGAAACTTGAGGAGAGTACTTTCGGTGTTGAGGTATGTAGAAGGCCATCCCGATGGCATGCTTGGATTTGTGGTAGACAAAAGTTGGTCTGGACTCTTTGGAGCCACAGCCTGAGCCAGATGCCAGCAGCCCAGCACCTGCCTCCAGCAGTCACAGACTTTGCTCATAGCTCTGAGTCTGTGCCAGTTACCCTATAAACAGACCAGACTCAGGCTGCAATCTCAGAACACACAGGTGTGGCTCCCGATCAGGAAGCCCAGCTCGTGGCCACCCACGCAGGGCCTCCGCCTCCAGCTGCATGTGGTCAGAGAGATGTGGCTAGAGCGGGGCCTCAGTGATCGCAGCCACATGTGGGGCAGAGATCTCAGTGCCAGCATCTGGATCCTGTATTGTGCTGTAATTAGAAAAAGGTGAACAGCAGCCCCCCATGACTTCTCTGGTTGTAGCTCTGAGGTAGAGCACTAGTGTGTGGGAGGCCCTGAGCTCATTCTCAACACCAAAAGGTCATGGAGATCCCAGGCAGCTCCTTCCTAAGAGCTGGCCGTGACCAGGGTCATCACACGGTACCGTAGGATGCTCTTGTGAGGACGAATGGAAGCGGTGCCCAGCTCCCAGAGCCTTCAGTGAACACTTCGGTGGCTGTGTGTACTTCAGTGAAAATTCTGGTCATGCCTGTCTTGCTCCAGGTGTCTTTATGTATCCTTTATGCTTAGTGTCTTAGGGTTTTATCGCTATGAAAAGTGACCATGAGCACAACTCCTATAATGAGCAGATTGGGGCTGACTTACCGTTCAGAGATTTAGTCTATTCTCCTGACAGGAAGCACTGTGGCACACAGGGAACCGTGGTGCTGGAGAGGAGCTGAGGGCTCTGAGCCCACCCCAGTGAGAGACTTCCTCCAAGGCCTACCTCCCAACAATGCCACTCCCTCTGAGCCTGTGAGGGCCGTTTTCATTCAGACCACCTCACTGGGCTTTCCTTCATAGTGCAGAACAGGCCCTTTGCTCTTGTCAGCTATTGTTGGAAAGAGAGAAGGAACTAGAACTCACAAGTGGTGGCAAAACCCCACTAAGGCACTACGACCCCATTTCCCAGAGCCCCACAGAGATAGACTGTCTTCTGGTCCTTCAGACAAAGCCTGTTCCTACAGAAACGGAGAAACAAAGTACACACAGCTGGGGGCAGCCATTATGCACTGAGGCCCTGGATGGGGGCACTCCTGAGGCGCCGTGGTGTGGGGTGTGCCAGAACATGAGCTCTGTAGCTATGGAGAGGACGCTTGCAAGGCCTGGCTGGGTAGGGATGTGTGGAGCCTGATTAAGTCCCTTGTTGTTTCACTATCCTTTGTACAGTGAACACCTGGAATATGACTCGGTTGGTAGTGTCCTTGCCTGGCATGCATAGGCTTGTCCTCAACACGTTGGCATGCTATAATCCCAGCAGGGCAGAGATAGAAGCAGGAGGTTCAAAAGATCTGGGCATCCTTGCTTGCGACAAGTTCAAAGTCAGCCTGTGCTACATGAGACCTTGTCTCAAAGTTGGAATGAGTCAGAACAGCGTGAGAGGCTCAGTAGGTAGAGATGCTTGCTGCCAAGACTCCTAAGCATGAGCTTGATCCCTACAAAGCTTGATCCCTACAACCCACATGATGAAAGAGAGGCTGACCTCTGACCTCCACACACATGCACACACAGAGACAGATAATATACAGTAAATAAAGAAGTGTAATTTTAAAAAATATATAAAGCCACATCTGCAGATAAATTAAAAACAAGTCGTGGTTGTAAGGTTGACTCTGTGTTCTCAGAATCTGAATGTTTTAGTGGGAACTTGGTCTGTCAAAGTCATTTGTCAACAGCCTGCTGGCAGCACCACAGTGCTGACCCAGCTCGGGCCTCTCGGAGTGGCTCCATTCTTGTCTGCCAGCCTTGGCCCTGTCTGTAATCCATGGTTGTTTGACTCTGGAATGGTCTCCCTGGTTGCGTGTGCACAGAAGATTTTCTCTGCAGAGCTGCTTCACTAGAAAGGGTGCATGAGGAGAGCAGTGGTGATGAGTGTCTGACTGCTTTGAAACAGAAAGGTTCACAGTAAATAGTCTATAAATGATAGTCAAACCCAAAATGGTACTAATCTCAAGAGACTTGCCCGTGACGTTGCCAAATTCCATGATCTATGTACTTGACCTACAGATGTTGGCACATTCGCCCAGTTAGCGACACAGATATAGACAGGAGTTCTTACAGGCCCCAAAAGGACACGAGAGAAGGTCATAGGTGGCACTACTAGATCTGTCAGGGCTGTGAGAATACCTCGACAGCTTGTCAGAACGGGCAGGGCCACAGGGCAGCACTGCACCATGCCCAGGGAACATGGCCCTGTCACGTGCTGGTCTGCCCAGTGCCATTGGCCGTTAGAGATGATTTTACATATCCAGGTGTGATATTAGGTGATGTCTTAAAACATGCTCATTGACACAGAAAAATATTACTGGATGGATATGGTGGCCCACACCTTTAATCCCAGCACTCAGTCAAATCTCTGTGAGTTCCAGGCCAGTCAGGGCTACAGCAGTGTGACCCTATCTAAAAGAAGAAAGAGAGAGGTTGACGGCACACTAAATCTTTAAGCAGCCTATACAATAGCTAAGAATATTGCCTCAGCAATGACAAGCCCGTCTGTGGTTAAGCATAGTGGCCTAATCAGCAGGAGCTCAGGGAAAGGCTAAGTGAGAGTCCTCCACCCTGTCTGACAACTGGAGGTAGCCATCTGGTCTCAGCTCAGCCCACTGGGCGGCTTCTCACTGTGAGCTAGCAGTTCTGTACAAGGCAGGTGCAGGGCTACTCACCAACTCCCCAGCCGCCTCCAAAGGGGGCCCAAGTAAAGCAGGAAGACAAGGCGCCCCTGCCCACAGTTGCAGGTTTACAAGTGTACATGCACCGCTCCTGTCCCCATCCCATCCCAGGGCTCCAGACAGCTGGGCCAGAAGGGGGGAGGGGGGAGTACTGGTCATGCAGCATCTACCTTGAAGTTTTCCATAACCTTACTGTTAAATCAGGCTCGAAATGAGAACTCTTCCGTGTATAGTCGTTGACTAGTTAAAACTACATTTTTTCTGATTTCTGGCCAAAGAGATTTGGTTTGTTTTTTTGAGACAAACTCACTCTGACCTAGGCCAGTCTAGAATTAACTTCATAGTCCAAGCAGGCTTCAAACTCAAAGCGATTTTCTTATCTCTGCCTCCCACATGCTTCAGTCACAGGTTTGATCCAACTCACACAGCAAGGGGATTTTTATATATAACCTCTCAGAGGTGGGCTTTCCTCAGAGATGAGAGCTATCTACCCAGAGTTCTCTGTTGACACCTACACTCACGTTTCTGTTTCCAGGAAACTGTTGTCATGCCCTGTCCTCTGCTGGTTGGTGGTAGAACTCTGCCGATATTGGAGGGGAAGCCTCCAGAAAGGCCTTCAAGCAGATGCAGAGACCCACCAAGAGAAGAAGAAAGAGAGAAAAAGAAGAAGAAGCACAAAAAACGATCTCGGACGAGGTCCCGCTCTCCCAAGTACCACTCGTCTTCCAAGCCCAGGTCTAGATCCCACTCAAAAGCAAAGCACTCCCTGCCCAGTGCCTACCGGACAGTGCGGCGGTCGAGGTGGGTGTGCCGGCACTCAAGCCCTCCTGCTCCCGTCTGCCCTACGCTCTGAGCCTCTCCTGCCACCCTATAAAGCCAGCAGAATTTAAAATGAGCACAGGCTGGAGTGTGTGTGGGGGAAATGTGTGTGCCCTGCAAATCCAAAGGAGATCTTTTAAGAAACATTGTTCAGGCTTTTCAGAGCTCAGCAGTCACTGCAGGTTAAATGATTCATTTCTGCTTCTTATCTCTGCATAGCTTTCTAATACTTCACTCTTCACCCAAGGTGGGGCAAGAGGGTCTCCAGTTCAAGGCTAGCCTAAGCTACGCCAGGGTTGTAGCTCAGTCAGTCCATCGTGCTGCTGAGCGTGAGGACTTGAGTGAGGAAGCCGGCCGGGCACACTGGTGCCTGCCTGCCTGCCTCTGATTCTAGCCCAGGGGAGGTGGGTAGAGCTGGGCTCACGGTCTTACCTAGCCAGCCTAGCCGACCAGTGAGACTCAGGCCAGGGAAGAAGGTGGGTGGGCTGCCTGGGAGGGCATAACCCTTTACTCCTATACTCAGGAGGCAAAGGCAGGCGGAGCTCTGAGTTCAAGGCCAGCCTGGTCTCTATATAAAGCAAGTTTGTAGGCTAACTAGGGCTACATAGAGAGACCAGTCTCAAAAAATTAAAACAAAAAAACGACAGTGAATGGCTGCTGAGGAAGAACATCGAAGGTTGCCCTCTGACTTACATACCCGAGTGAGCACACAGACACATAGACACACACACACACCACACACACACCACACACCACCAAAATTTGTAAAAAAAAAAAAAAAAAAAGGAAATTGTAGGTGAGCATGGTGACACTTGCCTATAATCCCTAGTGCCTGGAGGGTAGAGGCAGGAGGATCAAGGTTTCCAGGACTGTCTTCAGCGGTATGGTAGATCTGAACAGGAGACTGCCTCCTAGGGAGCGGGGGATCAGTGCTTACAGGTTATGAAGTTAGCTGGCACGTGTGTTGAGTTGTAAGAATTCATAGGCTGGCAGGCTGGAGCTTTCTGTGTGCGTGAACTTCCCTGTGCCGAGTGCAGTCGCCCTCCCTCCCTCTCTCCTTCTCTCCCTCCCTCCCTCCACTCAGGCTGTGCTCAGATGTTCTGCACTGTGTCTGCAGTGATCATAAACGAGGCACCATGCGCATCCGTTCCCTCTTCGCCTGCTGCCTCTCCAGCAGTCTCCGCAAGCCCTCTCTCTGTATACGGTGCCAGGGGTCCAGGAAGCAGCTTAGCATTGCTGGCCACAGTTAGGCAGCTCGCACTGAAAGGATGCCAGAACACCCCCTCAGTTTTGAAGGCTTGACAATAAAGCTCGGCCTCTGGTGGTGTGATGAGATGGAGAGCACTCCCCAGCCTCTAGTTGTCACCCCTGCCCTGGCTCTCTGTGGTGTCCTGGACTCTGATCGGGTGACCCCACACCAGCATTCATTAGCTCCAGGTATTCGTCTTTCTTCTAGGGTCGTGTCCTGTGCTGGTGGATGCCCAGTGCAGCATTCTCTCTGATGCTAAAAGTGGTGTGCTTTCTCCTTCTTTACCCACACCAGGCCTGGGGTTGACAAGTGTCCGACCTCCTGTCTTCATTTGGGGCAAGTTTGTCTTCATGAAGAGCCTTGGGCTCTAGTTCTTGGAAGTGCAACACTTTGCACTGTTACTGTGCACACGCAGAAACCTTGATATTTCTTAATTAAATGAACAGGTTTGCTGTCGTGCTTTATTTTATTTATTTATTTATTTATTTATTTTTTAACACTCCTAGAATTTGTGTTACAGATCCAAACGGCACAGGTATACTAATCCACCATCCTCATGCTGGCCAGTCAGTTCCCTGATTTCCTCTACGCCAGGGCTCAGACAAAGGGAAGAACAATTCCCTCGTGGCTCCCAGGCCCTGGCCATGCTCATCTCAGTGTGTGGCACGAAGACAGCCATGACTTCTTACCTGTCCTCTGCCTGTGCGTCCTGAGCGTGCAGAAGACTTGCATATCTTATACAGCTGCATTATTTATAACACTTTACATCTTCAATGTCTGCAGGTCCAAGGAACAAGACCCAACTCCTTAGTTTAATTCTCAGTCAAAAGACAAAATGAAGCTGAAATTTTTCTGGCCATTATTTCTTCTCAATTTGACCTTCAGTGAAAATGTTTTACAGTGTCAGGGCTGGTTATTCTCAAAGCCCTCAAACTTCTGTTTCAGTGGCTAAGGAGGGATCAGAAAAGAGGCTTTTGGTTTTATCTGGTTAAATAATACAGGTACTCTACCACAGGAGATAAGTTCATCTTTAGTGTTTGGTTTTACAGTTTAGATAGAATACCAAGACAAGGCTTGCTGCAGAGTAGAGTATTTGCAGTGTGGCCCCCTTTTAGCTGCTGTCTGTCCACACAACACCGAGAGCTGGAACGCAGCCTCTGGATGGCACGGTCCTCAGCTGCATCGCCTCAGCCTTTATCCTGTTCTTGCAAGAGGCTAAAGTAGAGGCTCGTGCTTTATGGGGTAGGTCCTGTTTCCCCACGCTGAAGGCAGAGCTGCCTGCCCACTGCAGGCATGCATCCCAGGATGGAAGCCATTGGAGAGCTGTGGTTGTGGCAGGTGCAGGGGCTGTGCCTGTGATCCCCGCCCTCAGACTGAGGCAGGAGAAGCAAGCATGTCCTGTGCCAGCCTGCTGGACATACTAAGGCAGAGAAGAACACCAAATAAGATGCTGCAGTTATAACTGAAACCTGAGAGCAGGCTCCACACTATAGGAGCTGTTGACATTCTAACCATAGTGAAGAAAGTGCTGGTGATGCTGTCACTGTCTTTAACTGTCCTTTCAGGTAGAGGAACCCATTACCATGGTAACATCTACAATAGGACATCCTCACCAGACTTATTTTTCAGGCCTGACACAGCCTAAGTGATCATTTTTAAGTGACTGCTAGGCTGCAGTTGTTGGCATCCTCCTGTGGTAGCATACTGCAACCAAAATGCATAATCTTCTCTATACTAAGTGGCTCTGACCCCACATAAAATGAAGGACAGTATGAGTTTTGTTTACTGTGTCATCTGCTTGTAGAACAGAAGCTTTGCTTACTCCATATGTCCAAATTGTAGGTGGCTTTGGATCTGCAAAGGCAAGTTCTTCATAATAAAAATCTTTAGTTTCATATGCTCAGTACCTCAGAAAGCATGGTGGTTATGAGGGTCTGAGTCGGCACTGACCGAAGGATAGATCTGTCCGTGGTGTGCCTCCCGCTTGTTCTTGGACTGTGTACAGCTCTCAGTCTTCCTCAGGTGAAGCAGCAGGCACGCAGGTGAATCGTGTGTGATGGTGTGGGTGTTACTGAACTGATCTGTGCCAGGGACGCATAGAGGTATGCTGACCTGCTAACTTCTGAAGCCCCTTTCCCTCAGGGCTCGAGTGTTGAGCCAGTAGAGAGGATTTGTTTGGGAAAGACATTCTTGAAGGATAACTCCATAAATTCCTTCAAATGAGGGAGAGGTGCAAGGTAATGCGACTTGGTTTGACTTTGCTAGTTTTATTTAGCATTTGGTAAGAAAGCTGTCAGTGGTAGCATACACCTTTATTCCCAGCAATCAGGAGGCAGAGGCAGGTGGATCTCTGAGACCAGCCTGCTCTGCAGAGCAAGTTCTAGGACAGCCAAGACTACACAGAGAAGCCCTGTCTCAAAAAAAAAAAAAAAAAAAAAACAACAACAGCAACAAAAGAAGCAAACAAAGCCACAAAAAATTTGTACAGGCATTGAGGTTCTATAAAATTGACATTCTATTTTAGTTTTAAATTATTGGGTGAGTCTTTATAATCCAATACCCAATGGTAAACTATAACAAACTAGAAAAGGAAATTTAACCCCCCAAACCTGTCTTTTAAAGGAAGAAAGGTATAGTTAGAACCTCTGTGTTCCTGTGGGTATAGGCAATAGTTTTACGTTGGGGCAACCTGTGGCCAAGTCAGGAAATGGCACGAACAGAGGGGAGCTTGGCCCCAGTGCAGTTACCACCAGTTCTCAGTGGGTTAGAGCCACTGCCTGGCTGCCCAGTCACATGTCGATGTCCCACAGCTGTGAGAAGCCCTGGAGCAGGGAGAGGAGCAGCGGAAGTGGTTTGTGTGGGTGCAGACACTGCCATCCAGACAAGAGTTTGGAGTTTTATCATTAAAAATGTCCTGCTTCCGAGAGCAAAGCATTGTGGTCATTCAAAAAGGGATATCTTTGTTGCAGTGCCTGGAAGTTTTTAATTCAGACCACTTTGTCTTCTTTACGAAGGCCTATGGTGACATCACACTACTGATTTACTCGTAGGCTGAAATTCCTGGCTCTTGCCCTGTCCTGGCGTCAACATTAAGAGCCTGGTTAACAAAATTAAAAGCATTAAGGCTTACTTAATTAAAGTGAAACCTACAGAATTACCGGCTGTTACTTGGTGCCCTGTTCTGAGCAGGGCTTCTGTCCCAGAAGGGTTGAACTCGACTGGGAACAGCTACTGTGTTCTGAAGAATTCATAATACTAATGGCCACTGCAAAACAATATTGTACTTCAACGTTTTGAATCTACAGGCATTTAAAACTAACTTATTTTTCCTAATTGTTGAGTTTATTGTAGAATTCTATGCTAAGCAGCCATAGGTGCTAAAGCTCTGAGTGAGCGGAGCTTTCTCACGGCTCTGGTAGCACCCAGCCCGGCACATTTCATTCTGAATGTGAAGTATGTGCCTCCGACCGCAGGCCCTCAGCCTCCCCAGGGATCTTGAGTGTGGAGCCTTGTCCCAGCAGCTCGGCAGTGGCGGCAGCACAGCAGGAGAGTTCTCAGGCAGCCTCGGCCTCGAGCACCTTTGACTCCTGGAGCTCTTTTGAGGGGAAACCTGGTAAACCGTCAAGGTGTCTGACTGCCCCCACCTCTGTAGTCTGTGTAGCCTAGGGAAGATCTGGGGAGACCCGCCACCTAGACCAGCCCTGCTGGAGAGGCCAGCATGGGCTCATGGGGACCAGGATGTGACCAGAACTAGATTCCTGAACAGCTGTGTGTTGTTTTTATTGGGAGGGAGGAATTCATTCTGCTTAGAATGATTCAATGAAGAACTTTTTCAAATTTTGAAATCAAACTGCTCTCTTAATATTGTTTTTGAGTAGGTTGTCATGGAAACCGAACAAAGAAAGGAGTTTGGGTTTGGTAGGGCTTCCCCCCCCTAAATTTCTGCTTATTGCACATTTTCCTGAAATAGCAGATGGTCAGAGAACATAAGTGTCGAGCCACTGCTGAGGAACCCTTTATTAAGGACCTCCACGCCCACAAAGGCAGGGACTGAGGGGCTGTCTTGCCATTTGCGGAGTATATCCCGGCATGAATCAAAAATATATAAGTAGTCTTAGATGGTTTTTTATCCATGAAACCTCCCATAGACTTAAAGTAGTCAGACGTCTGTCACGAGGGCATCATGTTTTGAGCAGGTACAGGGTTTGAGCTTCATGCCAGTGGGTCTGCAGTACGGTCCTGATGACTCCCGCCACATGGCCTGAGATGTGAGGGACAGGATTGGCAAGGTGCAGCCTGCAGTTCTTGGCTTCTCAACCTTTAGTTCTCCCCCCACCCCCTGCCAGTATCCAGGCGCCTTTCCCTGCCTGAGGGGGGGAGTGGCTTCAGGGAGCTGAACGCCTCAGGCTGGCAGTGAGCACAACCTCCTGGAGCCCTGAGCCTTGCTGTAGTGCAGTTCAGGCAGGGTGGAGAGAGCTGCTGGGCCTCTAGGCTGGTGTCAGGACGCATGGCCTCTAAAGATGCAGGGCCCATCTGCGCAGCCTGCGTCTCAGACGGGGGCCTCTTTCACCTCATGCTAGGGAGGTGCACACCACACAGAGCAGGCCTCAGACAGAGCTGAACTCCGCCTTGTTGTCTATCTAGGTCACGGTCTCGGTCCCCAAGAAGGAGAGCTCACTCTCCTGAGAGACGGCGGGAAGACAGGAGTGTCCCCACAGCCTACCGGATGAGCGGCAGCCCCGGAGTGAGCAGGAAGCGGACCCGTTCCAGGTAGGTTACCGTGTTTCCCAGGGAAGACCATGTCTGAGGTCTTGGTGTCTGTCACCTGTGTGAAAGAATCACAGATAATGAAGGGTGCAGTCCCTGACTTCAGTAGTGCTGTCTCGGGGTCATGTGCCTTCCAGGGCAGTGTGTCCATGCCTGTGGAGCCCTCACATGGCTTGTCTCTGGGCCCTGTTCTTCCTTAGCACTAACCCAGGGCCCTTGCCACCTCTGCTGGTTCTACCCCAGTCCCTCTTGGCTGTCGTCAGGGAACTGGGGTCAGCTAGGAAAATAGAAAGGTCTTGTCTCTGTGTCCTGCTTTGTCTCCAGTAATGACCACTGGAGCCTGCGTGCTGTGTGACGGAGCAGAGCAGAGGATAGATCCAGGCTCTGGCTCTGGGCCACTTCTAGGCAGAGGCATCTACCCACTGCAGGGATAACAGGTCAACCAGCGTGCTTAGAGAGCAGAAATCCCAGCCACTAGATTTGAATGTAGCCCCTGGTAGCCAGGGCTACCCTCTGCCCTGGGAGCCACAGTTTCCTGGCACCTCCACGTGGTGAGAAGAACCCCAGGCCGCCCCGCCTGTCACTCAAAGTCACTCAAAGGTCAAGCACTTTCTCTGGCTCTTGTCTACCTTTGGGAAACCTGTCCACACTCTGGTGCCTGTTTCTGTTCCTGTGCTGGTCTCCTTCCATCCTGTAGCACATTGCCTAAGGCAGTCAGCTTACAGAGTGAGGAGTTATTTTGATCAACTTTGGGGATCTCAGCCTGTTAGTCCTGTAGCTTTGGCCTATGCTGAGGCAGTAAATTGTGGGAGCATGTGTTAGGGCCAAAGCCTTTGTTTAGTTACCAGGAAGCAAAAAGGAAGGGCTGGTCCCTCTGCAGGGGCATGTCCCTAGTGACCCTACCACCTACGAGGTCTCTCTTGAAGGTCCCAGTCCCCCTCTGCAGCAGCACTCTAGCAACCAAGTGCTTTATGTATAGGTCTGCTGCAGTGGGGTCGCCATCCATGGGAGCTGTGTTTCCAGCATAGGCACGGCCGTGGAGTGCCTTCCTGTTTCCAGCAATAGTGTCAGCTGATGGATTGGACAGGAGTTATCGGACCTCTGCCTATCAGGGGTAAAATACAGCCAGAAAGGGCTAGAATCTTTAGGGGACAGACCCTGGATTACAGACAGACCCTGGGCTTCGGGGCCCCGCTACCTATAGAACGTGAGTAGAGTGGCATCCGCAAACTCCCATCCCCGCCTCTGGAGGCAGCAAAGGTGAAGGCGCACAACGCAGCCTGTCAACTGTCACAGGGCAGCTAAAAGCCAGTGGAGGAGCACAGAGGTTGATGGGTGTCAGCAGAGGCTCACAGTACAAGTCCACATTAGAAATTACATTCCAGCCTTTGTAACCCTACCAGCTACTGCGATACACAGAATTCATTCCTGAAGCAAGTGCTGTAACATTTGAAGTTCATCATCACCTTTGGTATATGTAAAGGGCATGGTCTAAAATTAATTTTTATAGCAAAAGATCTTTCAACAAAAGAATTCTTGCTTTGCCCTCAAATTAACCTTTATTATATTCAAAGGGAGATGATGGGAGAAGATGGTCGAGGGCCTGTGTGCACAGTGCTGTGGAGCTGTCCCAGCTCAGGTGTGGGCCTTAGGAGGCCTCTGACCTCCTGCTGGAGCAGTGTCTTCCTAAAAGACAGGAAGAGGCAGACAGCTGCCATGGCGGCTCTCAGCTGAGCCCGAGCTGCTCCTCCCCGGCCAGCTCCTTCAGTCCTGCATCAGACACTCCCTCCTTCCGCACTGTCGTCTCAGTGAGCCGACAGGTCCGAGGCCGGTGCTAATTTCAGTCACTGATCCTCGGCGTCCCCGAATGGAGGGGTGTGCGGCCGAGGTCATGCTGCACATTTGGACAGAGTGATGCACACCTGCTAGCTAAGGGTTTAGGGAATTTTTTTTCTTTTGTTTTTTGTTTTTCAAAACAGGGGTTTTTTCTGTGTAGCCCTGGCTATACTAAAACTCCCTCTGTAGAGCAGACTGGCCTCAAACTCAGCGATTTGCCTGCCTCTGCCTCCCTGGTATTAGGATCCAAAGCGCCCACCACCAATGCCGGGCCCACTAACTGTAGGTCTTAGCATGGCATGGAGAGCACCTCACACACGTCAGCAGCTCACTTGGCTGCATGCCCTCCTGCTTTCCTCTGGCTCCACACACTGCCCTTCCTTCCTACGTTGCAAAAGAATGCAGGCCAGCAATGCTGTAGGGTAGCGGTGCTCCGCGTGGAAGGAGAGCCTTAGTGATGATGCCCCGGCCCTCAGCTAAGCCACCTCTGCCTTGACCTGTCTGAACAAGCAGCTCGCCTTCCAGGGAATGCTGAGCCTCAGTGCCCTTCAAACACCAGGGTCCAGACCCTTCCACTGCCTTTCTTCCCTAGCTCTTCCTTTTCATTTTGTTTTTATTTAATTATTTGTGTGCAGGAGCGTTGGCATGCCTGCGCATCACGTGCGTGCTCGGTGCCTGCGGAGGCCGGAAGAGAACCGGAGGTACACATGCTTGGAAGATGCTAGGTGGCTAGGAGAAATTGAACGCCGGGCCTCTGGAAGAGCAGTCGGTGCTCTTAACCACTGAGCCATCTCTCCAGCCCACCCCACTTCCTGTTAGTGAAAGGTCAAAAATCAGGCTCTGAGCCTGATGCCCTATTTAGAGTGCAGTGTGGTAGACAAGGCATAACAGTGCACACCTGTGACCTCGAGAGGTCCAGGTTACCCATAGCTAAGCAAGTTCCCAACACTCAAACAGCACAAGAGAATGGGTAAAGCAAGCGCACGCGTGCGTGATGGCAGCATAGCCAGCATGAGCGGACACGGTGAGTCATGTTCACTAGAGCCACAGGTCCACTGTCGTCAGCAGGATGCCCTGGTTCTGTCCTGAAGGCAGGAAGGGATCCATCCAGAGGAATGGCTCCTTGCCGGGTCACTCCTGCTGCAGAGCTCTGGGTCTGGCATAGCACTGAAGGGAGTGGTGAAAGGCGGGCGCTCAGTGTGCTCAGGGTTACTCATTTGAGGTGACCTTGGAAAATGAGAAGATAAGCGCTACAGTTCCTTCAACAACTGGGAAAACAGCTGGAAGGCAAAGAGGGTGAGGATGGCGCCAGATGCCAAGCCTCCCAGCCTGGGTTTGATCTCTGAAACCCTCATTTGGAAGAGAGAACAACCCCACAGTCTGTCTTCTGACCCTCATGTGTGAGCCTTGGCACACACACAAACAAGTGTGTACGTGCACACACAAAATAAATAACTATAAATGTTTTAAAAGTAGAAGATGAGAGGAAGCCAGGAGTAGTACACACACCTCTAACCGCAGCTCTCAGGAGTCAGAGGCCAGCCTGGTGTACACAGTTCCAGAACAGCCAGGCCAACAAGGGTGAGGCCCTGTCTCAAAAAAATAACAATAAAAGTATTTCATTCAAAAGAAAATAGCAGATCAGGAAGGGAAGGGAAAACGGCGAGGCAGAGGGTGTGTGGTAAGCAGGACAGGCGGGTCCTGGGCTTGTTAATAGAGGTGGCTTTGGAGACGTGGGGCTGTGAGCAGTGCTGGGGTGAAGCCAAGCCGCTCGTGGAGCTGTGTCCCCGCTTTCTGACAGCCAGCTCAGGGCCTGTAGCTCCGCTGTGGGGGGCTCAAAACCTTGGCTCGATCTTGGGCATAAACAGGGCTGCCTATAGGCAGGTGACGGTGCAGGCAGCAGGAACAGAGGGCCACCTCTGCTACATGGCCAGCTTGAATCCAGCCTGGGCTAAGGGGAACTTTCGTCTAAAAAAAAAACCACTTTAAAAATAAATATACTAAGAGATTGTAAAAGGCAAGGAAGATGCACTTCTCCATTCTCATGGCAAGAGGGTGACAGCTGACTCACTCTGAGGTGGGTGTTTTGTCATCGAGATGTGATGTTCAAAATGTGTGCAAAATGCAGTGATGGCTCTTCCAGTGCTTGGGAGAGAAACAGCAGAGTACAGCACAAGCAGACACCAGAGACCTCGCAGCCATGGCCAGGGCTGGGCCACAGCACTGACCAGGACAGTGGTGCTTGCTGGCTCTTAGCACAGCACAGTGTGTCAGAGGCCTGGGACAGTATTAAAGCCACAGGAGGGGTCACAGCACACTCCAGGCACCCTTGCTGAGAGACATGGCCATTGGGAAAGAGTCAGCCATGCGTGGAAGTGTAATGTGGAAGTGTGGCCTCTCTTCCGTGCCGTGCAGCTAGGAAAGAAGCCGCAGTCTGAAATGTCCGCATTATACTACAAGAGGAAAGCAGTGTCTGTCGGAGCGTGGCCAGAGGCTGGGGGAAGAGCTGGTCGGGGCAAAGAGAAGCAAGGGGGTAAGAAGGTGAGACAGACGGCTACGAGCGAGCGGAAAGGAGCAGAGCTGGAGAAAGGTTGCTCGCAGGAAGTCGTCAATTGATCTGTGGTTAGGCTGATCAAGCAGGAATGGCCTACAGACTTGTAAATGGATAATAAGGAGAAATGGACAGAGTCCCAAACTGACAGGAGGACGTATTTGACTGGTTCCTCAGCTGCTTAGGAAATCCAGTTTAGGAACTGGGATTTACATCGTAGAACCCTGTTCCCAGCTCCACCCTGTTTGACCCTGTGAATCCAGATGCAGGAACCAGGTAACTGCTCGCTCGTCCACCTTCTCAGCGGAGAGAAGCCACTGCCAGCCACAGTGACCCATCCCTAAGCCAGCAAGGACACCGTGCATATCCGTGTTCACAGACCAGTACTTCCTCAACGCTAGCAAACGGTAGTGCTCACAGCTTGTCCTGTGCTCTGTGGATCCAACCAACCCTAGGCCTTCTGACGGCCTGGCAGACAGACTCGGAGACCATGAGAGTCAAAGAACAAAGGAGGACTTTGACCTCCTAGATCTCCGTGGAAGGTGGAGGCACTGACTGTCAGAGTCCACACTGTGGCCTGGGCCTGTCGCTAGACCACCACACTGAAGCAGTTCAGGGAGACTGGAGAGTTCTCGAGTGAAACTTGCTCAGCCCACTGGACACTGCAATGAGAAAGAACAAATTACACCCGTTAGTTCAGTTTAGATCAGCATCTAAATGCATAAGCCAGAACCAGAAAACAATTTGTGCCTGAGACTGCTTAGGATGTAGAAAACCCTGCTGGGCTGGGAGATGGCTGTCAGTTAAGTACTGCCACACGAGCAGGAAGACCTGAACTCTGTCTACAGGATGTATGTAAGAAGCCAGACAGATGGCACGGGCTCCTACCAGTAGCAGGGAAATGGATAGGCAGGCCCCTGGAACTCCGCAGGCAGAGTTCTGAGTTTGAGGCCAGCCAGGGCTCCACAGTGACGCCCTGTCAAACAAAACAAAATGGATAGCAACTGAAGAATGTGTATACCCACCCATAAGAGTACAGAAGAGATGCCACCAAGGGAGGAAAATGTAATATAGTTGGTGTCATTAAAGTCAAATACCTGCTTCCAAGGATAAGTAAGAGACCAAGTGGTTAGTCTCCCTGTGAAAAAGGTGTCAACGAGGCCACTGATGGCACAGAGAAACACATTGGCAGGGTACACTTAGATGTTGCTGAACATTGGCAACCAAGAATAAGGGAAACGGCGGTGAGGCTCTGCTTTCGCTCAGTGTGAGTGGGTCCTCACACTTGGCAGCCCATTTCCATAGCTGCAGGCACAGCTACAGTTCCTTTTTCGTTTGTTTTTTGGATTTGGTTTTTTCAAGACAGGGTTTCTCTATATAGCCCTGGCTGTCCTGGAACTCACTCCGTAGACCAGGCTGGCCCTGAACTCAGAAATCTGCCTGCCTCTGCCTCCCAGAGTGCTGGGATTACAGGTGTGCGCCACCACTGCCTGGCACAGCCACAGTTTCTTAAAGTTACAGGTATGCCTGCCAGGCTTTATAGCTGCTCTTCTCCCCAGTGCGCTGGGGACGTTGGGTCAAGAAGTAAGATATGAGGTCACCAAGACTGTGACCAGCACAGGGCAATGCTGGTGTCAGTCTTTCAGGAGACTCAGAACACTGCAGAGCCCCACACAGTGGTGTGGGGTTGGTTCCTACAGAGCAGAAGTCGTGATTGGCTTAGGCTAGAAAGTGGCAGAGGGAATGTTCCAGAACAGCAGGCTGCAGTGTTGCTTTGGCAACTCAGCAACAGCACAGAGGCCAAGCTGCAAAGTGCACCTCAGCAGCTTCAGGAGTGAGCAGACGCTTGACTCCTTCCCCTGTGAGGTCAGGCTGTTAGAGACGGCTCAGCAGGCTCAGCAAGTAACGCGCTTTGTTATGCAAGCCTGGCAGCCTGGGATTGATCCCTGGGACTCAGGAAAGGGTGGAAGAATGGGAAGGCCATCCACTGTCGTCCACAGCCTAGGCCATCCTGGGTTGTCTCCTCTGAAAGCCACTCATCTGTGCACAGACACCCAGCCCAGGATTTGAACCTTTTCCACTTAGATCCGTGTCTCCTTGCGAGAGTACACCAGGCTGCCTGCCACCCATAGCTCCAACCTAGGGACACTGCCTTCCAGGAGCTAAGTCTCAGTCACAAGCTGTTGTCCTTCTGGAATTTGGTTATAACTGAAGCTGTGTTGGACTCCCGAGGCAACTGTGCTCCTCCGCCCGGCAGTCTGCTCTGCCCTGGGTAATGCACAGAAAGCCAGCCTGACCTCACAAGGGCCTCTGCTGAGTCTGCTGCCTGTCTGGAACTCACTGGCCGCTGCTTGTGGGCGCATCTGTGAGTCTCCATGCTGCAGACCCCACATAGCCTCTCAGTAGGCAGGAACATTCTGCGTCACGTCACCAAAGAAATGCAGGGGAATCCCACAGCCTAATACAAGACAGTGCAACCCAGTGTAACAGTTGATTCAGCCATGTCGGTCAGTGGCTGTGTGGACAGGCTTCAGTGGGTCCTTCCAGGAGGATAGAAGGCTGGGCCAGTTGGGAAGGGCCTCTGATTCCTCTGGAAACCCAAATACCATAGGGCTGAGGGTGCATGGTGGTCATGGGAGAGAAATAGCTGACAGTATTAACCAGTGTGGACACACTGTGAAAGATAGAGCTGAGGAGGAAAGCGGCCTGGTGGTGCCCTGCAGTCCAGGAGGGAGGAAAGAGCCCCAGGAGTCAGGGATAAATCTGCAGAGCATCTTGAGACAGACATAGGGGGAGGTGGCGTGCAGGCTGGCAGTGGACCGGCCTGTGTGCCAGGCGCACTCTTGAGAGTGTGTGAGGCATTCACCAAGTATGCATCCTCCAGTCTGCCCACTGTGTGTTCATTGGCATGGTAGAAACTGCTAGGCAATGCCAGAGCCTTTGGAAGGAGTGGAATGGGGCCGGATGGACTTGGGAGCCCTGTCCGGCAGTGTGAGCGGGGCAGTGGGCCGAGCTGAGCTGCTACTGCGGCTGTCAGACACTCGGAGAGCAGAGCCCAGGGCCTCCTGTGTTTTCAGCAGAGGAAGCTGATGTCCAAGGATCGGGTTGATATCTGCTATTGTTTGGCATGAATGAGAAAGCAGTATAGACGTTCCTAGAGGCTTTTCTTTGGTGGTTATCTTGGTATTTTCCATGCAAATAGATTGTTCTTGTACATTAAATGCCAGACACTGCCCTAGGACTAAGCTTTCCTGTATGGGGCTGGCTTCTGGATGGTTGTTTAACGCCCAGTGTTCTGTGGATGCGCAGGTGCCATTGACCGAGGATTACAGCTGTCTAAGGCATGCGTAAGGCTAAAGATGTTCTCAGCCTAGTACTTGCTTCGCCTGAGTGATGCATTCAGTTTGCCTATACCACACAAACCAATCACAGTTGTGCATCCTGTAATCCCAGAACCTGGGGGCTGCAAGAAGATGACCAGGAGTTTACGGTCATCCTCAGCCCCATAGTTAATTCAAAGCCATCTTAGAATATATGTCTCCAAAAGAAAAAAGGTCACGTGTGTGGAGGGGCCCCTTGATACAAATTGAGACTGCCCTCCGTGTACCCTGACAAGAGCACTTCTCTTTCAGAAGTCCCCATGAGAAGAAGAAGAAACGGCGCTCACGGTCTCGCACCAAGGCCAAGGCCAGGTCGCAGTCCACATCCCCGAGTAAACAGACAGCACAGCGTCCCTCGACCCACTCAGCCAACTCGGCCAGCATCTCTCCTGTGGAGAGCCGAGGTTCCTCCCAGGAACGCTCCAGGTAACCGTGACTTCAGGAAAGAAAGAGCAAAGGGAGGGCAGTGCGTCCTGGACAGCACCCAGTGTGAGGGCATCCAGCAGTCCCCACCACTGCGTGTCCTGACGTCAGACAGCGTGTGGGCAACTCCCGAAGCCGTGCTGTACTGGGAAAAGAGCTCCTGCGGTGCCATGCAGGGCTTAGAGGGTCTGTGGTAAACAGGACCTGTTGGGATTGCCTTGAAGTCTGGGAATCTTGGGTGGTCCATGGTTGCTCTGTGAGAAACACAGCTCACCTAAGGGTCAGCCTCCAAGAGGCCCCATCCTAGAGGGAGTTGGAAAGTCCCACCCACTAGGACCTGGGTGCTATCCACATCCACAGAAGCCTTCCATGGGAACCAGAGCCACTGAGGCTGTTATGGTCCTGGTGGCCTTGCTGTGGCGGCCTCCTTCCGTAGCCTCCTCTTCGTGAGCCTTTATATAAGCTGCTGTTAGTGTGAACCACTTCAGTGTGTGGGCACGTGAAGAAGCTGTACTCTATAGGACATGGGAACTGCTCTAAAGATTCTGGGGGTGTCTGACCCTCCGTTCTTCCTTCTGCATTAGGGGGGTTTCTCAGGAAAAAGATGGCCAGATCTCCTCAGCAATCGTCTCCTCTGTGCAGAGCAAAATAACTCAGGTAAGATGGGGGTACTCCCCCTTCCTTTCCACCTTTTATAACACCATTTTCCCCTTCTGATAGTTTTCCTTCTCACCCCTTGCTTCACAAGTACTCACCCAGTCAAAATCTTGGGCTGGTCACAGCCAAGCACTAGGTCAGAGCCTAGCAGGAAGGGGAAGAAATCACCTCCTGGGAGCCTCAGCTTCCAAAGAAGCTCCTGTCCTTGTTGTGGAGTCTTCACTCTGGACACAACCTAGCCTCTGCTCGGACCCTCAGGGCACGTGGGCTCACAGCCCTGGGAGCTTGGCCTGGGAAGGGTTCACAGCTGCATAATTACTCAGCTGCTGGAAGCTCTCCCTCCTGTCCTCACCGCGGCCCTTTACAAATCGGTCTGCAGAAGGCTCAGGTTTCCTTCCTGTCTCCCCACACAGGATCTCATGGCCAAAGTAAGAGCAATGCTCGCAGCTTCAAAAAACCTGCAAACCAGCGCTTCCTGAGACGGCAGCCACGGAGCAGCCCCGGGCGAGCAGCGCGGCTGTGGCCCTGGCTATGGCCACAGGTGCTGGGCTAGTGCTGAGAGCAGCCCCGGGCCAGCCGTCCGAGCTGAGCTGCAGGCTCTGCGCGACCCACATGCAGCTATCCAGGTTCTCGCCCGACTCCCTGGGTCAGTCGGTGGCTTTTGTAAATTTTTGGTGACATTTTCTGTTTCAGATTTTTGACCAGCAGTCTCTTACCTGTATATATGTAAATATATCATGTTTCTGTGAAAATGTATTATCAAATAAAACGGAAGGAACACCTTTTCTAGCTAGCAGCCTGGGGCTCTCCTTTTAGTGTGTATGTCATATAATGTGTTGGGGCGGGGGGGGGGGGGGCGGGGGGGCTTCCCTCCTGCAGTGCCTTCTCCCTGCCTGCGGAAGGGGCCAGCTCTGGGATGTCCCACCTGTGCCCCTGAGAGGCTCTTGACTGCCCCATGAAGACGCAGGTTGTGTGTCCCTCCCTTCAGGATGCCTTTACTCTTGGAAGTACTCACATGCTAAGCACGCAGCGTCCAGACACCAGAGATGAAGGCCTGCTGGCCTAGGCTGAGACCGGAGCCCGGTTCCACCCTGACCTGGGGCTTGCTCAGGGCTGTTCTGTGCCGCTCACACTTCCCTGGCACCTTCTGCCACATGCCCGACCAGAAATGGGCTCCTTTGTCCATGCAGTGGTCCTCACTGTGGGCCTGGGGCTTTCCTCCAGAGGCTGGTGTGGGCAGGGCAGGGCAGGTGACAGGTGACGGGACAGGAAAACGGGTGTCCATGAGAGATGCCACCAACAACAGAGAAGACAGTACACCCTGCCTTGGAGGCAAAGGCTGGGCTCCTCCATCCTCTGCCCGAGGTGTCTAGGCGTCCTCCGCAGGCTGGGAGCAGGCTCTGTGCCCTTCCATCGGTGTGCCAGCTGAGGTCATCCCAGACCTCCGCCTCCCCATCCCCAGTGGCTGCAGCCACAAACGGTGACTTAAAGACGTGTGCACTGAAGATGTCCGCAGAGGGCTCCCTGACACTGAGTGTGCCTGAGTCTCAGGAAGGAAATATCACAGGCATACACACATACCCCTCAGTGCCTGCGGGACCGCGGGGGTACAGGGTGAGTCTAGAAGAAAGAGTGCTGACCAAGGGTGACAAACACTGCCACACTCACGATTCCAGACCCTTACAGGGAGTCACACCAATGAAAGGGGCTTGTTTGTTGGGAGTTGACAGAATCTCACTGCCTGGCCTTGAACTCACAGAGATCTTCTGCTTCTGCCTCCCAACTGGGATTAAATGTGCCTGTCAGCACCTGTCCACTTTATGGGTGTAGAATTTTTTTTCCTACATTTATGTTGTGTTTGGCCTCTAACTCACTATGTGTAAGCAAGGAGGACTTTGAACTCCTGATCCTCCTGCTTCCACATCCCAAGTTGCCAAATGTGCACCACCTTGCCAGGCTGAAAGGGGCTCCTTTTAATCTCTTATTTTTGAGTGATGAATAAAAAGAAGCGGCCACTCTGTCCTAGAGAGGTCCAGAGCAGCCAAGGCGGCATAGCTAGAGCCTGTCTCAGAAGTGTGGACAGGGCTCCGGAGAGGTGGCTCGGTGGCTCAGAGCAGTGAAGGACCCAGGTTCAATTTCCATCACCCATGCAGCCACTCCCAGCTGTTAGGGAATTCCACGCCTCCTCTGGCCTCAGTGGGCACCAGGCACATACACGGGACATACACACAGACAAAACACACACAAAAAGGAAAAATAATTGTATTTAAAAAAAAAAAACAACAACAACCTGCTTGTATTTATGTTGCTCTTACATGATCTGCTTACTGGCTGTTTTATTACCAATTCATGCTCTATATACTGTGCCAGGGTCGGGTGCTGTACCAATGAGGCAGGACCACTGCTCGGTGCCGCCTGTGGTCATCTGTGTCTTGTTTTTGGTGTTCCCACGCAGTTCCTTTTCTCTGCTGTGTCATTTTTCCACTGTAAACCAGGATTAATAATGTCAGTGGGAAGGAGTCACTTGGGACAATGCCAGCCTCTCTCTGATACGAATGTGCCTGTTCTGTCATGGGAGGGAGGGAACGGTGGGAGGTAATAACTCGTGCTCTCCTTTTGGAATTCTGTGTGCAATTCTGTCAGCTCCTGACTGAATGAAGAACTTCACACTATCTTTGTTTTGAGATGTCCAAGACCTGGGGCGGTACCACACGGGGACAGATTCAAGAACTCAGCCACTCGGGAGCATGGGGGTTGTGTTTGGAGGACCCCAAGTGGCTTCTACCTAGAGACAAAGCTACCTCCTGCACACCCTCCTTTGTGACCTCCTTGTGTGTAAAGAGCTGATCCAGGCTCTGTCTGTCTGTAGGGAGCTGATCCAGGCTCTGTCTGTCAGTAGGGAGCTGATTCAGGCTCTGTCTGTCTGTAGGGAGCTGATTCAGGCCCTGTCTGTCAGTAGGGAGCTGATTCAGGCTCTGTCTGTCTGTAGGGAGCTGATTCAGGCTCTGTCTGTCTGTAGGGAGCTGATCTAGGCTCTCATGGCTACAGGCTGCTGCCTAGTCCTGTGGTGTGTATCCCTGTGGCTTTTCCTCCTCCCCCCTCCTCCAGAGAGACATACACATCAGTGGCCCTGCTGGCCCCCGACAGCCAGCGCTCTTCACCCTTTTCAGTGGTTTGGGTTGAGGGAACAGCTTTCAGTGGGTGTAGTCAGCACCACCATGGGTCCAGTGGGGACATTCAACCCCAAAAGATTATTACCCAAGAGGTGCTGTGACCCAAGGAAGTACAGGAGGTTAGGTACAGATACTCAGGGTTCACTGTACCCATAGTACAAGGACTGGTGATTACACACGTGTCCCGGCCCTCCACAGGATCACAGAGTCTGTCATGGGCGCCCCAGTGTCCACTGAGGTACAGTCATCTTAGGCTGTGCAAAGGTCCCCTGAAGGACAGCTTGCACCATCGTACTTCGGTGGCATGGAAAGTTGCTTTAATTACAGGCTCATAAGCTGTTCAGCGAGCACACGTTAGGAAACCATGAACATCTGAAGCAGATTTGAAAAAGCGTTTTGGAGGGGGGGCTCCCTGCTCCCCCACATCTCAAGGCAGAACGGAAGCCTCTGGGTCCTGCCCAGGAAGGACATCACATAGCGACAAGGCCAGGATGAGCCCCTCCCAATCCAAAAGTAAATGCAAAGCAAGAGGAAAGGCCACCATGTATGGCCTGTGACCCGGGGGCTTCTGAGGGTGCCTCTGATGTCTACATACAAACCTCAAGCTCCTAGGACAACATAGCACCTGGCAGCCAAGGAAGGCCTCAGTGTGTCTGGAGGAGGCCTTACCCTCCTGGCCACAGCCTCTGCTCAGCGTTACTGTCACTTGCCCGGAGCGTCCTTCCCACAGAGATGCCTCAAGGGAGAGGGATGAAAAACACAGCAGCCCCAGATATGTGCACGCCTCAGCCCCAAGGGGACAGTGAGGGGACGGCGTGCAGTATAAAGTCCATCGACCACTGAAGCCTTTGAGAAGGCTGAAGAGACAGGAGACGGGGGCGGGGTGGGTGGGGGACGGACAGATGACCCAGGCAGAGAGGTGCGAGGGGAACAGAGAAGCAGTAGGGTAGGGCTTGAGGTAGCGAGTCAGTAAAAGCTATGAGTCAGTAAAAGCTAGCGTTCTGCTGAAGAGAGATGAATGAGGGAGAGAGAAGGACCAGCTTGGAGCCCCCGGGAGCGTCGATACCCAGTGCCCAGACTGTGGCCCCTGAGTCCGTTTTCCAGTGACAGGACTCCTGGGAGAACTGGCTAGCACCAAGGGCCAGAAAGGGCCTGGTGGAAGCAAAGCTCAGAAATGCCCCCAAATGACTGACATCCCGGGTAGGCGGGGCTTACCAGAGGAGCCAATAATGGAAGAGCTCTCACAACAGGAGCAACATAATTAACGTCGTCGTCGCAATAGATTGCAGCGTGTGAATCAATATCCGTGAATCCATGCTGATGCCCATAACAGACAGCGAAGTAAATGGGAAAGAGACAAATGGGGAGCAGTCATCCCTCACGGGGACACCTACTGTCCTCAGGCCAGCTCACAGCCAGAGGGCAGATGGCCCTCAAGCCCGGTCACATTTCACTTAAGAGGCTTCTTCCTCTTAAGTGATTCTTCTTCATTTGTCAGCATCACTGAGCGTGTTTAAGACAGCTACGACATCACTGTGCCACAGACTCACGGGACCACTTGGGAAATGCCTCCCCCCCCCTGCCCCCGACTCATGTGGGGGGGTGGGGCTGCCCTGTCATGGGGAGTTTGCAACAACTCCTTCCTGAGGGATGAACCCAGCTGAATAGCAACACACAGCAAAGAGACATAAACACTGACCAGGTGCTCAAGGCCACCACCTTCCAAGGTAAGTCACAGATTCTCTCCCCAACCCTCCCTAAGACAGGTGTCCTGGCTGGTTTTGTGTGTCAACTTGACACAGGCTGGAGTTATCACAGAGAAAGGAGTTTCAGTTGGGGAAGTGCCTCCATGAGATCCAGCTGTGGGGCATTTTCTCAATTAGTGATCAAGGTGGGAGGGCCCCTTGTGGGTGGTGCCATCTCTGGGCTGATAGTCCTGGGTTCTATAAGGAAGCAGGCTGAGCAAGCCAGGGGAAGCAAGACAGTGAGGAACATCCCTCCATGGCCTCTGCATCAGCTCCTGCTTCCTGACCTGCTTGAGTTCCTGTCCTGACTTCCATTAGTGATGAACTGCAATGTGGAAGTGTAAGCTCAATAAACCCTTTCCTCCCCAACTTGCTTCTTGGTCATGATGTTTGTGCAGGAATAGAAACCGTGACTAAGACAGCAGGGTTCCTCAGTGTAGCCCTGGCTGTCCTGGAACTCCCTCTGTAGACCAGGCTGGCCTCAAACTCAGAGATCCACCTGCCACTGTCTCCATAGTGCTGAGATTAAAGGTGTGCGCCGCCGCCGCCGCCGCCGCCGCCGCCGCCGCCGCCGCCGCCGCCGCCGCCGCCGCCACCGCCGCCGCCGCCACCGCCACCACCACCTGGCTAAGTCACAGATTCTTGCCTAATGGAATATAAATTTCGCCGTGACTTTTTTCTTGTTTTTACAAATTCATGGGCGTGGCAGTCCTCCTCAGAAAAGGTCCAGCCGTGGGCTGATGGTTAGAAAAATATGAGCCAAGTCCTAGCTAGCAACGTTGCATCAGATAGCCCCTTGTCCCAAATCGCGAACAGCCCGGAGGAGACAGTCACTAGACACCATGTCCTGCCTGGAGTAAATCTTTGGACTGACAATATTAGGAAGAACACAGCTGTTAGAACCACTGATTAAATCTTTTTGCTTTTGTTTTTGTTTTGTTTTGTTTTGTGACAAGGTCTCTCTCACATGATGAATCCAGGCTGGTCTAAAACTTGCTATGTGGCTGAGGCTGGCCTTGAACTCCTGACCCCACTTGCCTCAACCCTCTAAGTCCTGGGATTAGTCATATGCTACGATACCTACTCTTGATTAAATCTGATGGAAAGGGCCCTTAACTCCCCCATGAGTGGTGGCAGAATAAGTTGTTATGGTAGAAGTTGGTGACAAATCTCGGAACACACTATTCCGTCTCCACAATATTTCTATGACTCAAAATACCCTAAATTTAGAATCTTATTGTTTAAACACACACACACACACACACACATTCCTCACCTATCAAGCAGGATACGGAAGCACAACCCCATACCTGTCACCTAGAACCGACTGACCTACTTACAATCTAGGCCTGGAGAGTACTTCGGGAAAGATGGGGTCGCGTGGCTTCACGTGGCGTGGCTTCACGTGGCGTGGCTTCACGTGGTGTGGCTTCACGTGGTGTGGCTTCACGTGGCCTCCGTTGCACGGGAGCAAGGCAGGTGTGGCACTGTTGGCAGCATGCCTGGTAAGTGTCGTTCTGCCTCAAGGCTCCTGTGATTGGGTTTCAGAGCTCACTTCCAGAATGTCTTATGATTGATATTCTGTTATTTCCCCCACAAGAGATAGCAGCAACTCTAGGGACGGGACACTGGCAAAGGCAGGATTTAGACATTGGCTTTAATAAAGGCGGGAGGGAGGGCAAGATGTTTCCTTTCTTGTTATTGTTTGGAATTAAGAGTTCTAGAAGAACATATTAAGAGACATATAAATGTGATGACCACGGTTTCCGGTCAAGAGCTCTGTCTATCAGGTACTTGGGGGGTGGGGGTGGGGAATAAGGCACCAGACTTGCCCAATGGGTTAGAAGGCCTATAGTTTGCTTGCCAGGGGTGTCCGGGAAGCCTCTGAGAGATGGAGCTGAGGCCAGTGCTGGGACTGTGGAAGGATGGAGGGGGCAGAATGGGTCCCAGAATCAGAAATACAGGGTGGGGGAGGGGTGGGGACTTCCAGGGGCCCGTGGGTCTGAGACACTGCCAAGGAGATATGAAGAAAGCGAAGGGATACAGTGTAAACCCAGAGGACAGACACAACCCACATGGCACCCAAAGCCACAAGCGTACACAGCACATGGTTCCCGTAGACGGTGGAAAATCATTCCGCCTTTTAAGAGAAAATAGGAGGCTCTGACCCAGGCTGCAGCGTGGCTGCGCCTTGGTATGCTCCGTGAGACAAGCCAGTCAAGGAAGGAGGAGACCTGGAGGGTCTCAGTATTGTGAAGACACTGGAGCCCTCACGGCCATAGAAAGAGGACAGCTAGTGATTCCCCAGGGGCCTGGGAATCAACTTCAAATCCCTGGGCGAGGTGTTAAAAAAAACCAAACAAACAAAAAAAGAAACACCTTGCCTGGGGAGCTGGAGAGATGGCTCAGTGGGTAGGAGCAGCTGCTGCTTGTGCAAAGAACCTAGGCTGGATTTCCAGAACCTACAGGGTGGCTCACAACACCCATAGCTCTAGTTCCAGGGGGGTCTTCTGCTCATGGTCTCACACACACACACACACACACACACACACACACACACATACAATGAGTAAATAAATATAAATAAATCTTTGTTTTTAAAGTTGGATCATCGAGACACCTTGGCAAGCAAGGCCCTTCCACACAAGCCCAAGAAGCTGATTTAATCCCCAGAACTCACACTTTGGAAGGACAGAGACTCCCACAAGTTGTCGTTTTATCTACAGCTATGCAGGACTCCAGAGAGCAGCCAGGGCAGAGCGCTGGGAAGCAGAGGCGGCAACAGAGACAAATAAATGTGGGCTGGGATGGAGGGCGAGGGCGGAGCGGGGAGAAGGGGAGGAGCTAGGCAGCCCAGGCTGCCAGAAAGGCCAGGCTGGGAGAATTGTGAGATTCTGTGAAACCTTCGGCACCAAGGAAAGAGCCCAAGACACAAGGTCTGAGCTCTGCAAACTCAGGCACCAGGAAGCTGAAGTTCTGACACCCTACGAACTGCAGATGGTTCCTGCCACTCACTGCCACCGGAAACTGATCACAACAGCTCCCAAGTTTCAAGAAAGTGGTTAAAGCTTGAGGCACTAGAAAATCGAGATCTCTGGCATCTAAAGAAAGTCAGGAGCAATAGGCCACCCAGCTCTCAGGAGCCGTAAGTCTCTGGGTCTGCCAGCGAGCGAAGCCCCTAAGCTTTGGGTATGTTGGCACTCAGAGCTGCCAGCCCTAGGATGGGATATCATGGTTCCTGTCAAAGCGAAGAAGGAGTGGCCAAGTGGGTGCTAACAATGACATCACCAGGCCCCCCCGCCCACGTGTGCAATGTGAGATAGGCAAAAGGCGACATGGGGTTCACTTGAAGGCAGAGGCTGGCTACTAACCCCACCCACACTGTTCCCAGCACTAGACCTGGCGCTGGCAAGCTCTTAAGCCCAGTGACAGATATCTCTGCCCTCTGGGACTGGAGCCTCCAGGAGCCAGGCAGGGAACAGACCAGGCCCAAACAGATGGCAGAGCAGAGCGGGGAGGAGCTGCTTGGAGTGTGCAAGAGGCGATGGCAGGTGATGGCAAGTGAAGGAGTGAGCGGAGTCAGGGGCGAGGTTCCAGAGACGAGGCAAGCCTCTGCAGAGCGATCCAGGCATAGGCTTTCAGCGAATCAGAGGACAAGACCCACCCACCCCCAAACACACACAAAGCAGGTGCAAAGGTCCTGTGGCAAAAGTGCATCTGGAGGCCATCAGAAGAGGTCAGGGGCTCTACCGGATGGGGGGAAGCAGGTGGGAACAAGCAGGGTGACATCAGAACACGGCAAGATGCCGCGGGCTGGGACGAAGGGATTGGATTTGTCTTCCAAGCACATAAAGCACCTTTTGCAGGGTGTGATGTGGGCGGTGACATCTCAATCATCTTTGGAACGGATGGCCTGGCTCCGGTTCAGCAGTCTGCCTGTTGGAAGCCAGGGTGGAGGTGAAGACTGGGCTGGAGGTGCCTTGGGATTTGAATCAGAGGTTCTCAACCTTCCTAATTCTGGGACCCTAGACCTCTGCCTATAAAGAGCCAGCTCCAGGTCTAAATGGCACCACTACCCTGGGGTTGCTGTTTGAGGCCACATCATATCCTCTGCCTCCATGGTCACGTGGCCGAGTCTGTTATAAAATATAACGTGACAGCAGCAGGAGTACTCAGGGACCCGGCAGACCCATGCCAAGGTGTTCCCCTGAGAAATCACACCATGGGACAGACCTGGTGTAAGAGGGGGGGTTATTTGGAATGGAGGGGGTGGAGTGAGGATTTGGAGAGGGAGTAGAGGCAGAGAGAGAGAGAGAGAGAGAGAGAGAGAGAGAGAGAGGGCGGAGGACTTAGAAGGGAGAGGGAGAAGAGACAGAGAAAGGGACTGGGGTACTTCTCTTACATTCTGCCAGGTGATGACGGCCATGTGATGACCTAATCTGTTGCCAGGTCCCTGGGAAGAGTCTAGCGAAATTGTCTGTGAGTCAACAACCTCTCCTGCGGCTTCTCCCCTGTTCTTGTGTTTGCTTGTTTGGAGTTTTGTTAAAACGACTTTCAAAACTCTATAGCCAAGTTGGCCTGCAGCTCACCATCCCCCTGCCTCTGCCTCCCCAAATGCTGGGACTTCAAAGTCCCACTACCCTGTTCAGGCCTCCTCTGCTTTTAATCAAATCACTTGACGGTGGATTTGGGGGTCACCGGGACAATTCCCAGTGAGCGCACCTCAAGGCTTTTAACTCAGTTATAACTACAAGGACTCCCCCCATCCATGCCGGGCGTGGGAGAGCGCAGATAAAATCTCAGCACTCGGGGGCTGAGGCAGGACAAGGTTCTAAACAAACAAAAAGATTCCTGTCCAACTAAGAGTATATCTGAGGTGTCAAGTAGACATTTCCATAGTATAGGAGACCGGGGACAGACAGAAGATGGGGCCGTCCGAGCTTTGACGCTGATCTCAGAGTGCCTACAAATGCAGTGTGTCTCTCTCCTCAGCCAACAGGCGAGCATCGATCTTCTCAACAGGGACTGAGCTTTCTTCTACTGCAGCATGGTACTAATGTCAAGGCATTAATATTGTAAACCTGACAGGATCTGGGATCACCTAGGAAACGAGCCTCCCAGCACACCTGTGAGAGATTATCTAGATTAGGTTAGCTTCTGGGCGCGCCTTGAAGGGATTATCCAGATTAGGTTAATTGAGATAGGAAGACCCATTTTTAACTGTGGGCAGTGCTGTCCCAGGAGTTGATAGGGGAGTCTGTTCCACACAGCTAAACACCCCGAGATGTTACTGTCTTGTGATTGGGTGGCTGGGTACTCTCTCGGCCACAGGCCCTCTAGGGCTTTCTCATGTCAAGGTCCTAAACTCCAACACACACACACACACACACACACACACACACACAGAGAGAGAGAGAGAGAGAGAGAGAGAGAGAGATTGTGCTGGACCCATCTCCAGCTATCACTACAAACTCCTTCAGAACCCAATCTTCTCCACAAACCACCCAAACCCCACGAACAACAGGGTCGACCAGGATCGGCACCAGCTGGGAGTTGAGGGAGGGGACATGGCCTTCAAAGCAGGGAGACACCCACCCTCCCCTTTAGCGGCATCATCTGAACCTCAGTTTCCCTGTGCAAACAATAAACAGACTGTAATCCTAACGACACCGAGTGGCTAGAGAGACCCTGTGGGGAAGGAGCTGGCGACCCAGTCACTCCTCAAGGCGATGAGAGGCTAAACTGGGCCGGGACTGGGGGTGGGAGGGAGGGCGCTGGTTTCGAACTCCGCCTCCTGGCCCAGCCAGTTTCCAATCCATCACTCCACATTGTCCCCCTGCTGAGGGATTATTTTTCTCTGGACCTCAGTTTCTTTGTTTACAAATTGGGAACTATGGTTTCTACCTCTTCAGGGTTGTGAGTAAGAACATTTCATCTGTAAAGTGCTGAGCGGGTGCCAGATTCCAGCTAATGTTTGCTATTCATAGCTTCCCTTTCCGTCGCGGCTCAGGGAGATAGAACAGGTCCAGCCCGCCGGAAGCCCGGGGGGTTCACTCCCCGCCCCTCAAAACAAATTCTCCTTTTTCACACCTGCTGCAGACCCTCAACAGCAGAGGCCAGGTGATTCCCGGCGGACTAAGGGGAAAACGGTGCTCTGTGCCTAAGGCTCCATACAGGACTCAGGTGTGCTCTCCGGTCCTAAGCCCCTACTCCCGCCCACTCTCACCCATCCCATCCCACCCCACGCCCCCGCTCCCTCCTACGCTCTCTTGTATCACACTAACCCCATCCCCCACCTCCGATCACTCCGCATCGGGGTGCTCACTCCCACTCGCCCCAAGACATTGTGGTCCGCGGGCTCCCCCGTGTGCCCATCATGCGCGTTGCGGCGATCTCCAGGTCCTGAGTGACCTGAAACTAGACCAAGGGCTCTAGCAGGCGACCAGGGAACCGCAGGGAACTCTAGAACACACTCAGCCCGACCCGCCGGCTCCCAATCTACAGCAGTGCTCCAGCCTTCGGGGAGGGCAAACCTTTCGTGCCATTACCGGGTCCCGCCCGCGCCGGGGCCCCTTTAAGGGAGTGGGCGGGGCGGTGTCTTATTAGCATACATTAGCATGGCCCTGCCCCGGAGGCGGGCGGGCGCGCGGCTCAGTCCCGCGGAGCGGAGCGGTGCGGGCGCGGAGCCGAGCGAGGCGCGGAGCTGGCTGCTGGCGGGTGCGGGGACCTTCGCCACCCGGCCTGGGAGAGCGGGATGGGACGCCGCCCGCGGGGACCCGGATCCCCCCGGGGACCTGGCCCTCCACGCCCCGGGCCCGGGCTGCCGCCACTGCTGCTTGTGCTGGCGCTGGCGGCCCATAGGGGCTGCGCAGCACCCGCGCCCCGCGCGGAGGACCTCAGCCTCGGGGTGGTGAGTGTGCGACACGGGCACGGGACCCTGAGCACCCGGGAGCCGAGTCCTCAGGCGCGCACGAGGTGCAAGGGAGAAGGGAGACTCGCCCTTGTTCCTCTCGGAGTGATGCGCGAATCCCGGGCGAGGCGGGGACGGGGGAGGGGGGGACACCCATTTCCAAGACAGAGAAACTGAGGCTGGGGCTCGGGCTACTAGAGGCGCACGCTTGCAGGTCTCGGAGGACGCCGGTCCCCTTTCCCGCTCTGTGCGGTCGTGCGCCGCAGCCGCGGGCGCCCCGGGGAGGTGGTCGCCCAGCCGGAGCCCGGTCTCTGGTTATAAAGCAGCTCCACAGAGACCTCTGGCGGGGTGACCCGTGTCACAGACGCCCGGAGCGGTGCTCCCCGCGAGCTTCGCGGCGGGAGTGGGAGGTCAGGGGCGCGCACCCCAGGCCGGGGACGCGCCTGTGGGCGTCCGGAAAACCTGGGGTTTCCGAGTTTGCCCGGCTGACGGTGTTAGGAGAGCCTCCTGCACGGCGTGCGTGCCGCGACCCCCGTGTCCCTCCTCCACTCGGGCGATCGGCCTTGTCCCGCCGGTGCGGGTGACAACCTCTGCCGTGTCAAGCCCTCTGCCGTCCCCATCCCGCCAACTCCCACTGCCAGGGCTTAGCTGGGCACCCCTGCTTGGGGGCCGGGGCTGGGGCACCGGCTTCTTCCCACCTCTCGTCCACCCTCCTGACTCAAGTCGGGTTTGGAAACCCGCAGGAGACCCGGAAGGTTTCGATCAGACTTTATAGCTCCGCAGGCCGGTGGAGCCCTCTGCAAAGGCGCGCGGTGGCTAGAGCCCTCTTTCGAGGAGGAGGAGGAAGGAGGAGGAGGCCGCCCCGGCCTGGGTTCCAGAGATCTGGAGACCCGGCCAGGGGCGGCTTCCTGCCTGGCATAAGCCAGCCAATATCCTAATGGGGTCCTGGCAGAGTCCGCTTTCCACGGGCGGTTGGCAGTGAGGACTCCTGCACCTTCAGGTCTAGGCAGGGTGTCATGTAGATTTCGCGCTGGAGGAGGCACTGGGGTGGGAGCAGCACCCTGATTGGCAACACTTGCCTCTGGATCTAAGGGAGGGGCTGACTCTGCCACCCCCTGGCATGCGAGGTGGCAGTGGCCGTGCTTTCTCTGCCCACTTACAGATGTCTGAGGGTCTCCCCGAGGTGGCTTCCTCCCACTCCAGTGGCCTCTAAAACGGGGGTTCCTCACTTTCCTGATCCTAGGTTTTCATAGCTGGCTCCCCAAGGCCATGAGCATTGGGACATCCAGACCCAGTTCTGAATGGGTGACAACAGAGCCTAGACCCCCACCCCCACCCCCTTCCTTCACACTCTCAGGGTGTCTCAAACGGGACTGGTTAAGGGGACAGGAGACAGAGGTGGAGTCAGGGAGAGGGAGCCCTTGCCCACCCAAGTTCTTAATCAGGGCCAGTGAGTGTACTTAGGAAGTTTGCCGCAGCCGGACCTCGGTGGTTGGGGTGGGGCTGGTTCCTCCCTCCTGGCACCTGTGGGCCCCATCTGACTTTTCCCCTTCCCTACTGAGTTCCTGAGCACTCCAGGGTCACCAACCCACCCGCACCCTGAAGATCTCACTAACCAGGGTGCGGGACTCCAGGCTTGCCAGAGGCAGCAAAACCCTGTTGTCCAATCCTGGGTCCGGCGGGAGGGTGCAGCAGTCAACCCCCTGCCCAGGACAATACCCTCCCGGCTGTGGGAACCGGGTCCTGCCCGCCTCTCCTTTGGTGGGGGTGGTTGGGAGGGGCGCCCTCTGGTGGCTCTCTAGGGAATGGCACTGAAGAGCGTGGGGGCGCCGGGGCAGTGAGCTGCAAAAGATGGGCGGGCTTTGGGTGGGAGCTTTCTGATGCCCCTCAGATCGCCCTCTGCGGGATGTTGAACGTATTCAGGTCTGGATGCCTCTGAGGAGAAGGACGCCTTTGTGTTTGTGATCAGCCTCTGCCAGACACCGCTAAACCCACGGCTGGGCTGGGAGGGGCGAACGCCTGCAAATAAAGCCGAGAAGAGGCCCCCAGGCCCCCTGGAAGGACACCCAGGATGTGGTTCCTCACAGTTCAGTGGGCCTTGTTTTGTTACTGCGTTGCTTAAGTGGCTGCACACAGCAAAGTGTGCAACCCCAGGGAAGGTTCTAGAGAGTGGCATCCTGACGGCCTTTTCAGCGTCCAGCTGGGTAGCCACGGGGAAGTGGACAGTTTTCAGACAGCCAGATCAGACCCCGGGTCGCACACCCTGTGGATTTCATTCACCACCTGTCTTGGAGACTGTTTCATCCGCTGCCTGGCTCTGCCGTCCGTCACCCCCTCGTATTTCATTTACAAATGTCATACATCAGCCCGGCCTGGCTCCGTAGTGGATACTGTATTGCCTTGTCTCAGAAGCACCAAGCAGTCGTGGCGTCTGACGGCCCATGACTCCTGGGGGTGTGCCTGAGAGCCCCCTTCGTGCCGGTGGCTCCACAAATGATCCCCCCCCCCCCCCCCCCCCGTGAGTTTCTACTGTGAAGTCTCCTCCCGTAGCAAAGTCTCTCCCGCTGCTGGCGCCACACAGCAGGGCAGGTTCAGATTTTCATTGCAAATATGCCCAACAACTGAGGGCTAGTTGCTGGGGCTAAGGCAGGCCGCAAATAAACAAAGACCCTGGGGGTAGGGGCAGTGGTGACAGGCAGAAGCAGGGACATAGAGAGCTGGGTTTGTCTCCTCCTCCCTTGAAGCCTAAACCACCTTCCTGTGCAAGACCTCAGCTCCCACAGCTCTCTGCGTCCTTCCTGGACCCATGCACGAACTCCCCTTATCCCCGTAGCTGTGCTCTGGAAACTACAGCTCACTGGGAATCCAAACCAAGGTACCTAGGCGATTAAACAGCCATTGGGCCAGACCTGCTGATGCAGGCACTCATGATAGCTGCCCAGAAACTGAGGCAGGAGGATGATATTAAGGCCAGTATGAGTTAAAAAGTGGAAAGAAGGCTTAGAGGTCTATTTCAGTTGCTTCCCTAACATGCACAGAGCACTGGCTGCCAGCCCTAGCCCCACCAAATAAACCAGGCAAGGGGCACGCACCTGTGATCCCAGCACTGGGAAACCAAGAGAAGAGGATATGGTGTTTAAGGTCATCTTTGGCTTGATAGAGTTCAAGGCTAGCCCGAGCAACATGAGACTGCTTCTTTAAAAGGACCAATTCTGGACATAATGGTATATGTACCCTTAATCCTATAATCCCAGCACTCAGGAGGCAGAGGTGCATCTTAAGAGTTCAAGACCTGGTCTTTATAGGGAGTTCCAGGCCATCCAGGGCTACCTAGCGAGACACTGTCTCAGGAAAATAAAAGATGAGGCTGTGTGTGTTAGTTTTTAGTTTTAGTTGGTTTTAGTTCAGTCGTTCTCAACCTGTGGGTTGAGACCCCTTTGGGGGCCGAATGACCCTTTCACTGGGGTCATGTATCACATATCCTGCATCTCAGATATATTTATGTTGTGATTCACAGCAGTAGCAAAATTAGTTATGAAGTAACAATGAGAATAATTTTATGGTTGGGGACGTTCTCCACAACGTGTATTAAACTGTATTAAAGGGTCTCAGCGTTAGGAAGGTTGAGAACCACTGGCTCAGTTACTTTTTTATTGCTGAGACCAAGGTAACTTCGAAATGAAAGTGTTTATTGACACGGCCCCAGAGGGGTAGAGTTCACAACCACAAGATTGAAGAACCAGCTCCCAGAACGGCTGAGAGCTGACATCTCAGGTGGCAAAGAACACACTGCCACTCGCAATTCTTTGGACACCTCAAGCTGGGTCCCCAGGGACACACCTCTTAATCCTCCCCAAAATAGCATTAGCAACTGGACACGGAGTGTTTATATGTATGGGCCTGGTGTGGAGTGGTCACTTTCATCCAAACCACTGCAGAGGTCATTTGTCTAGTGTGTCAAGTACTCTGAGTTCTACCCTAGCACACACACACACAGAGAGAGAGAGAGAGAGAGAGAGAGAGAGAGAGAGAGAGAGAGAGAGAGAGAGAGAGAGAGAGAGAGAATAGGAAACAGGTCTCAATGTCGTGCTTTGATTTGGTTTGAGACAGGATCTCACTGTATCTCTCTCTCTCTCTCTCTCTCTCTCTCTCTCTCACACACACACACACAGAATAGGAAACAGGTCTCAATGTCCCCGGCTTCGTGCTTTGATTTGGTTTGACACAGGATCTCACTGTATAGCCATGGCTAGCCTGGAACTCACAGATGTCTGCCTGCCTCTGTTTCCTGAGTGCTGGGCTTAAAGATTTGTGTCACCACACCTGTTCACAGCCAACGTGGGACCCTTTTACCTAGACCTGGAGGCTGGGTCCCACACTGCTGCTTACCTGCTCTGTGAACCAACAGATCACAGGGCCCTCAGTCTTCTTTCCTTTCAAATGGGCCCGCAGGAACAGGTTGTGCTTAGGGGAGAGAAGCTAGGGAAATTCAGGAGGCTCGCAGGACATTCTCCAGAGGGGACCCCCGCTGGGGACCATCTAGGATGTGTTAAATGCCTTTGCTCCTAATCTTAAACTTTTAGTAACACTCGACCCCGGATCTGCATACAGGCCAGTGCCAGCACGTGGGGGAGAAACATCTCAAGCATGCTGGGCACCTGGCTTGCAGGAAAGATGGGATGGCACACAGCCTGGCATCCCCTCATAAATCCAAGCTTCACTCTGGGCCCATCTGCAGACCCTTCACACACTGATGTTCCGCTGCTTCCTGCATCAAAGCCTCACACCTTCTCTTCCCAGCACGGAACTAACGAACATTCTTCCCCGGGGCTCCTTACCCGGACAATCCTGTGTCTACCCAGAACAACTTCCCTGGGCGTCCATCTAACTGCGCCCCCCGCACATCCCTCCCTTCCCTTGCAGTGGTTACAGGAGATGCTCAGGAGTCAGCCGGCTCCAGCCCCAGTTCTGCACTCACGGGCTGTGTGACTGGGTCCGTGCCCTCATTTGTAAAATGGGGTAACGGGTCGAGCGCACTTCATCGGGCCGACTTGTACAGTACCCGCTCTGCTCAAAGGAGAGCACGGGAAACCCAAACCAAACGCAAACCAGAGCCCACCATCCCCTGCCTGCCCTGGGGATGGTGAGACGCTTTTTGCAGTAGGAAGCATTCCGTGGGCCTTAGCTCTGGGTCCCTGGAGCAGTTGTGACCAAGGACCAAGGCAGCCTGTGACACTATGTATTCCTCCATCCTCCCCTCCACTCTGCCTACATCTAGACAGATCTGCCCTGATCTGCCTAGCACCCTGGTCACAGCCAGCCCTTGCCACAGCCAGGAATACCAGGAATCCTCCTGGGATCACTCCTGTGGGATCACTCTGGCTACCTTGCTAGGATCCATCTTTATAAAAGGGCCATGCAGGGGCTGCAGAGAGATTCACCCGGTAATGCGCTTGCCGTGTAAGCGTGAGGACCCGAGTTCAACCCCCGGAACCTGTGTTTCCAAAGCTGGTCATGGGCCCAGCGACACCCGGGTAAGTCAGTTAAGAGCATGTACTACCTAAGAGCCACGTTTGAGTCCCAGTTCCTACAGTAGGTGACTCAAAATTGCCTGGAACTCCAGCTCTGGAGGATCAGATGCCTTTGGGCTCCTTGGGCACCTACACTCATGTACAGGTACCATAAGACATATATATTTATTGTATATAAATATAAACTTGGTATGTCAGAACATACTTGTATTCCTGGCACTGGGGAGGCAGAATTGGGGGGTTCCCGGAGCTTTTTGGCCAGACGTTTTTTTTCTGGCCTCTTCGGTGACCTCCAGGCTAGTGAAGTGAGAAGCTGTCTCAAAGGAGCTGAGCAGTGCTCCACCCAAAGTTGTCCCCTGGCTTCTGTACACATGTGTACCCATGAATAAATAAATGAGTCATGTGTCCCACGTGCTGTGTAACTGGACAGGTTACCAGCTCATCTGGGCCTCCATTTCCTCCCCTGGAACTGGGGCCCCCACTGGTGTGGCCCTTACAAGGGCCCGAGGGGCATGATGGAAAGATGGTAGCAGGTGTGAGGAGTGGGTGGCCAAAGGTGGCACTGCCCAGGGACCTAGAGTTATTATTTTTATATTAGCAATTATCAAAAATTTTTATACACACACACACACACAAGCATCAGGAGCTGCTCCTGTGTCTGACACTGGTTAGAAGGACAAGAATCTGAATTCAGCTTCTGGGCCTCAGTTTCCCTACCTATGAGATGTGGCTAGTAGTAACCGTTTGCCTCCAGCTGGTGGGCCCAGTTGGAGAGGGTGGAGGAGTGGCTGTTAGCTTAACAGCTATAGCCCAGGTGCCAGCTAGGCTCCTGGGGCCACGGATGGCACCCGACAAAGGCTGTGGGCAGAGCTGCCCGGGTTCCAAAAGGCAGCTGGTAAAGTCGGCACAGGGGGGTGGGTGGGGGCCTGGGCAGCGGCTGCACGCTATAAATTTGCTAAAATCATCTGAAGGATTTTAGCGCTGTATATATTATGCCTCGTTAGAGCTGTAAAAAGATGCACATTGTGTCAAATGGTGATAAACGCAACAGCGAGATGGGAAAGAGAAGCCCCCCCTCCCCCCTGCACTCACTCACTGCCTGCGTGTTTACATCTGTGCAGGAATCCCTGACGCCCAGCCAGCTGACTCAGTACTGGTCTGCAGTAATGGTCCCGTTCTCTGACTGGGCTAAGTGGAAGGGGTATCCGCCCTTGGGGGTGGGACTCCCCTTCTCCCGGCCCCACCCCGCCTCCCCAGTGGCCTTCTGGAAGGTTCACCCTGAGCCTCATAGCACCCGCCTGCTGCAGCCTCCGTTGCCCTGGAGACAGCGGTCTGTCTCCGTGGCGACAGTAGAAGGAGGACCAGGCAGGCGAGCAGGAAGCCAGCGGCCCAGGACCTGGTGCGTGGTCCCGGCTCTATAGGTATTAGGTGACAGGGGAGGGAAAGTGAGGAGGTCCAACCTCCGGCCACCCTGTTGCGGACGTGGAGGTGGGGAGGGGCTTGTAGGCCTTCAAGGGTGAGAGCGGGTCGGTCAGGTGAGGCGATCGGGACTGGCTTGCTGCTAGCTGCAAGGTGCTGGTCAAGGCTGCCTCTTCTGCAGAAATCGCGCCCTCTAGGTGGCTTTTGTCAGCCTAGGCAGCCCCAAGTCCCCTAGGCTAAGCGCCACCTCAGTGGCCCGTTAGCGTTCTTTGACATTTGAGTCCCAGATGATAATGTGAACCTCTGAGTGTTCGGGGTTCACCTGCCTAGAGATGGCTGCGCTGGCTGCCCGGGGCATTCACACCCCTATACTCTAATGACACGGGAACATTGTCAGTGTCCACCTGAGGTCAACACTGGCCATCATCCAGTTCCCCAAACCAGTGCCAACTGTAGTCAGCCCGTCTCAGGACTTAGAGCTGGGAGAAGAAACGCCTTGGTTGGATACCGGGAGGGGGCGGGCTCGCAGCATGCAAAAGGTTGAGCTTTCTCTTGGTGGGGGGCGGGGCATCTGAGATTGCAGGTGCGGTATTGCCAGTCCCTAATTATGTTCTCTTCTGGACAGGATGGCACCAACTGGCATCCTAGCTTAGGGGGAAAGGGATGACCCTCCCAGAGGACCTCAGTCCTCTCTGTTCCCCATTCACATTCACTCTTGGGAGATGGTCTCTCCCGCTCCCCCTGAGGTGTTCCATGTATGGGCTCCAGGTGTGTGTGGGGGGACTTCCTGCAAGAGGGAATAGCACTCCTGAGGCGTGGGGGGCCGTGCCTTAAGCCTGTGAGCTTGGCAGGGTGTCCTGAAATCTTGCGTGTGTGTTCTGACACTTGACAATAACTGAAATGTCTTTTTTTAAAATAAAAACAAAAACAAAAAAAAACATTGTTTTTGAGAGAAGTCAAAACAGGATCTTACCCAAGCTGGCCTCAAACAGAATCCAAAATGGGGCAGTAGACAGATCTGGGCCTACACCCAGGGGTGCGGCTCTTACTTCCAGGCCGCTGTGGAGACTGTTACCGTGCCCTTGGAGGTCCTGTCCTTCAGCCTTAGAAGCAGGTCTCTGGCTTCCCATACATACAGGCAGCTTCCTGCCTGGCTGCACTGACGGTTTGGAGCGAGATGGATTTTGAAACAGAGCCACCCCAGCAAGAGTGCATGTTATCTGGGGAGGGGACCTGAGAGGCACACTGCCACCATATGCAAATCACATCATCCGGGCTGGACCTCCTAGCCGGGGTAGCTTACCCCTGATTAAGGCGCCTAGGGAGATGAAGGCCAGGTCTTACTACATCCACTGGGCTCCCAAGCAGCAGCCGTAGCATCCTTAGGACCTGTCGGGCCAGGGAAGGACATGAAGGAGCTGATTTTTTTTTTAAGTGTCCATCAAAAAAAAACAAACAAAAAAAAGCAGGTTACCGGATGTGATGGCACATGACTTTAATGCCTCTGAGGAGGCAGAGACAGGGATCTCTAAGGTCAGGCCCAACCTATATAACAAGTTGTGGGCCAACCAGGGCTATATGGTAAGACAGTGGGAGAGGCCGTGAGCTGCTAGATTGATGGCCCAATGATTAAGAGCATCTATCCCTATTGCAGAGGACCTGGGTTCAATTCCCAGTAATTGCATGGAGGCCTTGAGACCAGCCATAGCTTTAGTTCTGGGCATCTGATGCCCTCTTCTGACCTCTGTGGGCAACCAGCATGCATTCAGTTACATATAGACACACAGGCAAGACACTCTCCCACAAAATAAAATACACCATTCTAATTTGGAATAATGTTTTAAAGAGATTTATTTATTTTATGTATGTGAGTACACTGTCGCTCTCCTCAGACACACCAGAGGAGGGCATCGGATCCCATTACAGATGACTGTGAGCCACTGTGTGGTGGCTAGGAACTGCACTCAGGACCTCTAGGAGAACAGATCTCTTAACTGCTGAGCCATCTCTCCAGCCCCTAGCCAGGCAGTGGTGGTGCACACCTTTAACCCCAGCACTTGGGAGGCAGAGGCAGGCAGATGTCTGAGTTTGAGGCCAGCCTGGTCTACAGAGAGAGTTCTAGGACAGTCAGGGCTACACAGAGAAACCCTGTCTTGAAAAAAACAAAACAACAACAAATAAATAAGTAAATAATAAAATAAAAAGTACTTACTGCTCTTGCAGAAGACCCTAACTGGGCTCCCAGCACCCACCTTGGCTGGAGTCTTTTAGCTTCAGCTCCAAGGTGCTTCTGGCCTCTGAGGTCAACCTGCATTTAAGTGCAGAGACATGCAGAACCCCACAATTAAACGTTTCTGTTTTGGTCAGGGTCTCTCTAGGTAGCCCCAGCTGCTGTCCTGGAGCCCTATGTAGATCAGGCTGGCCTCGAACTTTCAGAGATCTGCCTGCTTCCGCTTCCCAAGTGCTAGAATTAAAGATATGTGCCACCACAGCTGGGTAATTCAACATTAAAAAAAAAAAAGTTTGAGAGCGCTTGCATAGTATACACCACAAAGCCGTGGGTTCTGTCCCTAACACTACACAAAGCAGGCTTGGTAGTACAGCCTATAATCCCATCCCTTGGACAGCGGAAGCAGGAGAGTCAGGGTTCAAGTAAGTTTACATCCCGATTGAACTCCGTGAGCCCCGGTCTCAAAAGACGGGGTAGCTGGGTATGGTGGCGGGCACATTTAACCCTAGCACATGGAAGGCGGAAGCAGATTCTGGCATTTCAAGACCAACCTGATAACCAGTCAAGACTATACAGTAAGATTCTGTTTCAGAGACAGACAGACAGACAGACAGACAGAGGATGTATTTAGAAGATATGGAAGGAAATTAGTCTTCAGTGTTGGGCCTCTTGTTTGTGCCTTTCTTGAAAAGGCGGGTGGTTTTAGCTCAGAGCACCCTGCCCTACACAACCTTCTAGGTCAGCTGGAGCCAGCCAGATGCTAGGCTAGCCTCAGGCTGGGCGGTTGTCAGAATCAGCATGTGGACTCCAGTGCCATCTGGTGGTTGCTGGAAGTGTTGCTCCTGCACATGCTCACCCGCATCTCGAGGCATCCTATTTATTATCTGCTTATAACTCAGATCTAAGGGCAGGGATGCAGTAGGGGTGGCCAGGGCTCAAGAGGCATTTCCCCTGCGACAGTCGTGAGTGTGAGCAGCCCCCCCTCAGGCAGGCTCTACCCCAATAACCTCTGCTCTGTGTCCCCAGGAATGGCTAAGCAGGTTTGGCTACCTGCCGCCTGCAGATCCAGCGACTGGGCAGCTACAGACGCAGGAGGAACTGTCCAAAGCTATTACTGCCATGCAGCAGTTTGGTGGCCTGGAGACCACTGGCATCCTAGGTCAGTTCTCTGGGAGGCACCAGAAGGCTCCTTGGTTTCATCAGGGCTGTGCTAGCCTGGTCATACATTCCTGGCTGCCCCGGGTCTTGAAATTAGCCCACTAAGGACTTGGACTGGCTAGAGGCAGAAACTTGAATGCTGGCTTAACCTGACTGGGGAAGGGGTGAGGGGACTTGAGCACACCTGGCCTTGGGGCCATCCATCCTGAGGGAGTTCTGGGGCCTTCCCCGGGGAGGTGGAATCAGTCCTGCTTGCTGACCTGTGTATACTGTACAGACGAGGCCACTCTGGCCCTGATGAAGACCCCTCGATGCTCCCTTCCGGACCTGCCCCCGGGGGCCCAATTGAGAAGGAAGCGGCAGACTCCTCCGCCACCAACCAAATGGAGCAAGAGGAACCTTTCTTGGAGGTGCGTGGCCAGGGCGGTGGCGGGGGGTGGGGGGTGGGGGCCAGGTTAGCATGTCTCTATCCTTCTGCCATCCCTGGGGTCAGACCAGGTGCACAAGAATCCCACCCCTGTGTAGACTAAAGGGTGGGGCAGGCCCTGAGAAATCCATCACCCAGGCTGTCGGGAAAGCTAACATCTGCTTATTACTCCTGGAGACTAGAAAAAGGGCAGGCAATAGGGGACACTCCCATCAAGGAGAGGCAACCGCGTCACCCCAGTGGGAGGTCCAGAAAGGCCTCGGGGACATCTGGCCTCCACTCTGACCCTGACCCTAGGGTCCGGACATTCCCACGGGACTCACCCCTGGGCCGGGACACTGTGCGTGCGCTCATGTACTACGCCCTCAAAGTCTGGAGTGACATCACACCCTTAAACTTCCACGAGGTAGCCGGCAACTCGGCAGACATCCAGATCGACTTCTCCAAGGCTGACCACAATGACGGCTACCCCTTTGATGGCCCCGGCGGCACAGTGGCCCATGCATTCTTCCCTGGTGACCACCACACGGCAGGGGACACTCATTTTGATGACGATGAGTCGTGGACCTTCCGTTCTGCAGGTGCGTGGGGGACTAATCCTGAGTAGGTGGGACCCTGGGCATGGGCAGTCCCTGTGGGCCCTGCAGACCCCCACAGTAGCAGCCTGAACCTATAAAAGGTAGATGCAGCTGTGGCCCACACTTAGTCTTTTTGTTTGGTTTTTTGTTTGTTTGAGACAGGGTTTCTCTGTGTAGCCCCGGCTGTCCTGGAACTCACTTTGTAGACCAGGTTGGCTTCGAACTCAGAAATCCACCTGCCTCTGCCTCCCAAGTGCTGGGATTAAAGTGTGCGCCACCACCGCCTAGCTCCCCACTTAGTCTTAAAGAGTTCAGCCGTATTCCACTCTGAGACCTGTTGGGCTCTGGTCATGGGACCAATCCACAAGGTGCCTGCAGTCAGCTTGGCAAACCCAGCTAGTTCCCTACCCAGTGCACAGGAGCCCGAACTGCTCACATAGGGCATAGGGGTTGACACCCACTGTATTTGAGCCTGGAAAAATCCTTTTAATCCTGGGTCGTCTCCACTAAAAAAGGCTGACTTCCATAGCGTGAAAAATGTAAGAGACCCCTGGGAAACTCCTTCCAGCCACACAGGGGCCTCACGGGAGCTCGGCACAGTCTCACAGGGCCATAGCACACATATGGCTAATTAGAGCCCCCCGCCCCCCCAGCAGAGCCAGGATGCAGACGCCCACTGAGCTCTGTATTCCAGCGCCGTCCTTAGCACGTGGGGAATCCTGTCCTCCTCTGCTCATGCTGTCTCTGTGTCCCCAGACGCCCATGGGATGGACCTGTTTGCAGTGGCTGTCCATGAGTTTGGTCATGCCATTGGTCTGAGCCACGTTGCCGCCCCAAGCTCCATCATGCAGCCGTACTACCAGGGCCCCGTGGGTGACCCGCTACGCTACGGGCTTCCCTACGAGGACAGGGTGCGTGTCTGGCAGTTGTACGGTGAGTGTCCCCAAAGTCCAGTACGGACCACATGGAGGGTGGGACTAGGAACAAATGCCCCAGGTAGTTAGCTCTGATCATGCCTGTGGCCTCTTAGTCTAGGACACGGTGGGCACATGATATCTATTGGGCATGGGGCAGAGGAGAGAGGAGAGGAGTGTAGGGCATGGGACACAGACCTCTCTGCTTTCTAGGACTGATGCCACTGGTACTTAGAGCCCTGGGGATTTCATATCTGTTCCTCAAAGGTTTGAAGGGTCTTGGCAGCAGTGAAAATGGACCCAGACCTACTGGGCATGCACTAAATCACCCATCTAATCATATAACTAACGGAGGAACGGTAGCCAGCCGTGGGGTTGGCCCAGGTCAGGCAGCTCCACCTAGATAAGCTTGAATATCTCTACAGGATCTACAGGATCAAGGAGGAGCATTTTGCCCAGGATAGCCCTTAAGAGTGTGAAGAGATCCCTATAGGACCAGGATTCGGACACATTGCCCAGAGTAGCCCACAGGACCGAGAGGCCTGGTCGCTTGCCAGAGTAGAGCCCTGATGGGGAGAGGCAGGCAGCTTGCCTAGAACAACTCCACAGGGATGTAAACAGCCAAACCAGGAACCGAGGCTGGCCCAGGGCCACTCCCAAGGCACATCAGGAAGTGAATAGAGGTGTCTCTGTCCCTGTGCCCCTCTGGAGGATGACGCCCTGAGCCGGGGGGGGGGGGATGTTTGGGATACAGCAGCATCATTTTGCCCTATTAGAGCCTCCAGCCTCACCCGCCCCTCCCTAACCTTGTTCCAAGCCTCCTCCCTCCTCCCCCTCCCACCCCATGAGTGAGATTGTTGTTTTGTTTTGTTTTATGGTGGTAGTGTTATTGCAGAAGTCTTTTTTTTTAATTTGTATGTGTCTGAAAATATGTCTGTGTACCACATGCCTGCAGGTCTCCACAGAGGTCAGAAGAGGACACCAGAGCCTCTGGAACTAGAGTTAAAGGCAGTCTGTGAGCTACCGTGTGGATGCTGGGAACCTAGCCCAGGTCCTTTGCAAGAGTAGCAAGCGCCCTTATTCACTGAGCTGCCTCTCCAGCCTGTGTGTGATTTTCTTTTTAATGTGTGGGAATTTCTTTCCTGCGTGTATGTATGTGCACCACATGTAGGCCTGGTGCCGCCGAGGTCAGGAGAGGGCATTGGCTCCCCTGGAACTGGAGGTTCAGGCAGTTGTGAGATGTGTGGGAATCGAACCTAGGTTCTCTGCAAGAGCAGTCAGTGTACTTAACGGCCAAATCACCTCTCCAGCCCGCGTGCGTGATGTTTGTAACGAAGTAAAATTGTCCGTCTCCAACGGTGGACACATGTTAGGGTAGCACGATCACAGAGTGCTGCAGGCACCACGTTACCTGGGTCCAAAACTCTCACCACTTTAGCCCCCAAGGTGTTTTCAAGGTTTCTCCTTCACAGGAGTCAGATCAGGTTCCTTTTCATGACTAAATGGGCCCAGCAATGAACACTGGGTCACTTCCCTGTCAGGCTCCTGTGACCAGAATTCTTATAGTTCTCCTGGCTTTCTATGGTGTCCACCCAGGAGTGTGGTGGTTAGGGGCGCTGATGCATCGCCCCTACAAGCTCTTGGGGTGTAGTATAGTTCCCAGGCATGCTATGGTGGTCTGCCCCATATGGTGGTCGACAGTCATTTGGCTGCATGGAAATGCTAGGAAATCACCTGCCAGTCTCACGGCCCAAGCCCCGTGCCCAAGGCCCTTGGAGAGGTGAGACGGACCAGGGCCCTCTGTAGAGCAGACTTTCTGTCTCCACAGGTGTGAGGGAATCTGTGTCCCCTACTGCCCAGCTGGATACCCCAGAGCCTGAGGAACCACCCCTCCTGCCAGAACCCCCCAACAATCGGTCTAGCACTCCGTAAGTCACGTCCTTTGTCACCCCACCTTGGCCAGCCTGTCCTTGTCCAATGCTGCCCCTTCTGGGCTCATAGTCCACAGGATAGCCCAACATCCTGGGGAAGGCACTGTTGCATGTGCAGGCTGGTTCTGGGGGATACTTTCTTCCCCTTCAACCTCTCAATAGGAGATGAGTGAGGGGAGAGGTGCAGTTACCCCAGGGAGCTACAGTGAATCTCAAGTCATTCCTCTCCTATAGCCTTGATCTTGCAGCCGGGTGACTGGTCTGTCACCAGGGTTTGTTAGGGGTATAGAGGACTTAGGGTTTTATAGCAGTGTTAGTCCCTCTGCATTTTTATTGAGAGCTGAACTCTCAGTATATATGTATATGTATATATATGTATATGTATACACACACATATATGTGTATATCTTTAGTGTGGGTGTGGGTTGTGAGCACACACATAATACAGTGTATACAGAGGTCAGAGGATAGATAGCTCATGGGAATGAGTTCTCTCCTTCTACCATATTGATTCTGGAGATCGAATTCTTGTTCTTAGGCATGGCAGCGAGGACTTTAATGAATTGAATTGAACCACCTCACTCACCCCATGTTGATTCTTTTCAGAGAGGGTTTTGCTGTGTAATCCTGGCGGGCCTGGAATTTGCTACATAGCATAGGCCAACTTCAAACATCTTGCCTCTGCCTCCCAAATGCTAGAATTTAGGCAGAAGCCATCACACACTTGGCTTTGTTTTTTTGTTTTTTGTTTTTCTTCTTTATGTGATTATTGAACCCAGGACCTTGCATGTTTTGGATATCCTATAACTGAGCTATATTCCCATGAGAGTAATTTTTGTCCTTTGGTACTACCTCTGGGTGGGTGGGTACGTGTGTGTGTGTGTGTGTGTGTGTGTGTGTATGTGTGTGTGTGTGTGAGACCCCTGCCCGAGGGTTCTGCACCTTGTCAGAGCATGCATCTCCTTATGAATGTGCACACACTGGTGTGTGTAGGAGCTAGAAATTCATAGAGCACCCAGGTCCTCTGCCAGAGCAGAAAATACTTGTTTGTTGGTTGGTTGGATTTGAGACAAGATCTCACTATGTAGCCCGGGCTGTCCTGGAATTCACTATGTAGACCAGGTCTACATTCAAGACCAGGCTGGCCTTGCCCCCACTCTGCCTCCTGAGTTGCTAGGAGTGTGCCCCCATGCTCAGCTAGCAGGAAATGCCCTTAAGCACTGTGCCATTTCTCCAGCTCCTTTCCCTCATGCACGCTTGCTCTGTTGTATGTGGTTCTGTCGGTAGTTTCCTGGGAAGCCCTATTTCAGACAGGTCTAACTGGGACCCAGTTTATATGAATTTCTAGGGAGTTATAGAAACTTCTTCATCCTGCAAAGGGCCCCACAGAAGACCAAAGAAATTATTCTAGTCTAGCCTAGTAAACTAGTGAGTTTTCTGGGGCTACTCAGAGGAGAGAGGGTGAGGATGGGTGTTATGAAGGCAGCCGCATTACTGAAAAGCCCACCCCAGTCTGAGTGAGAGAAACTGCATCCTTGGAACTGTGTGATTGGCAGGTAGCTCAGCCATTTGGAGAGGTTTCTTTCCTCCAGCCATCTTCTGTAACTTTAGGAAAGGGCCTTCTGAATCTTGTAAGTTTCAGGAACTTCCTGTGACTTGGGAGGTGGTTTTTTCCCCTTTCTAAACAGCAAGGACCATACCTAGGAAGGTTTTGAATGTTTTTCATTCCCAGGCCATTGTAATCTAACACCCAAGCTGACAGGACTTGGAATCTTCCTACCTCAACCTCCAGAGAAAAGAATTATAGTCATGGTGTGTCCACAAACCTGAGTTAAACTCACATTCTTTGCTTTTGGTTTTCAGTCACTGTTATTGGTTTGTTTTGGGGTGCTGATGTTTTTGTCTGGTGTTTCAGGTTTGGGGGAGTTGGCTTTGGTGTTTTGAGCTAGTCTCATATAGCCTAGGCTAGACTCACAAAGTAACTTATAGCCTCCTTGAGCCTTAGCTCTAACTGACTGTGTTTGCCTGGTAGGCACTGGCTACCTTGTGGACACAGGGCTATTGTGGGTCCTTCCAAGATGCTCGCCCCATGATTCTGGCAGGAATAGCTCACCCAGCTGCTTGGGTTGGGTGTCCTCCCTCTCAGCCCTTCTCACATTCTGCCCTGCAGGCCCCAGAAGGATGTGCCTCACCGGTGTACCGCCCACTTTGACGCTGTGGCCCAGATCCGTGGAGAAGCATTCTTCTTCAAAGGTAACCCCTGGGGTCCTGTGGAACTATAGAATGGATCTCTATAGCCACAGCAGGCTGTGGTAACCATCTTCCCTTTCCTTACCCAGGCAAGTATTTCTGGCGGCTGACCCGGGACCGACACTTGGTGTCCCTGCAGCCGGCTCAAATGCATCGCTTCTGGCGGGGCCTGCCGCTGCACCTGGACAGCGTGGACGCCGTGTACGAGCGTACCAGTGACCACAAGATTGTCTTCTTCAAAGGTGAGTGAACTGACTCCCTGTGCGTGGCATAGCTTGCCCTGGCCTCCCTCAGTGTTGTCTGACCTGCCTCAGCCTGAAAGCTGTACTCCTTGGAAGTGTTTACTGTTGCCTACTGGCGACTTGTCCTGTAGGGGGCGCTATAGACACACAGTAAGTCAAAAGGGAAGAAAAAGAGAAAGTTTCTTCCCAGGGGGCGCAGGTCAAAGCCTATCTAGGGCCCTGCTATTGAGCAGAAACCCAAGTTTACAGCTAATATGAAGACCCTCCCGCCCTGCTGAGGCAGAGACAGCCAGCTCCTCTGAATGTAGAGAAAAGAGCAGCCAGGACCTCAGAGGCCATGAAATGCAAGGGGGGGATTGTGATGCACAGCCCCTGGCAGCAGCTTCTGTCCAGGCCACCCCACTCTGTCCCTAACTCTGAAGAAAGGCTCCTAGCCTTCAGTGCTGGACTTGGACAGAGTGTATCTCTTATATCCACATCACAGGAGGGAAGCACATTGCTACAATCCCCGCACTCAGGAAACAGGAAGGAGGATTGTTACAAGCTCCTAGCCAGCCTGGGTTACATACTGAGACTGTCCCCGGAACTATGGATATCATTTGATTGATTGATTGATTGATGATTGATTAAATAGTTGCTGAGCTCACACAAAGCCCTAGGTATGCACCCCAGCACTGCATGTACCAAGTGTGTTAAATCCTAACACTGGAGAGTTAGAGGCAGGAGGATTGTCAATTCAAGGTCGTCCTTGGCCACATTGCCACTTGGAGGCCAGCCTAAGTTGGGAAGGAGGAAGCCAGAGAGGGGAGATGAGTATCATGAGGCCTTCTGAGCCTGTGCACAGGTAGAAATGGAACCCTTCCTATCCTAGCTGTGGGACAGAAACCTGGGATTGATGTGCAAGTAGCTTTCCCTTGGCTCAAAGGTGCCAGTGCCTCTCCATTTGAAGGTGGTACCAGCCCCAGGTTGTACTCCCTGCTCAGTTCAGGGCTCTATGAGGACACCGAGCAGCATGACCTCACACATTAGTTACTTGATTCTATACTTAGCCAAATTACCCAACAAAAGCCATGTAGGGAAGGTCTTACTTTGGCTCCCAGTTCTAGGGCGCCCAGTCCTCCATCCTGTTAGGGAAGGCGCGGGAGGGAGAAGACAACTGGTTACATTGTATCCTCAACCAGGGACAATGGATGCTGGTGCTTTCTCCTTTTTATTCAGACCGGAACCCCAGCCGGTGGAGACCGTGCTGCCCACCTCAACCCATCTAAACTGTCCCTCCCAGGCACGACCAGAGGCTTGATTCTTCACACTGTGGCGTTGACAGTGTTAACTATTTATTGTACTGCCTCCCCTTCACACACACACACACACACACCCCGCCCGGCTAGTTTTTTCTCAGTTGACACTGAGCTGTGTTATAGAAAAATTTAAATCCCAGCCTGGGGTTTCTACCCGGCCTTTGGTTAATGAGTTCTTAGATAATTAAATACACACAGCCTTTATATTTTTAATAAGCCTTAAGCAACATAATAGCAGGGCAGCTGCCTACCCTCCATGCTGTTAGAATCTCCTTTCCTATTGATAATCTTGAGTTATCACTTACTATGTTCTAACTGGGCTGCTCTTACTCCAGCTGGGCAGCCCTCTGGGACCACATTCTCTTGACCCTTGACCCCTGGTGGCTTCTCCTTCCTCTCCTGCACATCCTCATCCTCCTCCAGCCATTGATACCTAAACTCCACCTAAGTCTCTTCTGCCCAGCTATTGGCTGTAGGCATCTTTATTTATCAATCACAGCTGGGGGCAGGGTCACTCAGGGCCAATCAGTTTGGGGGCCCACATTAGTACTAGGATATAAGCAGCATCAGTCCAACCCACTACAGAGCTGGGGAGCCCAAGACAAGCTGTTCTTAAGCACTGGCCCCTAAGCCAATGAGACCACAGCACACTGCGTGTACATTTTCCACAGACACCCACTCTTGCATCACCAGGATCTCCCCTTGCATTGTGGTGTTTTTTGGTCTCCAGTCTAGAACATTCCTTCCAGCCTTCAGCATCTTCCATCCTTCATGTGTCATGTGTCCTATAGTTTAGGAATGTCACCCACAGGTGTCCTGTTCCATTCCATTTGATGGTGGTCTGGACATGGTGGAACGCAGAATTCTTCATTATGTTACCGTCTCCACCCTGTGGTTACCAGGAAGCCCTGGAAATAGCCCAGAGCTACCTGAGCATCTCTTCCTGGGTCATCCCACACCCTGGTGCCCCTGGGTGGAGCCTGCCTGCGTCCCTGACGTCCCTGACGCTGCCTTGCTCCAGCCAGCTTGTCTGTCTCTGTTCTAACTGAGCCCAAGGGTTCTTCAAGGTCTTAGCTCAGTGTCTCACAGAGACACCTGCATCTCACTTGTAATAGGGTATGGTGCTCCGTGCCTCTGATCCTAGCATTCAGATAAGGGAGGCAGTTCGATCAAAAGGTCAAGGTCATCCTTGGGCTACATAGTGAATTTGAGACTAGCCTGTGTCACATGAAACCCAGTCTTAAAAAGGGTTTAAGAGCCGGGCTGTGGTGGCGCACTGTGGTGGCGCACGCCTATAATCCCAGCACTCTGGGAGGCAGAGGCAGGTGGATTTCTGAGTTCAAGGCCAGCCTGGTCTACAGAGTGAGTTCCAGGACAGCCAGGGCTACACAGAGAAACCCTGTCTCGGAAAAACCAAATCCAAAAAACCAAAAAAAAAAAAAAAGTTTAAGATAGGTTATTGATATATATAATATAAAATATATTAATATATATAATAAGATAATACATTGAGCCAGATGTAGTGGTGCACGCCTTTAATCCTAGCACTTGGGAGGTAGAGGCAGGCAGATTTCTGAGTTCGAGGCCAGCCTAGTCTACAGAGTGAGTTCCAGGACAACCAGGGCTACACAGAGAAACCCTGTCTTAAAAACATCAAATATATATATATATATATTAATATATGTAATAAGATATATATATATATACCTATTATATATATTTAATATATATCTCGATGGAGCAGGGTAACGGGTATCTTGGTTCCTTGTCTCTAAGTGACTGTCAGAAGAGGACCTGATTCTCAGGCACTGGTTATCTGAATGACCTGCACCAAGAAAATAGTGGGCGCTCACTAAATGTCAGACACAGCTTCTCCTTGACGTGATGAGATGGGGTTCCTACCTTGTCCTGCCACCTGGGCGAAGATGGGGGACATTGGGAGAAATCAAGACTGGAGCCTTTGCCGCAGCCCATGGCTCTTTCTCTCGCCACCAGGAGACAGATACTGGGTCTTTAAGGACAACAACGTCGAGGAAGGGTACCCGCGACCCGTCTCCGACTTCAGCCTCCCGCCAGGTGGCATCGATGCTGTCTTCTCCTGGGCCCACAATGACAGGACTTATTTCTTTAAGGACCAGCTGTACTGGCGCTATGATGACCACACACGGCGCATGGACCCTGGCTACCCTGCCCAGGGCCCCCTGTGGAGAGGTGTCCCCAGCATGCTGGATGATGCCATGCGCTGGTCTGACGGTGAGCACCAGACGGGGCGGGGGGCGGGGGAGGGGGAGACAGTGCTGTCCGCCATGCCCCTTGTCTGTAGATGGGGTTTGGGGACGGGATTCCCTGAACTGCTATATGCCCCACACGTACCTGTGTGTGAGCTCTGAAGGGTCCAGGACCTCCTCTCTATGGCTTTGCTCCCTCTTCCCGCAATGAGCTGCTTTTCACTCCCCAAACACACTGGACCTCCAGCCTTTGAATGTTCCTAAGAGCATCTGCCACGCCCCCCGCCCCGCCCCCGCCCCGCCCCAGTACTAAAAGAGATGCTAGGTAAACTCCAGCAAAGAGTGGAGATTGACTATCCATCCCTGTGTCCCACAGTCTCCTCCAGCTGTCCGAATCAGGCCCATGCTTCTGACAAATGTGGTCCTGACAGCCTAAGCTGTCCTAAGTCTGCTCCCCACTCAAGCCCTGCCCAAGCTCTGTGACTCAGCCGGCAGCTCAGCCTTCCTCCTCCTCCCCTCATACAGGTGCATCCTATTTCTTCCGAGGCCAGGAGTACTGGAAAGTACTAGACGGCGAGCTGGAAGCAGCCCCCGGGTACCCACAGTCTACAGCCCGGGACTGGCTAGTATGTGGCGAGCCGCTGGAGGATGCGGAGGATGTAGGACCCGGTCCCCAGGGCCGCAGCGGCGCCCAGGATGGTCTGGCAGTCTGTTCCTGCACTTCAGATGCTCACAGCTCTGCACCGCCACCGGCTCTGCTGCTGCTGACGCCACTGCTGTGGGGCCTGTGGACCTCACTCTCTGCCAAGGCATCCTGAGGGCAGTGCTGGCCTCGCGGATCAAGGAGCCAAGGGGGGGCAGGGACACACTGGCCAGTACTGATCAGGACTTGTGCTCAAAGCCCCCCCCCCCCCACCCCCAGTCCCTTGCTCCTTCCTTCCACTGAACCCAGGGGTGCTGTGCGGGCTGCTAGAGTGGTCCCCCGCTGGGACAGGATGTCCCACCAAGGGCATCCACGCACCTTTCCTACCTGGAGCAGCCATGGGCAGCGCTCCTTCCCACATCATGCTGCTTCCTTGCACCCTGCTGGGCCGCCCAAGCTCAGCAGCCACAACCCCGGGATGCCTTGTCTGCACCCGAGCGCGGCTCTCCTGGCATCTGGCTGATGGGGACAAACGGGGGTTCCTCGTGGTATCCATAGGGGGCCACTGTGCCTGTTTCGAAAGTGAGAGAGTTCGATGCCCCGATGGGGATCAGGGTGGGAGAAGGGCACCTACCCAGCAGTCTGATCCACCGCCGTTTGCAGCAGCCAGCGCCGGAGCTGCTGCTACAGGGGACCAGTCACACTCAGGATCTGCCCACAGGTACCCAGATGCTGGCCAGGGGTCTTGCTACAGCCACCTCGCCTCATCCTAGACAGGCTAGATGTGGAGGCTGTGTCCTCTTATCTCCCTCTCTGTGGCCAGGAGAGCATTGTGAGTCTCCCTCGGGTGCTGTTGATGGTGGGGGGAGGGGTGCCTATAGAGACATCTCTTCATCTGTCAGTACCATTGCTTCAGCAAGATGCCCCTTAGAGTTCTGGACTGAGACCCGGCAGCTTAGACTCACAGCTCTCCCCCTCCTCAGCTGTGGAATAAAAGTGGGTATACAGTTAGGGAAGGGGGAGGGTCAGGGTCCTCGGGGGTTCATGACAGTGTCACTGCCTGACTTACCCCGGACTTGGAGATGGAGGAGCTGTGCACGAATTGCTGCTCTGGGTGACCAACCTCCGTGGTCCATTCCCATCTGAGCTCAGACTGAGGTGGGACCCAAGATGGCATCAAGATCACCAGGAAGGAACCGCCAAGTTGAAAGGCTCTAGGACGAGACAGACCTGAGGAGCAGAGCCACCCATGGAGGCTTGGCTGTAGGGTAGGCAGTTTCTGTCATTGGACACGAGATGAAAATTAGTGATCACACGCATACACACACCCCTTCCCCTCCCCAACTGACCCACTCCCATCTCAGGTAAGAAAGGCTTCTATCCACCCCAGGCCAGGTTTGAGTGTTGTCAGGATGATTGAGCAGCTAGTGGAGCCTGGGTTTCTACCCTCCTCCTCTTCCAAAGCCTGGCCACACCCAATACCCACCTGTCAGACTAGGCAGGAGAGAGTCAGAGCTTGGGGAGGGGCAGGTCTGAGGTTTCCTGTCATGAAAGCCACCCCACTCTGCCCTTATATCAAAGCACGTTCCTCTGATGTCCCATGTTGTCCACCAGCCTGCAGGACACAGCTGTCCTGTACATTAACAGGGAAGGTCCAAAAGTCTTTGTCACATCCATAGCACTGAGAGCCAGGCCTGCAGGCTGAGGCCGTCTAGATTCTGGTGTCTCACTCATTTTAAAACCCAAACTCTTAATAAAAATTTTGTACACTGGACAGGTTGACAACTCGGTAGTAAGGCTTTGGGTTTGATCTCCTGTAGAACCTCACCGCCACCACCCAAAAAATTCTCTGTGCCTCTGGTCTTGGGTTAAATGGTCAATGGGAACAGAGTTCTATGAACCGCCCTGCCTGTCTCTGTTGCTGCAGTCAGGGGTCTTGCAGGGAAAGCAGAACAGGTGGATGCTAATACTACACAGCCTCCTGCAGCTGGGGCCCTGTGTTTTATGATGTTGCGGCACAGCCTTTAGAGAGACTTCAGGAAGAAAATAAGAGCACCCCCAGGTTATTGGATATGATGCACAGACTATCCCACGCTTCCAATAGGATATGACTCCCCCTGAGGGCGTGCTCTCCAGAAAGCCTGGAGACTCCCAGGCTATCTTATTTTGAGGCTTCCTCGTCATCTTTATATGTCCTGATCATATCCTCTCCAGGCAAAGAGCTAACCTAGTGCCCTGTCGCCCAGTCCACTGACTCCTACCTGGGGTCTCCCAACCCCTCTGTGTCCCGATCGACTTACCTGAAGCTTCCCGAGACCACTTAGAGTTCTGCACACATCCTGCAGCAGTGCCCGGCATGATACCACATGGTGTCCCTTTCTGGACAAATTGATGCTAAACACCTATTTCTCCATCATTCTGACGTCTGTGGTCTGTGAGTCCTGCTCTGAGCTGGCCCTCCTGTGACCATGGTGAAACTCCAGGAAAGAGATCTGAGGACTCACACCACCCAGGGAGGGCCTAGTACCCAACAAGGGTAGTCATGGGCTCTTGAGCCTTATAAGCAAACAGGCATCCTTATCTGACCTGGCTGTTTTCCGTGTGGCTGATGGCTGTGAGTTTAGTCAAGGCCTGATAGCCTCTCTACCATGTTCAGACTTCTCTCAACTGCCGTCCCCCGCCCCCATACCCTGCCTGCCCCCTTCCATTCCTGCAGCCAGGGGTCTTCCAGGGAGAGCAAAGCAAGCGGGTGAAAATGTATGGGCTCCTGCCGGGCTGTGCCCTGCAGCTGAACAGGAGGATGCCGGGGCCCCTGTGTTTTACGATGTTGCTGCACGCCTCTCTGTACGGGCCAGGCAGGGGAGACTGTGAGCCCTCCAGTGTACCACCCTGGGCTGGCAAGATGGTTCAGTGTGTAAAGGTGCCCACCGCCGAGCCTGAGGACTTGAGCTCAGGACCTCCATGGTAGGAGAAGAGAGCAAACTCCTCCATGCTGACCTAGGACCTGCATACATGTCACCTGGGACACAATGTCACACCCGCGCAAAATAAATGAAGGGATTTTTTTTCTTTCTTGTTAAAAGGCACCATCCTGCAAGATATTGTGGTACATACTCAGCACCTGGAAGCAGAGGCAGGGGGCTCTCTGTGAGCTCTGAGCTGACACTGGCTGCATAGTAAGTTCCAGTTCAACCAGGGCTACGTAGCAAGACCCTGTCTTTAAAAGAAAAAAGGAAGAAAAAAAAAAGCTATCCTGTGGGCCGTGTTTCACAGTCTCTCTGATCCCCAAACAATCCCAGCCCTATTACCTTGGGATCAGCTTGCCAACCTGAAGGGCTGGGATAGTCCAATATAATCCTTGATACACAGGAAGGTAGGCTATCATGCCAAGCCAAGAAAAACATCAGGAATGAGAGACCAGGGTCACAGTCAACAGTTTGTGTGCTTGAGGCGCTGCAAAGATACACTCACCTGAATCCTGGAGCAGCCCTGAAGAGGGCAGAGGCAGCTACTTCCTGTTCCAGATGAGGGAGCTGAGAGCCAAAGGGTGATGAGTTTGTAAAAGGCCGGGCACACAGCGGACGCCTGGCCTGTAGTCTCAGGCATCCTCCCCCTGCTGCCCAGGCCCCTGGTAGGTTAGATCTTGAGTGAGAACACAGCATTCTGGGTACCTGAGGCACTGGCAGCGTCTTCCAGGGCTGTCCCAGCAAGAGCTTCCACCCAACCCCCAGGGTCTCGGCTGTGGCCAAAGGGTTCTCTATGGGCCTGTGTCTCCAGTTGGCTCAGTCTCTCCTGTTGCTGCCTCTGTCTTTCTTCATCTATTCCAGTCCTTGTCTTTCTCCCTGTTTCTGTTTTAGAACCTTCTGCATATTGGTATCTAGAACAGTAGTTCTCCACCTTCTTAATGCCGATACCCTTTAATGCAGTTCCTCATGTTGTGCCCCCCCACCCCACCCCCTAACCCCCGCCAAATCATAAAATGATTTTCGTTGCTACTTCATAACTGTAATTTTGCTACTGTTGTGGGTCATAATGTAAATATCTGGCATGTAGGATATCTGATATACCATCACCAAAAGGGTCTCAGCCCACAGGTTGAGGACCACTGGGCTAGGCCATTGTAGAGTTGGTGTCTGTGGTTACTGCTTTCATTGACATCTCTGTACTGGAGTCTTTGTTTGACCTGGACATCCTATAGCTTTCCCAGCAGTCAGTTCATCACTTAACAAACATTCCTAAAACCAGGCAGAGTATATAAGTAGAATCTATAAGCATATAGAATGCCTACATGCTAAGCATTTATGTGTGCTACCAGTCAGCTAACCGAGCCAGACCTTTTCTTACCCAACGAAGTAGCTGAGACTATCTTCCAGGTCAGTCCTCAACTCTTACCTGGAGCTAGGCAGAGGGACCCAGAGGCTTATAGCTGCAAACTCTGAGAAGCCTATGGCTCCTGTTGTCAAAGCCCAAATACTCTCCTCTCCCTGTTGGCTAAGGGGCTACTGCTCTCTCTAACCAGTGGCCCCAGCAGGTGGCACCAGCAGCAGGTGACAAGTGAACAGCTTCTCTCCTGAATGGGAGCTTCAGCTACTGTGACAACTCCCATGTCACAGCTCTCAGCAGCGAGTGTGACAAGTCTAGGATGGCCCTCGCAGCTTGATGGCTCTGTGTGTGTGTGTGTGTGAGAGAGAGAGAGAGAGAGAGAGAGAGAGAGAGAGAAAAGAAGAAGAAGAAGAAGAAGAAGAAGAAGAAGAAGAAGAAGAAGAAGAAGAAGGAGGAGGAGGAGAAGGAGGAGGAGGAAGAGGAGGAAGAAGAAGAAAGAAAGAAAGAAAGAAAGAAAGAAAGAAAGAAAGAAAGAAAGAAAGAAAGAAAGAAAGAAAGAAAGAAAGAAAGAAAGAAAGAAAGAAAGAAAGAAAGAAAGAAAGAAAGACCTTTTAGGCCTGATAATGCAATATTAAAGAGTGCCACAGAGACGGACATCCCTACTCACTGGAAAGCGAACCTCAGTCTGCTTATATAGAGAGAATGAGAGAACAAGGCCTTTTGCACCAATCCCAGCAGGGCAGCCCTTCCACAAAAGGCCCATTTTGTGCAGAATTACAGGCTTCCTGAGGAACCGCCAGGGAAGTGCTCCTGTTCCGCCAGCCTGGGTGGAATTGTCCCAAGGTCATCAGAGTTCACCAAGCTTGTCAGGCTCTCCGAGTTCGTCCTCAAGGCTAGTGGGGGTTGTCCGGAGTGCTCGTGACCGGAGCAAGCCTTCAGCTTAGGTCCACGGCAGCTGCTTGGGAGTTTGCACTGTGGGTGGGCCCAGTGGGCAAAACAGCTGGCTGCCATGAGGGTCCAGATGACAAACCAAAATTTGTTTCCTTCAAAGTTTCCCCTTTGGAAACTAATGAGTCTGTGAGACTTAGAGAGTGTGGGTGAGAGGTTATAGGTAGGGGCACAGGGACCCCAAACAGCTGTTCCGGAAGCATCTCCCCAGCTCAGCTGCTCTCTTTCTTTGCATATGAGGTCTTGCTTTCTAGCCCAGGTAGGTTTCAGATTTGCTGCAATCCTCCTGCCTCCACCTCCCAAGTGCTGAGATTATAGGCTTAAACCGTGACACCCAACTCATGCCCAGAAAGCATGTTTATAATAAGGACTTAGGGAAGGCTCAACGCAGAGATGACCATTCTAACAGCCTTTACCAGCATTTATGCCAAGTGTAATCCCTGTTCTCAGAAGACTGAGGCAGGAGGACTGCTGTCTACAGAATGAATTGCAGGCCAGTCTAGGGTGTAGTATGGGACCCGTCTCAAAGGAAACACAAAATAGTTAAAAACAAAAAAAGAAAAGTCTTTTAGGGCCAGAGAGGTGGCTCAGCAGTCAAGACAGCTTGATATTCTTGCAGAAAACTTGGATTGATTGCCTGCACCAGCCTGACAATTCACAACCCTCCAGTAATTCCAGTTCAGGGGATCTAATGTCTTTTTCTGACTTCAAAGTATGCCAGGCATACACACAGTGCACAGATATACATGCAAGCAAAATATTCATACACATAAAATTAACTAAGCAAAAGATGAAATAAATCTAATCAGCATAGCCAAAGAGAGTTTGGCCCCTGCCCTTCACAAGCGCCTAATGATGGCCCCTTAACAGTTACAAAGACCTTGCAGTCCTCATCTATGGTCCAGGGAGGAGGTGGTGTAATGGGACATGAATGATCAGGAGACAGGAAATGGAGCCTAAGGCGGGGCCTAGTAACCAATGCCTAGAATGTGGGCTGGTCACAGCCAGCTCAGGCAACCTTGAGCCAAGATTATGACATAAACCTGGGAACCCAGAGAAGCACTGAGGGATCTCTAGGACAGTGGATCTCAACCTGTGGGTCGCAACTGCTTTAGAGTTGCATATCAGATATCCTAAAAATCAGGTGTTTATATTACAATTCACAACAGTAACAAAATTACAGATATGAGGTAGCAATGACGATACTTTTATGGTTGGGGGTGGGGTGGGGTGGGAGGGGTCAGCACATACAGATTGGCTCTACCCCAGGGCCCTGAAGCAGTCCAGAGCCCCTGGAGTGCTACCTGCATATCTAAGCATTCAACAGGTGCTCATTGCCAGCACTGGTGTTAGTAGAGCACAAAACCCATTCCAGGCACAATACAACCTGTAGAACATCAAACACACATGCTTGCACATGTGGCCTCCTGGATGGAAGGAACAGAGGAAGAGGTTCAGTGTATAAAAGGAGGTATGCAGGCCTGATTTCTAAGGAGATGCATGAAAGGTGTGCTTTGAACCACCAGGCCCTGGTGGAAGGGAGGAGGGTCTCAATGGTAAGTGCTTAGCATACACAAGGCCCCTGTAGCAAACAATCAGTGTCCTGGCCTGCTCTAGTCATGTGCTCAGGGCAGGCACTGGGTTATTTACTGAAGTCCACAATAGCCTAGGCTACCGAGCAAGACCCCGTCTTTACCCTTGTCTAGTTTCATCACATTTTCTTTATTTTGTGTGCATGGTTACACACCCTTCACAGCATGCTTTCGGAGCTCAGAGAACAACTTGGAGAGTCAGTGCTTTCCTTTCACAGTGTGGGTCCCAAAGGTTGAACTCAGGTTGCTGGATTTGATGCCAGGTACCTTTGAGCCTTTACCAATGGAGCCATCTCACCCTCCCAAGACCCTGCCTGCCTTAAGCAAGGGCTGATGAGATGGCTAAGTGGGTTAAAGGTACTTGCTGCCTAAGCCTGAGTTCTGTCCCTGGTGGATGGGGAGAAAACCCAATAAAGCCATCCTCATACCTATACCTAAACATACACACACACAAACATCACCGCTGCTGCTGCTGCTGGCGTCATTGTGAACATAATGAAAAAATATGAAATAAGATTTAAGCAGTGCCCAATTGTGAAAATAAAAACAGAATATTGAATACAGACCCGAGGAACTTGGAGAACCGAAGTGGGAAGATTTGTAGCCTCAGGCCAGTTCAAAGGAGCCTGGATGAGTGTGGTCGCTCACACTCATAACTAGGACTGTGCAGCTAGAGGGTCAGTCTTGAGTTCAAGGTCACCCTGGGCTACATAGCCAGCCCCAATTTTGAAGACAAATAGATAAAAACATAAAGACAAACTATAAAGATAAAAAGACACAAAGTTCATTGTTAGTATTTTGCTTTGTCGGTTCTATCACTTTCCTTGCCATAATTTTAGAGCAAGATATAGACGAGAATATTATTCATCAGTTCTCTGCATAGCTCCCTGAGAATGAGGACATCTTCCCATATGATTTCACTATCACTCCTCTCAGAGACTCCCTGATAATTGTGTCTATCCAGATTCAAAGCGGCACACCTGTCTGTAACAGGTCCGCAGAGCTTAGTAAGCCCCCAGACCCTAACACATCTGACCCCATGATGGAAGTGCCACTCGGGCTGAAAAACTCAGTGTGCAGACAGCATCATCTGCCAAAAAAAAGAAAGAAAGAAAAAGAAGACAAATTAAAGACCTGATCCAGCAAAGGCGATCATTCTGGTAAAATCTCTAAAGGATTAACCTTGCTTTTTGGCTTCTGTAGTTCCCCTTTTGGCCAACTGTACTTGTTAACTGAAGTACATCAACTCAGAACACGGGTTTTGTGCTTAAAGGCTTACCCTAAGAAAAACTCAGTGCTACCCTGGGATCCCAAACACCTAATGCAGTGTCCAGCCAGTTAATAAGTAATTTCTATTGGCTTACGCTCATGTTTTCTGATGAATACCCCACATTTCTAGAGGTCTCCATGGAGATCCCAAGAGACCAGACTCTAGGACGATGGGGTGCCACGGACTGATCCAGCCAGGGGAGTCACGATCGAGGGAAAACCAGGGCTTTGGTATTCAAGAAGGCACAGGTGCGGCAAGGTAATGACAGACAGACATACCGAAGAGCGGTTTGAATCTGCTGCAACTTTACTTTTTAGTCAGGCATATTTATAGTATATTGAGGAACAGATCGAGGTTAGCACACCTCCAGAAACACTCAAACCAATTGCTAAACAAGGTACATTTTCCTCTTAATTAGAACAGTAAGTAGACATGACACAAAGCCCACGGGAACTCTTGCTCTATGAACCATGATCAAAAGCAGTCTTAGGTCATAAACCTTAGACACATGGTGCTCGAATCTAACTTGTGGTTTAATAATCAATAGGAGAACCTGGGCCTTCAGACCAATTTGTATGCCATAAGCCTTCTTCTGCCATCAAAAGTCAAAATGCTTTAAGAATGAGCACATATTCATTACAAGAGCCCTCTGTACTGCCCTGGACAGCAAACACCAAGGTCAAGTTAATCTATGTCTATAATCTAAAGAATATTATAGGACCTTCTAACCTTCAATGCTTTTATCCATCTATTACCTTCTTATCATAAGTACCTGTATAAAGCAATAGCTTATCAGTAGTCCTATACATTTTCATACTGTATTCTTCCTGCTACAAACTATTCATAATATTCCCTAATGTCTCTGTTCTTTGTGTATTCCCTTTGCTAAGGCTAGTGATAAAGACAGACCCTGTTGAAAAGCATTCTAAGACTTTCTTTCACTAAGGTTCAACATGAGTTCATTGAGTTTAGGACTGGAAGCAGTAATTGCCACGTCCTCTTTTCTTTCCACCAGAATACCAAGTTCTCCTTTATCAATTAACCAGCTTGTAGGCTGGGATCATGCTGGATAAAGAATTAAGAATGGGAAGAAGAAAGACACAGTGCAGAACCCATAACCCAGGAAGCATAGTATCCTTGGAGAACATCGAGGCCCTTTCTAAGGCCAGAGGTAGGTGCACTGCCAGGGACCTCCCGGGAGCCCAGCCCTGAGGGGCATTTTTCTCCCGTCTGCCTTAATGATGTACTGTCATGTCACACAGACGACACTGGAGTTGGTGTGGCAATGGGGGTCTTGGAGCCCCTTAGATCAGGGAAGAGTGTGGCTGTCATGGAGCTCCTACAAGGAGCACAACCTGAGATGTTCCAGGTATCCAAGACTCCCTTGACCAATCGCTGCTTAATGCTTTGGAGAAGTCTGACACCTCCATCCCAAAAGAAACAAATTATAAAGTCGTCTATCAAGGTAAGTCTGTTCAAAGAGCCTTCTCTTTGGACTCAGAAGTTCTTGAACACAGCTACTGATCCAGGGTCCAAGATCCATGAGATGTCACCTGATTCCCCCTTGCTTATTCAGGTGTGTGAATGTGTGGTGGCCACCCCTAGCTGTCATTTTATGGTTGGGGGGGTCACCACATCATGAGGAACTGTATTAAAGGGTCACGGTTGAGAACCGCTGCATCTGAGGTTTCCTGGGACTATATTCTTACAATATGTAAATGATCTCCTATCCACTAAGCCTAAAATAAATTGTGAACGGCCCTCTGAGGGACTGCTGTAAGAGTTGCAGGCTTTGGGCTACATGATGTTGGCTAAGGAGGCCCAGCTTCGTAATCAGAGGCTACCTATCTTGGCTACTGACTGAGTGGAGGCAAAAGGCCTCGGAGTGGGATCACTGCCATTCTTCAGACCCCATCGTCAAAGACTGAGAGACAGGCTTGAGAGTTCCTAGATGTGGTATGGTTGCCTCCGGATAGCAGAATTTTTAGAAATAGCAAGGCCACTCACTATACACCAGCACGAGGGGTCTGACAAAGCGGAGCACTGAGGCCCTAATATGGCCTGTGACTAAACAACAGGCATTTGAGGTTTTCAAGACAGGGTTTTTCTGTATAGTCCTGGCTGTCCTGAAACTCACTCTGTAGACCAGGCTGGACTTGAACTCAGAAATCTACCTGCCTCTGCCTCCCAAGTGCTGGGATTACAGGTGTGCGCCACCACTGCCCTGCAGCATTTGAGATTTTAAAAACAGCTCTGACTTCTGTTCTGGTCCTAACACTTCCAGATATTTCAAAACCTTTTTCTCTGTTTGTCCAGGAAACAAGAGACATTACAAAGAGGGCTTTAACCCAAAATTCAGGGCTGTAGAAACACCCTGTGATATACCTGTTCAAACAACTTGACCCTGTAGCCACAGATGGCTCAGACCACGCTAAGTTGTACCTGGAGCGGATGGTCCGGCACGGGCTGTCTCAGTCAGATGCCAAGGTCTGTGCTCAAGTAAATAAAAGACAGAGGGTCCGCTGGGCAGTGGTGGTGCACGCCTTTAATCCCAGCCTTGGGAAGCAGAGGCAGGCGGATTTCTGAGTTCGAGGCCAGCCTGGTCTACAGAGTGAGTTCCAGAACAGTCAGGGCTACACAGAGAAACCCTGTCTCGAAAAAAAAACAAAAACCAAACCAAACCAAAACAGAGAGTTCTTTCCCAGGAAGGGGTCCAAATGAGAGACCAACACCTTGGCAAATACTGGGAAACTTGAGTTTACTGAGATCTGGCCTGCAAGGGAAGTTTTCTTTTCCTTTTCTTTTTCTTTTTTTAATTGAATATATTCTTCATTTACATTTCAAATGTTATACCCTTTCCTGGTTCTCTCCCTCCCAGAAAACCCCTAATTCATCCTCCCTCCCCCTATCTCCAAGAAGATGCTCCTCCGCCCCACCCACTCCTACCTACCCTCCCCCTCGATTTCCCTATGCTGGAGCATCTATCAAGCCGTCATAGGACCAAGGACCTCTCCTCCCACTGATGCCATGTGTACCCCTTGGTTGATGGCTGTCCATCAGTCCCTGGGAGCCCAGGGGGATTTGGTTGGCCGATATTGTCATTCTCAGGGAAGTTTTCATAGATTTTATAGTTGTTGGATTTTATAGATAACTTTTCCAGTGTAGAAATGCTCCCCACCTAGACTGAATCTGCTCAAATAGCAGCTCAAAAGCCCCTCCAGAAACTGGTGCCCCGATTTGACCCCTACCTAGCAACGGAATCCAGCAATAGTCCAGCATTCATAGCCAAAACATCTCAACTAGTAATAAAATCTTTGGGGATAGGTTAGAAACTTCACTGTGCATATAGAGTTCTGAGCACGTAGAAAAATAATTAACAAGACATCAAAAGAAACTGCCACAAAACTGTCATTAGAGTCCAGTGAAGGGTGGATAGGCTTCCTTCCTTCTCTTTGCCTGGGCCTGCTGCACCCCTATGGGGTTACATTTGAGGGACCTCCCCCACTCCTTCTCCAGCTCGGAGACCAGCAGCTGGAAAAACTCTAGAAGCATTCCTTTCTCAAATCACTACAGGCTTTCCCCATAAAGGCTACCATCGGACTCTCTGCGAGACCCAGTAGACTTGTGAGTGTTTAAGTCCAGTGGTACAGTCGGAGACAAGCAGGGAGCTAAGGGGTGCTGAAACCAACGTGAAATGGACCTGCATGGTGATTACAGCTTGGAAGGTAGCTGGCATTATACCACGCGTCCACTACACCCAGGTCAAGAGAGCAGAAGCCTCCAGCGAAGACACCAAATGATGGTCTCCACACTGTGGACCCACTAAGGCTTCAGCAGGCCCCAGGCTCTTCCACCCTCTGCCCCTCTGCCTCCTCCTGAGTCCTATGTTTGGTATGGATACAGGAACAGGGTCTAATGGCCACGGCTCTCAGGCCTGGACCTGGAAACTGAGGAAGACAGGGAAGGTATAGCAGGTTAGCGTGACTGCAGACAGCAGCCCAGATTCCTCTCAACCTCCCCTCACTGATGCTCACTTTAAATGTCTGGTTGTATTGAAGACAGGAAAGATGTGGGCGTTTATCTTTTCAGATAAGAGTAAAGAGTTTACAATTCTACGCACGCCCCAGGGCTTGCTCCCTTGTTACCAAGGATAAGGAAGTTTCCATTGCAGAAATTGGGATTGTCAAATGGAGGTTTCTAGAACACACACAGATAAATACAGAGACAGAAAGCCCCCTCCCAAGAAATACACAATAGATATATGTAATCCAATGGCCATAATATTAAAAAATCTGGAAATTCAGTAAGAAAGATTCTGGCCTTTAGGAAAATAGGGGAAACCTGGGGAATTAGACTTTATGCCATAGAAAGGGAGCCTGGGGCTAGAGTTATAGTCTCAGCCAGATATCAGCAAGGATTGCTTAGATCCCTGGCTGCCATACTGTATGGGGATCGGAGCTAGCCAGATCATCAGTCCATTGATTAACAAAACTCACTCTGACCAGGGGTGGGGAGCAGTCCAAATTAATGTTAGAGGACTTACAAAGAACTGAAACTTTAACCTAACACGTCCTCTTATTTGATGCCTGATAGTCTGTTATAGGTTAATTCATATGGATAATAGCAATATTTCTGGGCCCCTAAGACTACCTGATACTGCATGTACTAATGGTTTGACTAAATGTGCCTCTTCCGGTGGTTTCCAGACTGAGTCGACAGGTTGATTTGGACCTAGAGGCATTAAAGGTTTCAGTTTCTGAATTAGAACAAGTTAGATTCCCTTGCAGAAATGGTCCTTCAAGATTGGAGAAGCTTAGATGTCTCCTGAGATAAAGAAAATTATGTCTGGCTTTGGGAGAAACCTGCTGTTTCTATGCTAATTGATTGGGAGTAATTAGAGAAAATCTTGCCTCGGTTAGGGAAAACTTCAAAAGAGAAAAAACAAAGACAAATCAAAGAATTGATACCAGTCTCTATTCTCTGGTCCCCCTGGCTAATTACTTGGCTATCAGCACAGTCTGGGCCTTTCGTTCTCATTCTGATCAGAACAGCGGGGCTCTGCATCTTGAACTATAAGGCTGGTTATATATCAGATCAATAAAACAAACAGTCCTTAGGACCAACCACATCTCTTTAGAGCAGGAGGAGTCAATGATTTGGCTTATTCACTAAGACCATCAAGGAATGTAACAGGACCCCCAAAACTTAGCATAATGGACTCCATGACAGAAGTACCATCCAGGCCATAAAATCCAGTCCACGGTTCTGGGAAAGCCTCTAAATGACTAGCCTTCCCTTTTTTTGGCTTCTATAGTTCCATCTCTGGCTAACTGTTCCTGTTAAATAAAATATGTCAACCCAGGATATAGATTTTGTGCTTAAAATCTCGCTCTGAGAAGGCTCTGGGAGACAACTGGGATCCTAGACACTCAATGCAGCCAGCCAGCTAATGAAGACTTTCTATTGGCTTACCTTCTTCTGAGAGGCCTTCTCCGGTGGTTAGCCCACGTGTCCTAGCGTCTCCTCGGTGCTCTGGATACAGAGGTGTGTGCTACATTTGAAAAGCACCCTTCCGCTTTCTCCCAGGCTTTTGGTCTGGTGATGGGTACTTTAAATCAACTAGAACAAGTTAAAAAATTAACAGCTGAACGACGTGGCTGGGGAGCACTTCTGCATCAGGAAACATCTGGACTAAATCCCAACATACTAAAAAAAAAAAAAAAAAAAAAAAAAAAAAAATCAGTCTTGCAGCAGAGCATGGCCAGCAGGGGAGAGGCACGAGCCTGGCACCTCTGGATGCAGATGATGGAGGCCAGTGTGTGTAGGGCCGGGAGCAAGTGAGGATGGTTAAGGAGTCATAGCATCCACAGGATAACGGAGGAGCTGGATGAGGGCGGGAACAAAACTCACCCAGATGTTCTCATTGAGTGACTTGAGTGGTCCAAGCCCCAATCAGGGGGTAAAGGACCTTTGCTCCTGTGTCCAGAGGCTGGAATGATCCCCCAGACCCTTGTTCTCCAGTGCATAGCTTCCATCCCAGGCACACTGCGTCCCCAGGAGGCATCAGAATAGGCAGTGAGACCCTGTGCTTTGTCTGATAGTCCTTTCCTCTTCGGTGTGTCTTCTCCGTCTTACTCTCTTGGCTGTGGCTGAATGCAGTCCTGTGGAATACTTCCTGGAGCCAAGGAAGCCTGTTGTCCTTGCCCTTCTTTCCCAGACCCTGGTAGCCACCCTCCCCATGTCAAGCCCTGCCCCCTTCTCAGAAAAATTATATTTATGCTTTGTGTTGTATTATTGTTTTAGAACGGTCTTGCTTTGTAGTCCAGGTTGGCCCAGATGACTTTGATCTCCTGAACTTCTTCCCTTTAACCCCTAAGTCAATGGCTCTCAACCCATGGGGAGGAACACCTTTAGGGGTCAAAGACCCTTTCACAGAGGTCACTCAAGACACAAAACACAGGTATTTACTTTATGATTCATAAGAGTAGCAAAATTATAGTTAGGAAGTAGCAGCAAAAATAATGTTACGGTTGGGGGGTCACCACAACGTGAAGAATTGTATTAAAAGGTCAATTACATGCCTGCTGCCTCTGAGATACAGGCTCATTCATTGAGTGGTCCTACTTAGCCTGGAATGTGCTATGTAGACCAGGCTAGCCTGAGCACTACTGTGCACTTTCTCCTGAATGCTAGGATTACAGGTTTTAAAGCACCATGCCAGGCTGCTTCATGTTTTTCTCTTAATATCTTATTATGCATTTTTGTGTGTCTGTGTATGTATATCTGTGCACCGCATATGTTTTTAGTGCCCATGGAAGCCAGGAAAGTTGTTGGATCCCTGGAAGTGAGCTACAGACCGTTGTGAACCGCCATTTGGGTCCTGGGAATGGAGCCCAGGTTCTCTGGAAGAGGACCCAGTTCTCTTAACCACCGAGCCATCTCTCCACCACCACTACTACCACCCCCCTTTAATTTTTTTCTTTTTTTTATGAAATCTGCATTTTGACGAAGACCAGGTCAGACGAAGCCCCAGTGGCTGCTAGGTAAAGGCTGTACAAATGGAAGATGATCTTATTGAGACCCTGGACTGGTTCAGGAGACAATCAATAATGGCTAGAGGTGCACTAGAGATGCCTGTGGCAGACAGAGGACAAAATTAGGGTCGGGATTCAGATGATTGGCTGAATGGATACGTCCTGGGGAAGGGAGGGACTCAAGAGAACTGCCCGAGTGTGGTTCAAGCCATTGCAGTTTGCTAGGTGAGAATCAAAACTTCTGTAGGTTTCCACCTTGAAGCCAGGGACCTGACGGGCTATGATGGGCTCTGTCTCACTCTGGGCCGGATACCACCTCAATAGCACTGGCTGTGGGAAGTTCTGCCTGCCCTTGTCAGCTCTGCATGCCTTCAGGACATCTCACAAACGTCGTCCCATCAACTGGAGATGGCTACTACTTATGTTGGGCTGAATCCATCAGAAAGAAGCAGAGGCCAATGACACCTCTGATACTTGAATCCTGTGACACCTGAACCTGTGAACTTTTGACAGCTATGATACCTGTGACAGCTATGACACCTGTAATGACACCTGTGATGAGAGCTCTGACACCTGTGACAGCTGTAACAGCTGTGACACCTCTGATACCTGAGACATCTGCGACAGCTACAGGCTCACAGGCCAGCTTAGGGACCACAAAGGAGCTACTAATATCTGTAAATGGCAGTCCTTCAGGGCCAGAAGATACAAGTAGAACTAGGGCCCCTGAAACCCTCTCTGTCTCCCTTCAGGCCACAACATGCAGCACCCTTGTCGGGGAGCTGCTTACAGAGCACCGTTTCCCACTTAGCAGGTAGCTTTGTCCAAAGTTTCCTAAGTCCCTTCTCTTTCTGGGACTCAAGCTTTTATTATTTCCCTCCCAAAGTAGGCTTTCTCTATGTAGCCCTGACTGTCCTGGAACTCACTCTATAGACCAAGTTGGCTTCAAACTCACAGAGATATGCCTGCCAATGTCTCCTGAGTGTTGAGATTAAAGGTGTGTCCACCACTGTCTACATGCCTGAGCCTCATGCTTTTTGATGGTGGCGAATTTAGATGAGGGAACTTGAAGGAGTCAGAACATGGCATAGGACTGGGCTAACCACTCTCTCCAGTCCCCAAGCAACCCATCACCCCCAGGAAACCCATGACCAGGGCTGCTAAGGTAGAAGGATTGACCACCCCTTATATTCTATCTAGTACCTTTCTGTAAAATACTAATCTAGCATGTGTCAGCTGTGAAACCCAATAGGACAATAAAAATAATTTCTAAACTGTTTCCTTTATGTCCTATCTAAATACATTCACTTAGTGTGTTCACTAATTTTATGTGAACTTGACATGAGCTATCATCACCTGAGAGGAGAGAATATCAGTTGAGAAAATGCCTCCATAAGATCTACAACATTTTTGTTCTTTTCTTTTTTTTAAAGATTTATTTTATGAACACAAGTGCTCTGTTTTCATACATACCAGAAGAGTGAATCAGATTCCATTACAGATGCTTTCGAGCACCATGTGGGTGCTGGGAATTGAACTCGGGACCTCTGGAAGACTAGCCAATGCTCTTAACCTCTGAGCCATCTCTCCAGCCCTAGGATATTTTCTTAATTAGTGGTTGATGTGGGAGGCCCCAGACCATTGTGTGTGGTGACAGCCCTGAGCAGGTAGCCCTGGATGATGCAAGGAGGAGGCTGAACAAGTGACACGCAGCAGGCCAGTAAGCAGCACACCCCTCCGTGGCTCCTGTCTCCAAGTTCCTGCCCTGAGTTCCTACCCTGACTTCCTTTGATTTTATTCTGGTGATGCCTTCCCCCATCACCACAGTATAAATGTCATCACAAAGATCCACTATGCCCTCACAGTCCTGGCTTCCACCATGGCAAGAATGTACTGTCCTGTTACAATGCTGAACTGTAACTTTATAGTGCTCCTGCATGCTAATCCAGTACTCCATTGTGGCAATGGATGCACTGTGATGTCACAGTGCATACTTATATCACCACAATTTGAATTATATTACAGGGTTCAGTGCTAACATCATAATGCCCCATTCTGACATCAAAATTCCCCATTGCATCACTGTAAACCTCTTTTATTTATTTATTGTTATATGTAAGTACACTGTAGCTGTCTTCAGACACACCAGAAGAGAGCATCTGATCTCATTACAGATGGTTGTGAGCCACCATGTGGTTGCTGGGATTTGAACTCAGGACCTTCGGAAGAGCAGTCAGTGCTCTTAACCTCTGAGCCATCTCTCCAGCCCCCACTGTAAACTTCTAAAATGACATCGAAGTACCCCTTTGTGTCATGGCAGTCCCCAGTTGTAAATAGCCATGCTTCAATGTGTGTGACATCACAAAGGACAATGTTGATAATCTCATGCTGTTGCCATATCACAATGCTTCAGTGTGTCATATTGTTTTGTGACATCACATCACCCATTAGTGAGATTAGAACATGAGCTATGACATCACAGCACTCCACTTTTATGTCAAATGCTCCATTATTACATCACAATGCACTGCTGGATCATCACAATGCTCCATTGTTACATCACAATGCACTGCTGGGTCATCACAATGCTCCATTGTTACATCACAATGCACTGCTGGGTCATCACAATGCTCCATTGTTATATCACAATGCATCGTTGGGTCATCACAATGCTCCATTGTTACATCACAATGCACTGCTGGGTCATCACAATGCTCCATTGTTACATCACAATGCACTGCTGGGTCATCACAATGTTCCATTGTTACATCATAATGCACCACTGGGTCATCACAATGCTCCATTGTTACATCACAGTACTCCATTGCTACATCACAATACACCACTGTTACATTACAAAGCTCCATTGTTGCATCACAACATTCCATTGTTACATCACAATGTACCATTGGGTCATCACAATGCTCCATTGTTACATCACAAAGCTACACTGTTATATCACAGTGCTCCATTGGGTCATCACAATGCACCATTGTCACATCACAATGCTCCACTGTTACATCACAATGCACCACCCAGGTTATCACCTGTGTACATTTTGACTTCACAATACTTCATTATGCCAAAACAATGTGGCATAATAAGGGACATTGTTTGGTGACATAATACAATTGTGACATTACAATTCTCTGTGGTGACACCAGTGTGACATCACAAGCCCCACTATGTGCTCACGATGCCTCATTGTTGTAACAGAATGCTCAATCCTGATATTCCTCTTTCCATTGTGATATCACAATTCTCTGTTGTGACATCCCAGTGCCGATTGTGACATGACGGTGATCAGTTCTGACTTAGATGAGTGGCTGTCTTAGTCAGGGTTACTATCATTGTGATGAAACACCAGGACCCAAAGCAACTTAGGGAGGAAAAGTTCATTTGGCTCATGCTTCTATATCACAATCTATCATAAAAGGAAGTCAGGACAGGAACGCAGACGGGGCAGGAGCCTGGGAGCAGGAGCTGATACAGAAGCCATGGAGGGGAGCTGCTTCCTGGCTTGCACACCCTGGCTTGCTCAGCCTGCTTCCTTATAGCTCCCAGGATCCATCGGCAATGGCCCCATCAGTCACAAACTAAGAAAATGTCCTACAGATAGATCTTAGGGAGGCATTTTCTCCACTGAGGCTCCCTCCTCTCCAGTGACTTTAGCTTGTGTCAAATTAACCTGAAACCAGCCAGCAGCACAACTGAGCCCTTGTCCACATGACACACAAACATCACTACTAGGCCACAACCTTTCCTTTCCTATTCACTCTGAAGATCTCACATCAACAGAAACACCGCAATATAAAATATTCCAAATTTTATAAGTCCCACAGGCTTTAAAATTCCAAACACCTAAAATTTCAGTCTCTTTTTTTTTTAAAAAAAAAAAAAAGCCAGTCTTGGCTGAACAGGGTGGCATATGCCTTTCACCCCAGCACTCTAAGAGTTCGAGGCCAGCCTGATCTACAGAGCCATACAGGATCGCAGTCCACAGTTTAGGAAGATGAACTGTCATTTACACAATCAGAAATAAATGACAAAAACTATCAAAGACGTTGCCCTCAAAATGATCTTTCTCTAATCCCAGCTGCTTGAAGAGTTAAAGAAGCAGGATCTTGGTCAGAGGTCAGCCCAAGAAGCTTGGCCAGACCTGCCTATCATTTTAGATTTTCAAGACAAGGTTTTCTCTGGGTAGCCCTGGCTGTCCTGAAACTCACTCTGTAGACCAGGCTGGCTGAGAACTCAGAAAGCCATCTGCTTCTGCCTCTGCCTCTTGAGTGCTGGGATTAAAGACGTGCTCCACCATTCCTGGCAGAGGCCTTGTCTGAAATAATAACAAACAAAAAGTTGTTTCTAGCTCAAGTTTTAATCCCCTCTAACATTCAACACTGCAGCCTGAAGCTTTCTGAAAGGTAGAATTATTTATAATGCTCAATGTTACTTCTGTCTTCAAAGACACAAGATTTTTCCTCGTACAGGTTCCTGAGTTATTTCCCATCAACATTTCCCTCCATCCACCCACTCTTTCCAGAACTAAATCTTCAGAGTTCCCCGCCTCTCCCCTACTTACTGAGCCAAGCTATCCTCCTCCTGAGACCTACTCCTGCCTTCATCCTACATAACTAATGTCTGAGTTCCAAGCCAGGCCAGGACTACACACAGACACAGAATCTTGAAAAAAAAAAAAGTCTTTTAAAATCCAAAGCCTTTTAAAATTCAAAGTCTCTCAACTGTGAACTCCTGTTAACTAAAAAGAAAAATAACTAAATATTTTTACTTCAAGAAGGAAGAACCAGTGCACTATCACAATCTAATCAAAGCCAAACCAAACTCCCAAACTGTAAATAACTTAATGTACAACTCTTTGGGATGCACTCACCACTTTTTAGGCTCCTTCACGGGCGTGGGTCACTTCTCCCCAACTCCACCCTCACAGTAAGCACAGCTTGTGTGCCAGGCAGTAGCAGGCCCCGTTCCCTGCTGCTGCAGCTGCTGTTCTTGGTGGTCATCCCATGGTACTAGCATCTCCAAAATGCTGGGGACTTCTGCTACAACTGGGCTGCACTCTCACCAATAGCCTTTCCTGGGCTCTCTTCATGGTGCTAAGTCTCAACTTCTCTGCATGACCCCTTTGATCCTGGGCCCTCAACTGCCAATGAGGCTGCACCTTCACCAATGGCCTCTCCTGACCTCTCGTAGTGCTAAGCCTCAGCTGCGCTCCATGACTCCTTCATGCCTTCAAAACCAGTACCACCCGGGTGATGCTTACACTATCAAGTTCTTATACCAGTGTGAGGTCCAACCTTGGTCACCTCGGGAAGGCAGCTTCCATGTGCTGACTCATGAAACACTTCCCGGAAGATTCCACCTCAGTGACACAGGTCTCTTCTTAGTCGCTGCTAATCTCTCAGCTCCAGCCCACCACAGCCCAGGAAAACAAAGCTTTACCTCAGAGGTGCCAGCCTCTTATTAACCACAGCTGATTCTTCGGCTCCAGCTGACCAGAACCACAGATACTTCACACAAATGGCCCGGGAGAGCTTCGCCTCCCTCTGAAACCTCACAAGCCAGGCCTCCATCTTGTGCACTGCTCTCAACGTTCTTCTCCTCCAGTCTCCCCCAGAGCAGCTCACTGAACCCTCAACACTCAATGGCTCTTCTAGCCCAAAGCTCCAAAGTCCTTCCACGGTTCTCCCCAAACCAACTTGTTGTAGGGCTTTTATCGCTGTGATGAGTGTTTCAAAACAAAAACAAAAGTATGGACAAAAACAAGTTGTGGGGAGGAAAGGATTTATTTGGCTTACACTTCCACATCCCTGTTCATCATCGAAGGAAGTCAAGACAGGAACTCAAAGAGAGCAACAACCTGGAAGCAGAGGCCATGGAGGGGTGCTGTTTACTGGCTTGCTCAGTTCTTATAGCACCAAGTACCGCCAGCTCATGGCGGCCCCGCCTACAATGGGCTGGACCCTCCTACATCAATCACTAATTAAGAAAATGCCCTACAAGCTTGCCTACAGCCCAATCTTCTTGAGGGATTTTTCTCAGTTGAGGCTCCCTCCGCTCCAGTGACTCTAGCTTGTGTCAAATGCTCCACACATAAACGGCTACTGTTATTCCACAACAAATATCCCAACGTACCACCATGATGTCCCATTATTACAATGCTCCCTTGTGACACCATGATGCACCACTGCGAAATTACACTATTGTGAGGTGCCAGGTGTGCTGGCTGGTTTTATGTCACCTGGTACAAGCTATAGAGTCATCAGAGAGGAGTCCTCAGTTAGGAAACTGCCTCTGCATCAGTGCCTGCCTCCAGGTTCCTGCCCTGTTTGAGTTCCTGTCCTCACTTATTTGATGATGAACCGTATGATCTGGAAGTGTAAGCCAAATAAAGCCTTTCCCCCCTGAGTTTAGCTTTGGTCTTGGTGTTTCATCACAGCAAGAGTGACCCTAACTAAGCCACACTGTGACTGTACAGTGATCAATTGAGCCATTGCAATGTTCTATTTTGCTATCATGATGTTGTTTATGATGTCACTGTGATGGATTTTGACATTACTTTCCTGCAGTATCCTTCACAATGTCCTATCACGCCACCTTTGGCCACCACACTGCTCTATTATGCCATAATGCTGAACTGTGACATCATAATGCTAAATCATTCCATATTGACGCCCCTTTGTGCTGATACTTAATAGTGACACGATACTGTTACATTCATTCGCCCACTGCAATGCTGAACTCTGACATTCTAGTCCTACATTATGTTTTCACAGTCCTGAATTTGACATCTGCGCTGCAGTCTGCTGTCACAATGCTACAGTGTGTTATCACCATCAACAGGTCACGTGACTCTCTAACCATGCTGCATTTTGCTATCACAGTGACTGGTGACGTCCAAGTGTTTCACTGTGACATCACTATAATCTGTAGTGCAATCACAGTGCTACTTGGAAAAGATGTTTTACGGTGCTGAATTGGGTCATCACAATTCTCATTTGCAATATGACGACATTCTGAGAAATGACAGAGTCCTTCAGTGTAATGTTAGACTGTCCAAAGCCCCATTGTGACATCACAATGCTGAATTTTGACACTGCAATAACCGTTTGTGTTCATGTAATGCTGAATTGTGGCTTTGTAATGCTATACAGTGCCATCTTGGTGCTGAATTTTGATGACACGGTGTTGAATTGTAAATATCACAAGGTTGGATTTGATCACAATGTCTCATCATACCAGGAAAATGCCCTTTGGGCCATCACGCAGTTTACATATGAGAGAACAAGAATAGGACTTAAAGACAATTCCACTCCAGCCAGAATAGCACCCCCACCCCTGTGAACGCCAGTCCATCTTGAATATCACCCTTTCCTGTGACTAATACTTTCATCTTCCCAAAGTCAATGCCCTTAAGCCAAACACCACAAAGTCCATTGCTGCACATCCTACAGCTGAACTTGACTGACACCCTTTTGACCAACACACTCCCCAGCCCTGACAAAACCCCAGCCTGAAAGAGGAGTTTGTACTCTTGCGTCGATGAGAAAAAACTTTCTCAGGTCTATTCCAAGGTAAACCTGTCGTCAGAGTCAAGCTGTCTTGCCCTTCTGTTTCTTCCTCCATCTTGTCTCATCAAAATGCTGTTTTGTGACATGGTGACATAGTACCTCACTGTGCATAACCGCTGCCTTATGACATAGCTGCATTATAGCCTGCAGTGGTGGTGCACACCTTTAATCCCAGTGCTCCAGAGGCAGAGGCAGGTGGATCTCTGAGTTCGAGGCCAGCCTGGTCTACAGAATGAATTTCAAGATAGCCAGGGTTGCACAGAGAAACCTTGTCTTGAAAAACCAACCCCCATCCCCAAAGAAAACCAATGCTGCATGGTGACACTGTCATTCTGAATTGTGGCTTCACACTGTTCCTTTTCACAGTGAAAACATGTTGAAATTTGACATCACAGTGTTGCTACCTTGTGACATCACAACATCCCACTGTGACATCACTGGAGTTTGTTCCAGAATAAAGCTATGTGGTGACATTACAATGCTCCATCACTGTTATGCAAATGCTCAACTATAATATCAAAATTCTGAGTTGTGCCACTACAAAGTATCATTGACATTACAATGTTCCCCTGTGCAATCACCACGTTGAGCCAGACATCTCAGTGTTGCATTGCAACATGACAGCTCTCCATTGTGTAGTCAAATTTTCCACTGTTACAGTGTCCCACTGTGAAACTCTTTGAGTTTTGGCATCCCAGCGTTCCACAGTGGGGTGACATCATAAGGCCACATTTTTCATATCCCAAATGCTCCTCTTTCGAGTGACAATTCTCTTTGTGACAAACGTTCCACTGTCTTAGTTAGGGTTTTATTGTTGATAAAGAGACACCATGACCACAGCAACTCTTACAAAGGAAAACATTTAAATGAGGCTGGCTTACAGTTCAGAGGTTTAGTCCGTTATCATTATGGCGGGAAGCATGGAGGCGTACCGGCACGCACGGTGCTGGAGCAGGAGCTGAGAGTTCTACATCTGGTTTTGAAGGCAGCCAGGAGGAGACTCTCTCTTCACACTGGGTGGAGCCTGAGCACTGGAGACCTCAAAGCCCACCCACAGTGACAAACTTCCTCCAACAAGACCACACCCACCCCAACAGTGCCACTTGACATGGCCAAGCATTCAAGCGCCATTCCTATTCCAACCGCTACAGGCACAGAATTGAAACGAGGCATTACAATACTCCACTGTGAATGGTGAATGATAAAGTTTCACTGTGTCCTTAGAATGCTCTGATGTCACGATTACACCACGTTGTTGTTAGGAAGAACTTGATCTTGTTTGTTTGTGTTTTGTTTTTGATTGAAGGAATGTGGAAGACTTGAGAATTCTGGATTAGAAAACCCGTTGAATGCCTATCAGGCACACCACCACAGCTCTTCCCCAAAGCATCCTTGGTCTTGTTATAGTCTGCCAGCTACACCAAGTGTTGCTAAAATTCCTTCTGGGGGTCAGATATAAACATCTATTCCTTTTCATAAAGTCTCAGCAACAATCAGAGGTATGAGTCCACCCAAGTTCACCCTGGGGGGAACCAATACTGGACTTTCTTATGGAACATAGGTAAGGGGTTACTTACGGCATGGGTGTTTCCCCTGCAAAAGGCTGCACCAGAAAGTCTTTATGCAGAAGGTTCAATGTCTTTCCCACAGCAACATAGATGAAGTCACTCCTCCCAGTCTTCTCTCTGCCCTATGATGTATCCCCTCCTCAAGGCTGTATGCAATTAGGACAAAACTCCATATAACAAGCAGAATGGAGTACTATAAACTCAGATGAGGGTCCCATGACCTGCCCCGCCCTCCTCCTATGAATGGTCAGTCAACAAACCCAGCTGGGCTGATGCTTTGTGGGCAGGCTAAGCTGAACACCTGAGGTTTGCTGTTGATTGGCTCAGAGGATAACCATGATGGACAAATGGTCACATAAACACAGTCATAAACTTTAACTCATACATATGCCCTTCATGATTAACAGACATAGAACCAGGAAGTCACTATTCTAAACAAAGAACTGTGACGTTGTTTCAATGAGTACCATTTAGACAAAGTAGACTATCCCTCCTCCCCAAAACACAAAATTTCTACCTTGCCATAAATTATCAGCTCCCAGCCGGGCGGTGGTGGCGCACGCCTGTAATCCCAGCACTCTGGGAGGCAGAGGCAGGCGGATTTCTGAGTTCAGGACAGCCAGGACTACACGGAGAAACCCTATCTCGAAAAAAAAAATTATCAGCTCCCTTAAAGTGATTTTTGGTTTTTAAACTTTCCTTTTGTTTTTAATCATGACTCATGAACAGAGAGAGCTTCTGTACTTCCACTCCTAAGGTTTGTCACAGGATGGTACGTCACAGGCAACACAAACGAATACCAACATTTCTGTGTTCTTTGTATATATCCAAAGGGGTGATATGTGCATAAAAATCATGTGATGAAAACACAAATGTAGAAATGACTTAAGATTCAAAAAGCTAGAACACTTTATTACACTTTCACATCCTTCATAATTTCTGGGTTAAGTGCAAAAAGGATGGATTAAAATATCACATACAAGGAAATCTCCAAATCTATTCATTGAGGAATAAAGACACCGGGAACAAGGATTACCAGACATTCAGTATTTCTCAACAATATATCACTAAGAGCTGTTATGTACATGCTGCAGTAAGGTGGCTCAATCTCTGTGACAGAATAACATGTCAAACACACATTCCAGAGATAACAGGTGAAGAACCATTCACTCCATGTATGTACTAAAATAAAGTCTATACATAATACACAGTTTTCAAAATCAATTTTATGCTCTCTGGAAAAAACGGTTTAAAACTTCTCAGAAAGCAGGCTTATTTTTCTGCTGAGATGGCCTGAGGGCTGAGCTCTGTATGGTTTTTAAAGTGAGGTTACTTAGTAAATGTGGATGTATAACAAATTCCATCCTTTCGAAGAGGAGTTCAAATCGCTCTGACACCTGTGGTATATTCTTTCCACCCATGGATTAATGATGAGCAGCTGTTCAAAATTTTGCCACATTCTACATATTTGTAAGATTTCTGTTGTATGATAATTCTTCGTATACTCCAAGTTTTGAGGTATGGGCTGAGCCTCGGGGTGCATGCCTTTAGTCCCAGTGCTCTGAATGCAGAGGCAGGCAGATCTCTGTGAATCTGGGGCCAGCCTGGTCTACAGAGTGAGTTCTAGGGTTATTACAGAAATCCTGTCTTTTAAAAAAAAAAAAAAGATTTGTTGAGGTATTAATGAAAGCTCTGCTAATCTTTTTATGAGGGGATTTATGGCATAGTGTTGGACTGTTCTGAGGGCTAGACATAGGACAATACTCTTTCCAATATGAATTTGCTACAGTCCAATAAAGAGCTATGATCAAAGGCCAGGCCATATCATCACATCTGTAACAGTTCTCGACTATGGTCTGTTTAGTACACAATCGGAAACAGTGCCACACACCTTTCAAAGGTCTTGCCACATTCCAGACATCTATATTGTCTCCCCTCATATATGGGCCTTTCGGTGCAAATGGAAGATTCAGCAGTTGTTAAAGACATTAAGTGCACGAACAGAGTTTTTCCCTTTTATGAAACACCCAGTAACATCTATCTTCCTATTAAGGCTTTGCTTAAACACATACATGTACATATACACAAACTCTATACACTGTTTGGTCTCAGTAGAGTGTGGGTTTCCTGGTGCCGCTTAAGGCTGGAGGAGGTAAGGAAGGCCTTGCCACAGTCTTTACATCTGTAGGGTTTCTCTCTGGTGTGGACTCTCTGATGTCGATTCAGCTGGGAGGAGAAGTGGTAGGCTTTGCCACAGTCTGTGCATTTGTATAACCTGTCTCCCGTGTGGATCCTCTGGTGCTTGGTGAGGTATGAGGGACAGTTAAAAGCTTTGCCACATTCTTTACACACGAAGGGTTTTTCTACAATATGGGTCCGCTGATGTTTACTGAGGTAGGAAGAACAGTTGAAGGCCTTGCCACACTCCTGACACACGTAGGGCTTCTCCCCAGTGTGGACTCTCTGATGGCGATTCAGCTGGGAGGAGAAGTAGTAGGCTCTGCCACAGTCTGTGCATTTATAGAGTCTGTCTCCGATATGGATTCTCTGATGTTTAGAGAGGTAGGAAGAACAGTTGAAGGCCTTGCCACACTCCTGACACACATACGGTTTCTCCCCGGTGTGGATCCTCTGATGCTTAGTGAGGTATGAGGTACAGTTGAAGGCCTTGCCGCATTCCTTACATACGTAGGGTTTCTCTCCACTGTGGATCCTCTGGTGTCGGATCAGCTGTGAGGAGCACTTGAACGGCTTCCCGCACTCTTTGCACCTGTAGGGAATCTCTTCGAAATGGATCTTCATATGCTGGATCAAGTATGAGGAGCAGTAAAAGGCCCTGCCACACTCCTGACACTTGTAGGGCTTCTCTCCAGTGTGGATCACCTGGTGCCGGGTGAGTGTTGAACTGTTATTGAAGGCCTTGCCACACTCTAGGCATTTGTAGGGTTTCGCGCCGGTGTGAAGTATTTGGTGACGGGTAAGGTTTGACTGGTACTTGAAGGTTTTGCCACACTCTTTACAAATGTAGGGCTCCTCGCCAGTGTGGATCCTCTGGTGTCGGATCAGCTGGGAGGAGAGCCTGAAGGGCTTCCCGCACTCTTTGCACCTGTAGGGCATCTCTTCGAAATGGATCTTCATATGCTGGATCAAGAAGGAGGAGCAGTAAAAGGCCCTGCCGCACTCCTGACACTTGTAGGGCTTCTCTCCGGTGTGGATTATCTGGTGCCGGCTCAGGGTCGAGCTGTTATTGAAGGCCTTGCCACACTCCGGGCACTTGTAGGGTTTGGCGCCTGTGTGAACGACTTGGTGTCGGGTAAGGGTGGACTGATACCTGAAGGCCTTCCCGCACTCTCGGCACTGGTAGGGCTTCTCTCCCGTGTGGATGACCTGGTGTTGTGTAAGAGATGAGTGCTTGCTGAAGGCCCTGCCGCACTCTTCACACTTGTGTGGCTTCTCTCCTTGATGAATGACCTGGTGTTGACTGAGCGTGTGGCTTCTCTTGAAGGCCTTGCCACATTCCTGGCATTTGTAGGGTTTGGCTTCACTATGAATGACTTCGTGCTGAGTAAGGCTTGAAAGATACTGAAAGGCCCTGCCACAGTCTTTACACTTGAAGGGCTTCTCCCCGGTGTGGGCGATGCGGTGCTGAGTGAGGACAGAGAGCGTAGGAAAGGCTCTGCCGCACTCCTCACACTTGTGTGGTTTCTCTCTCCTATGTGTCGCCTGGTGCTGAGCGAGGTTTCTACTTCTCTTGAAAGCCTTGCCACACTCCTTACATTTGTAGGGTCTTGCGGCCATGTGGATTACGTGGTGTTGGTAGAGGATAGAGCGGTATTTAAAGGCCTTCCCACAGTCTTTGCATTTATAGGGCGTGTCTCCTTTATGCACCCTGGGATGCTGACCGGAAGCTGATTCATCACCTTCTTCCTGCCTGTGTGGCTTCTCTCCACATTCACGGATGGTAAGTTTGGGGTGTTGATCAAAGTCTTTCATAGCGTTGTTACAGTCAGAAAGATTCTCTGGGGAGAAAAGAGGGCATACAACTTCATGGCTAAAGCTATGAATTTCATTGGACTAACAGCATTTCCTCTCCCGTGCTTTATTTCCCAGCCTCATTAATATCCTGTATACACATGCACCGGATTCTCCAAGTATCTGCATGAGGGTGTGGACGTAGAGAAGAACTGATGGGGTGGGGGTTCACTGCATGTGGGAGCTGTAAGCTCAGCACTGAGGAGGGTGAAGCAAAGGAACAAGGCAAGGTCAAGGTGTGCAGGCTCCAGACCAAGTGCCAGGATAGCCTGGGCTACACCGTGAGACCTTGTCCCAGAACAAATCAATGGCAAAAAACAACAAAACAAAACAAAAAACCCACAATAACCCTGTCTTATAGGGTTTTACTGCTGTGAACAAACACCATGACCAAGGCAACTCTTATAAAGGACATTTAATTGGGACTGGCTTACAGGTTCAGAGGTTCTGTCCATTATCATCACAGCAGGAAGCATGGCAGCGTGCAGGCAGACATGGTGCTGGAGGAGCTGACAGTTTTATGTCTTGTTCCAAAGGCAAACATTAGATTGCCTTGCAGCCAGCTAGGAGGAGGGTCTCCAGACAGGTGTCCCCTCCAACAAGGCCACACCTCCTAATAGCGCCACTCCCTGGGCCAAGCATATTCAAACCACCACAAACACCAAACCAACAATGACACTTCCTGCCTGTGTTCAGCCGTGTGTTGTGGTGCAGAGACAACATATGCTGGTGGCAGAACAACGAGGCCCTCAAAAAGACAGCAGCACCTCAAAATGTGTTCTTCATTCCCCAGCCTCCTTCTAAAGGAACGCTGGCTTCAAAATTCAGTCCAGCTACATTTCAGGAGTTCACGCTCCTAAGGAAAGTGTGGAACAGGTACATTTTAACAATTACCCAAACTTCATTTAAGAGGAAACTTACAGATGTGAGGTGGCTATTTAATCAAACATATAGTCTCTTAACTGATTTTCTGGGATGCTATAGGCTTTTGTAGTGTAGGGTTGTCCCACATGTAAAATGCACATTTGTAGGGTGTCTCTCCTGTGCGTCCTTCCTGGTGTCCACTGAGTTGAGCTATTATGGAAGCCTTTGTCACACTCTTGGCATTTGCAGGGTTTGGCCCTGTGGGAACAGTTTTGTGGTGAGTGAACTCAGGGTCAGCTGACATCTGAAGGCTTTGATGCATTCCTGTCTTTCATTAATGCGAATTGTCAAGATAACAATTCCTGCATCTTCTCCCTATCATATTTTGGAATAAATGTTTTTTGTTGTTTGTGTTTACGTTTTTGGGGGTTGTTTTGTTTTGTTTTGGCCTGTGCTAGTGAAAAGCCTACAGACAAGGAGAAGAAACATCTGCAGGAAATCAAAATAACCAATCACCTCAGTTGCCACACTATGGTGACTTACTTCTAGATCTAACATCAAAACCTCGCCAAGAGGACATGTCCTCCGAAAGGCAGAGGAGCAAACAGAAGGGCCTCTCCATTGCCCTGAAGGAACAGGAAACTAACAAAAGAGAACAGTCAACTTCATTTGTGACAAATCCCCAGCGGTGCCCCAGTGAGAACAACACTAAGGCCACCTGAGGGGACTCTTTTTATTTTTATCATTAGCCACAGCTCCTCTTTTCTGAAAACAGCATTCCATGGTCACCCCAAAATACAAACAACTTCTGACATCTGTCTGAGCTCTTGGGAGAGGAAAAGAGAGGCCCAAAGCATGTGTGCGGTGTCTGAGGGCTGACAGGTAACTACAGTACAGTCAGAAGAGGAGGACGTATGCGCATGTACCTGCAGAGGCTTCACGGGAGCAATGGAGGCCCTGGATTATGGGAGGTTGTGAGTCCATTCCCCCCCCCTTCCCCAAACTGAGCATTGAGAATCAAATTTGGGTCCCCTGCAAAAGCAGGATTTGTTCTCAATCACAGAGAATTCCCTCTGGCCTTAGTCATGGAGTCCTAAGCAGATAAAAATAAGACCCTACAGGAAACAGAAAACAAAAATCTATTAGAAAGACTCTAAGAACTCTACGCCATTCGCTGGGGTATTATCTGGACAGCCCTGGTCCACAGAGACAGGAGCAGATGACAGACTTACATGACCATTGTTTTAATTCATTACTTGTACACTTAAAGGTCATGTAGCTAGGGCTGGAGAGATATCTCACAGTTTTAAGCCTGCATAGCTCTTCCATAGGACCTGGGTTCAGTTCCCAGCATCCACAGGGCAGCTCACAACTGTCTGTAACTCCAGCTCCAGGGGCTCCTGAAAAATCCTCTCCCCTGAAACTGAGCTTTCCAATCGGCATCTGAAGCCAGGCATCTTCCCGTGTTTTCTGATCCATCCCTGCCTACCTGGGTGCATGGTTCGTGACTCCTGTTCCTTCACATCCCAGGACTCTTGTCTCTGCTCCAGCAGTGAGATGAAGGAGGGCTTACACACTGCAAGACCTGTGTATTACAAACAGATTGGTAATCAGTGAAGAGACTCCTAACAAGTAATAACGTTTCTCTAACCATACTGTGCTGGGAAAAAGAGACATAAAAGGAGATCTGAGGAAATGATTTCCACGATTATTCCCTGTCATATACATTGGCATATGTGTGAGGAATTTTCAACTTGGAGATGCTAAGCTTTGCTTGCACACTTGACCAACTCAAAGCAGATGGGGAGATGGACTGTCAGACACAGGCGCAATACTTCATGGCAGCATGTTTCTGAAGTCACCGCTGACCTAGAGCAGTGGTCCTCAACCTTTCTAACGCTGCGACCCTTTAGTTGGTTCCTCATGTTGTGGTGACCCCTGGTCATAACATTACTTTGTTGCTACTTCATAACTGTGATTTTAGTACTGTTAGGAATCATAAATATCTGATATGCGAGCCCTGCAAAGGGTTGTGACACACAGGCTGAGATCTAGAGCGAAGATACTCCTCAAGAAAGGAGATGTCAAGATAAATACAATTAAAATGATCTTCTACTGATCATCAGACTCCTAAATATATCTCTTATTCATGGAAATATGGGCTGACTTCATACAAAATGGAAGCCCCTAATATCCTGTCTACAGAGAAAGGAAATCAGCTGTTAAGAGGCTATTAGAATTCTGCAGAGGAGAGGTCCTCACCCAGGAAGACAAGGCTTCTGTAATTCTTCAACAACACGTTTCTATACACATTCCACAGCGCGGGGTCTAAGCATTCCCACTCTTCGGGAGAGAGATCAACGGACACATCCTTGAATGACAACAGCTCCTGAAGTATAACTGGATAGCACAGAGAACTAAACAGAAAGAAAACAAAAGACGTAATCCAAAAAAAAGCCAAAAAAAAAACAAAAAACAAAAAACAAACAAAAACAAACAATGGGATAAGGAGCGGAGCAGAGGATCCTCCGAAGAAGAAATGTGAGCAGCCAAGAAGTACTCTGAAATGGCTCCTCAGCACTGAGGATGTGCGTGGCAGCAGAGGATGAGGAGGATGTGGGAGGGGAGAGCACTCGTCACTGCTGATGCGAAGCATAAACTGGAACGGCCGCTGTGGGAACCACGAGGAGGTTCCTCAGAAAGCTGAAGGGAGACCACCACATGTCCCGGCCTAAACCCAGAGGGCTCCAGCTACCAGAGACACCTGCTCATCCGTGACCATGGCCGCTCTCCTCCTAACACAAAAATGAAACGCCAATTGTCAGCTTAAAGTACCTTAACACATTGTATTAGCTAGGGTTCCCTATAAAAACGAAACCAACAGCATATATCTATATAATTTACAGGGAGTACTGGAGACACCCCAAACATGATAAGCTACTGCGGCTGCCTGTGGGTCCCTTCTGCAGAACACTCTGTGTACTTCAGACCCAGGACCCAGAGGCCCTGATCTGGAAGTCCCCTCCCTGAGGACCAACTTGCAAGGTACCAGACGGTGCCATGCAAGTTTCCAAAGGAGAAAAGCAGACAACAGTGCTCCAGGCTAGGATGCCTGTGCATGACACCGGGAGCGGCATGACACGATAAGTCACACTGGAACAGCTTGGCAGTAACTGAAAACTCTACCTGGACTTGACACTTCTAACCAAGAAGGAAATCATGCCTGGTACTGGGAACCTAACCAGATACCCAGAGTCAGTGAGATCATGGATCTAGGAGGAGGACCTAAGGATTGCTGAGACCTAGAAAAACAGCCTTCACTTAGGAAGAAGCCTCCAACCGATAAGTCATCAGCAAATAATCAGCCCTGAGATCATATACATACAAATAGCATTATATAGACTTAGTTTGTGTGTGTGTGTGTGTGTGTGTGTGTGTGTGTGTGTGTGTGTGTAAAGCAATTGAATAAAAGCTATCAATCTGAGAGACAGCATCAGGTAAACAAGAGGGATAGGAGGGAAAATTTTGTAATTATGTTAATTGTAAACAATCATTTTTTAGAAAAGAAAAATAAAAACAATTGCCAGGCATGGTGGGGTATGACTTTAAACTCAGCACAAGGGAGGCAGAGGCAGATGGTTATCTGTGAGTTCCAGGCTAACTTGATATCTAAACGGAGTTCCTGGATAGCCAGAGCTACACTACATAGAAGGGCCATCTCCCACTCCCTCTCTCTCTCTCACTCTCTCTGTCTAGATATAGATGGAAATATATGTTATGCATGTGTACTGACTGGTTTTGTGTGTCAACTTGACACAGGCTGGAGTTATCACAGAGAAAGGAGCTTCAGTTGGGGAAGTGCCTCCATGAGATGCAGTTGTGGGGCATTTTCTCAATTAGAGATCAAGGGGGAGGGCCCCTTGTGGGTGGTGCCATCTCTGGGCTGGTAGTCACGGGTTCTATAAGAAAGCAGGCTGAGCAAGCCAGGGGAAGCAAGCCAGTAAGAAACATCCCTCCATGGCCTCTGCATCAGCTCCTGCTTCCTGTCCTGCTTGAGTTCCAGTCCTGACTTCCTTTGGTGATAAACAGCAATGTGGAACTGTAGGCTGAATAAACCCATTCCTCCCCAACTTGCTTCTTGGTCATGATGTTTGTGCAGGAATAGAAACCCTGACTAAGACAGCATGCTAAAATAAAAACTAAATACACATTTAAAAACAGGGAATATATTAGATTGGCCTATATAAGGTATTAACTAGGGTTACCACTGTTGTGATGAGAGACCAATACCAAAAGCACCACGAGGAGGAAAGGGCTTATTTGGCTTATACTTCCAGATCGTCTTTCATCATCAAAGGAAGCCAGGGCAGGAACCTGGAGGCAGGAGCTGACGCAGAGGCCATGGGGGATGCTGCTGACTGGCTTGCTCCTCATGGCTCACTCGACCTGCTTCCTTGTAGAACCCAGGACCACCAACCCAGGGGTGGCACTGCCCACAGTGGTCTGAGCCCTCCCAAATTAACTGCTAAGTATGAGAATGCCCTACAGGCTTGGCTACAGGAGCTAATGGAGGCAGCTTCTCAAATGAAGTTCCCTCCTCTCTGATGACTTTAGTTAGTGTCAAGTCGACATAAAACTAGCCAGGACATACAATACAACCTGGGTTAGTATAACAGTGGTTGTCTTTGCATCAAAGAGACTGAGAACCCTTAAGTTCCTTCCACAGTTTGCAAAGCTGGACGCCTCTGCAGCCCTAACCTCATGCTGAAAGCCTAGGAGATTCCTGGAAGCCCAAAGAAATTGGGATCTTGTATCAGCAAAGGAATGTAGCAGCATCAGTAACAGCAGTGAGAGACACAACAGCATAGATGAACTTACCAGCAAGACTGTAAGAAGAAAAGGCAAAGCTTCCCTCTAGGACTTCCTTTGAATTGAGCTACTAATGGAAGTACCACCCACATTTAGAATGTCTTCCCATCTCAAATAAGCTACCCAAGAAAATCCCTCACAACTGTGCCCAGCAGCAGCTTATGTCTTAATTGAGTCTGGATTCAGTTACATTGACAACCACGGTTAACCATCATACATATGGACCATTTTCACTTTGGGACAGCCGGCATTTCCTGAATATGTGTAGCACAAGAAGTTAAACTTAAAGGGACAAGAAAAAAAATGTTAAGGTTAAGAGTAAAATACATTTCCCTTTAGTCTCATCATGCTTAGTATTAAAAAACCTTCCATGGAAAGATCCCTGAAATAGAACTCAGAGTAACATAATCTCAGCTTCACAGTGCACACAGATAATGGACTGATGTATTTGTTGAAACACGTCTTGAGATGTTACCTAGGTGGCCTGGTATTCCCTGTGAAGGCCAAGCTGGTCCTTAACTCAATCCAACAGGCATCATTCCAATGGCTAGAAATACAAGTATGTACAGCCACACGCAAACATGCCAATCATTTCAGAGAACGCACAGCAATAGATAGAGCTGACCACCGCATCAGTAAATCAAGGAAGACAGAATACTACAAAAAGAGAACATTTGGAATCTTTCGGGCTTTTGTTGTTGTTGTTGTAACAAACAGCATTCTTAAACTTCATGGCATCTACTCAGGGAGGCACTTTAACGGGCTAGCCTCATCCTCAGCTGAGAAGTTGTTCAGTCTGTATAAAAGCACATTACACATTCACTAGAAGCAGCCAAAACACAAAAGGCACAGTACATTTTTGCAAGGAAGAGAATTTTGAAACTTCTAACATGGGTGATGTGTATACAGTGGGTGCCTACTGCCCCGACGACACACTTGGTGGTGACATGGGTGGGGAGTGGGGGTGGGGGACACCGAATGACCTCAATATGCTATCTTTCATTAAAAGGACCACATATGAATTGGCAATTCAATTTTGGGAATAAAGGAGATGAAAAGTCTCCCTAGACCTCAGGCAGTGGATAACTTTACATACATGTGTAAGCACATCCACAGGGTGGTCTTGATGTAGAAAGGCTAACGATCCCAGGTCCCTGTACAGTCCTAGAAAGTGTTTCTAGTGTACACTTCCAGGAGCTACATAAAAGCATGGACTCTCATTTATTTGCAACAGCAATTAAACCCAGGACTCGGAGCTCTTAAATTAATTCAGCTCTTGGGAGGCATCAACAACATGAGGAAACTTCCAGCCCAGAATAAACTACCTGAAGAGATGTCTGTCATTAGAAGGAAAAAAAGGGGAGTGCTTTAGGGAATATAAACACGGGGAGGGACAGTCCATGGGAACTATTTGGCAAGGTGACAAATTAACTATATGATTTTTTAAATAATTTTTTTTCTGAGACGGGGTTTCTCTGTATAGCCCTGGCTGTCCTGGAACTCACTCTGTAGACCAGGCTGGCCTCGAACTCAGAAATCTGCCTGCCTCTGCCTCCCAAGTGCTGGGATTAAAGGTGTGTGCCACCACCGCCCAGACATGAAAGCTCTTGAAAAGACAAAGTTGTAGTTGACTTACTGTATGACCCAAAAGTCACAATACAGAGTAAATATACCAAGATGAGGACACAGTTATAATATTACAAGTTATAATATCCAAGATATGTAAATGAATGAAGTGTCTTCAGATAAAATATACTAAACGTTCCCCCTATCCTCTTGGTATCCAGCCTTAAAGGCTGGGGGCTCACAGATCCGCCCAAAGACAGAATCCCAGAGACCTTAACAACTCCTATCCTGAGACATGGCACCGGTAGCCCCAAGTATCTGTACTTGAGGTCAGAATACTGAAATCCAGTACAAACAAACAAACAATCACCTCTGAAATGAGCCAGGGAAAAGCTCGACCCAAAGATTTTTCGTGCTAAAGTGCCTGTGCCTAGAGAGAAGTGTGACGTGGAAAGTTTTACCAGCAGCCTAATAACTGTGCGGTGCTTTCGGCACCGGCGCAAGGTTCACGAACACAAAACAAGCGCTTTCAAATTGCTATCTGAAGTGCACGGGTGTGTGTGTGGGGGGGGGGGGGGAGGGGGGATATAAAACGCACAAGAGTTTGCTTGAAATCTACGCGGGGACAGTTTAATGTGAAGACAGGAAGCTGGCATGGGAAAGTCTTAGGAATTTAGGTTCCGAATGGACGCTGCCCAAGGTATAGGACTCTCAGGAGCGGGTGCGGACCCCAGAGCAGAGATTTTCTCAGGCAGGACCAGCACACGGGGAGTCGGGGGTCCCCAGTATCCCGCCATCGGGCTGCCAGACTTGTGCCCTCGCCGCTGCGAGCCGACGGCCGCCCTAGAGGAGTCGACCCGGGACTCGCCGCCGATCCTGCACCGCTGCACCTACAGCAACAACCGCCCTGCTCGGAGGCCGGGCCCCGACTCACCAAGTCCGGATTCCGGAACGGATCTTTTCCGCGGTGTCCCGTTCCGGCTGTCCGGGTTCCGGTCTCCGGTTTCTACAGGGTTCCGTTCCGGGGTATCCGGGTTCCCGGGTCTCCAGGTTCCGCGGTGACTGGGAGAGAGTTTGGGTTCCGAGGTGTCTAGGAATCCTCCCTGTGAATCCAAGTTGTGAGGGCACAGGCTGGCCCGGCAAGAGCTGGACCCGAGGTGCTAATAGGAGCCGGACTCCAGTGTTGGTGGCACCCCACCCAAAGCCCGCCAAAGCTGAAGCCAGTCTCCATGGCAGTTCTCCATCTAGAGGACCTGCATGGAGACCACTTTTGGCTTCCCACAACCTTGATTGACAGTGCAAGTTACCACTTCCAGGCTGAGTAGGGACAAAAATGATAGGTCTTTGCTGTATAGATTATTTTTGGCAATTCTCTTAAGATTTTAGTACAATGTATTTTTGCATTTCCATATAGTTCCTTCAAATTCCTATTAGATATCAGGGTAAGGCAACCTGACTCCCACTTTGTTCTGGAATTAATACACTGATGAATACAGAATCCTATATTGATATTCTTTTTCTTTGACTTTGAAAATACAACTTTTTGTTGTTGTTTGCTTGCTTGCTTGCTTGCTTGCTTGCTTGCTTGTTTAGACAGGGTTTCTCTGTGTATCCCTGGCTGTTCTGGAACTCTGTAGATCATGCCAGCTTCAAACTAAGAAATCCACCTGCCTCTGCCCCCAAGCGCTGGAATTAAAAGCGTGTACCATCACCCTTGGCTTCATTGTTAACTTTCTATTTCTGACTACATATTTCTGTAACTGAGGCCATACTTTCCTAGCTATGTGTTAATTTTGCTTGTTTCTCTCTTGATTTTCAGTTAATCTTTGGATGTTTCTAGTTTGTCTGTGGGTTATGTCTTAGGGTTGCTATTGCTATGAAACACCATGACCAAAGCAACTTGGGGAGGAAAGGGTTTATTTTGCTTACACTTCTACACCACTGTTCATCACTGAAGGAATCAGGACAGGAACTCACACAGGGCAGGAACCTGGAGGCAGAAACTGATGCAGAGGCCATGGAGAGGTGCTGCTTACTGGCTTGCTCAGTTTACATAGAATTATTTTCAGCTTACATTGCTCAGCTTCTAGAATCCAGCACCATCACCCACAATGGGCTGAGCCCTTCTCTGTCAACCACTCATTAGGAAAATGTTCCCACAGGCCTACCTGTATCCCAGTCTTATTAAAGTATTTTCTTATTTGTGGTTTCCTCTTTATCACTCTACAGTGTGTCAAATTGAACAAAAAGAAGAGGAGGAGGAGGAAGAAGATGACAGTGGGATTTGGGGCATTTCAAATCATAAGACAAACAGACCAGATTTCATGGAGAAAGATGAACTGTCTGGAAATGAAGCCCTCTTAATCAGATGCAGATTAAAGCCTGATTTCTAAAAATAATTATGTACAGAGAGGTGGAGTCACATAACTAATGGCTTCCAAAAGGAGGTCCAGTAGGAGAAGATAGCAGTAATTTATATACTACAAGTGACTAGAACCACTGACACAACTTCCAGAAATGTTTGTGGGGTATCCACCAGAGAACACTACTTGGACATGGGTTTAAGCCAACATAAAGTCTCTGTAAGCTAGACAGCTATTAATACTGGGGGTTCAGGATCCAGTGTATCTCTGAGCCTTTCTCAGGATGAAGTCTTCAGCACAAAATGATATGGTGGGTTGACATACTTCAGTTTCAAGGACAGTTACCAGAAGTGGAACTACAGAAACCAAAAAGTGAGGTAAGTACATTTAGAGACTTTCCAAGAGCCATGGACTTTCATGGATGAAGGCTTTGTTTTCCTTTCAGCTGGTACAGCTGTCTGTATGTCCAGTTTTAGTGCCTGAATGGTACTTCCATCTTGGAGTCAGCTGTGTTAAGTTTGGGACCTATGACATTTGTACCAGGCAGCACAGTTGTAAGGGCAGAGCCTTTTAAGCACTCTGATATCGGGTATGAAGCTACAAGATTTGGATTTGCCCTGTTGGGTCTTGCCTTGGTCTAACATTTCCCCCAGAATTCCATGATCCCTCCCTTTTGGAATGGTAATGCAAATTCTGTACGTTGTATATTGGAAGTATGTTATTTGTGTTTTGATTTTATAGGGGGTTACCATTAAGAGACTCCCTTGCATCTCAGAGATTTTTGAACTTTGAACTTTTAAAGGGTGTTGAGACTGAATGACTTTTGAAGTTGGACTCATCATGCATTTCGCATTATGATACAGTCAGGAGTCTATAGAGGATAGAGAGTGGAACGTGGTGGTTTGAATAAGCCTGGCTCCTATGGGCTTACATGTGTGAATACTTGGCCCCCTGCTGGTGGAACTGTTTCCAAAGGATTAGGAGGTGTGGCCTCATTGAAAAAGAAAAGGTGCATCATGGGATAGGCTTTGAGGTTTCAGACTCTTGCCATTTCTATTGTGCTCCTAGTTTCCTCTTTGTGGTTCAGTGTGTGAGCTCTCAAATGCTGCCCTGTCATGGCCACCTCCTCCCACCTGCTACCTGCCTTCACTATCAAGGACTCTAGCTCTTGGGACCAAATGCCTAATAAAATACTTTCTTTTATGAGTGTCCTTGCTCATGGCATATTATCGATGCAATAGAAAAGCAACTAAGGTAATGACTTTGGAGTTTAAGTTCTTTTCCACTTTTTCACAAGAGAAATCTTTCCTGACCCCGAATGTATATAGGTGTATAAAATAGACATAAAAAACAAATATTTACTAATAACAAATAATGTGGAAGTCTACTTTAAAACAATAATTTGTTATTAATAAATGTTTGGGGTTTTTTACCTCTATTTTTTTAACCTCTATTTTATACACCTATATACACTCAGAATGGCTGAACTGTGGAGGAAAGACATACCCTGAAAGTTCATGGTACCCCACAGGCCAGAGCCCACCCTGGATGACAAAGGATAAAGGAGAGTGGTAGTTAAGTGCCAGAATGGGCTTCTCTGTTTCTGACTGTGGGTCTGGTGTGGCCGGCCTCCTCCTGTTTCTGTGGCCAGTTCCCAGCACTGGTAGACTAGACCATCAAACTGAGCCAAAATTAACCCACCCTTTTGTATATTTCTTTTTCTCCGGTATTTTCTGGCAGGCATGAGAAAAGTAGCTAAGACAGGGCCTTTCAGAAACCACTGGAAATTCTGTCCTAATGCTAAGCAAAAAATTCATTTAACACGTTTCCATAAAACTCAAGTCAGCCATCCAAACAGCAATTTTTAATATTTTATTTTATTTGAGACAGGATCTCACTGTGTATCCCTGGTAGACCTGAAATTCACTATGTAGACCAGGCTGGCCTTAAACTCACAGAGATCTACCTTCTACCTCTCCCTCTACCTCCCAAGTGCTGGGATTAAAGGCCTGCTCAACCACACAGGGCTCAAATGATAATTTTTTTTTTCAAATGAAATACAACACAATCCAAAGAAGTACTGCTTTGATACTTACATGTTGAAGAAAGGTAGGAAAATATTTTAAAAGTCTGTTTGCTGTTATTAAACCATTATTTTTCTAAGAACAGGAAATGCTGTGTACACTAAAGATTCCATACTTTGTAACATACATGTTTGTATGTGTGTGTAGGTGTTCAATGTGAGTGTGGATGTCAGAGGACAACCTCAGATGTCTGCATTCAGGGACATTCCACCTTTCCCCTGCAATTAGAGACAAGGTCTTTTGTTGGCCTGGAACATCAGCTCATAGGCTGGAATAGTTAGCCCATGAGCTTCAAGGGATCTGCCTTCCCCTACCTCTCTCACCTTAGCATCTCAGCTCTGGGATTACAGCCCCACACTTCTGTGCGGGCTTTCGTACTCCTTAGCTTTTGTCAACTGCACATAAGATGAAGTCATCTGGGGAGAGGGAATGTCCATTAAGAAAATGCTTCCATCAAATTGCCTATAGGCAGGTCCCTGGGGCATTTTCTTGATTAATGATTGACTTGGGAAGGCCAGACAACTGGAGGCAGTGCTACCCTGGGCAGGTGGCCTTGGGTAGTACAAAAAAAGGATGCTGAACAAGCCAGGGGGAGCAAGCCAGTGAGCAGGACTCCTCCATGGCCTCTGCAGTAGCTCCTGCCTCCAGGTTTGTACCTGAGTTCCTGACACAACTTTTCCCCTCAGTGATGGAGCATAACTGATGAATTTTAAGATGAAATAAACACTTTCCTCCTCAAGTTGCTTTTGGTCATGGAATTTCATCATATCCACGGAAAACTAACTGGAATGGTTTTGTACCTAGGATCTGGGAGGAGTGTGAGCTCAGGTCCTCACACATGCAGACCCAAGCACTTTACACACTAAATTATCTTCATAGCCCCGTGTGTCAACCTAGAATTGGAGCCAAGCTGCCTCAGGTAGTTTCACTAGAGGTGCTGGCATGAGGGCAGGTGCGGTGAAAATGGTCACCTTGTATTTCAGGACTGAAGCTCTTGTCAGGTCACACAAGGAAGCATGGGATAGCACCACAAGGAATACCTCACACTCATTATGAGTTTGGCTTTGGCAAGTTCCAGGGCAGCAAGAGCTACACAGTCAGATCCTGTCTCAAAAAAAAAAAAAAAACCCAAAAGAATATAATATACTAATTTAAAATCTGTGTACATTCTCTCTGGCATAGCATTACAGAATCAATTCCTAATATGAAATGTATTTAAATCTTATTAAAAATCTGGTAACTGGTTATTTAAATGAAGTCATAAAATTCACGAGTCATATATTATGCCTTCCATAAGTAACAGTAAATCAAAACTAATTAATAACAGGAAATGACACACAAAGATCTCTGTCATTTTTAAGAAATGTGTTTGGTGAAAACAAAGAGAAGACCCCCCGCTTATAATATGTGAGGACTCTAGTTAGCTATAATTTACCAGCTCCTTAAAAATTCACTGTTTGCTAATTCTATCCTGAATTCTTTAATTACCTTCCCAACCACTATACAGACAGACCCATCTACATTTCTCCTAAAATTTACCATTTGATTATAATACTTGGACATCTGAGTCTATATAAATGAATACCAAAAGTTTATGTGTGCTTTTTGACACCAAAAAGGTGATATGGGTGGGGGATTCTGGTAAAATTTTATAAATAGCGATTCAAGATTCAGAACACTAGAACACATTGTTCTACTCCTGTAACCCTCATAATTTTGGGATAATTATTATAATGTGTGAATAAAATTATGCATATAAAATAGTTTCCTATGAGTTATTTAATATATGATGGCCCAGGAAATGCATGTCTGTCGCTATTTCTCAGTACCCTGATAAGCAGGATCTGCCACCTGCCTTCTTGAGTACGGAGGTTCAATGTCTGGGACAGAATCAGATATTCAATACACACCAATGCTAATGCATTGGGAACCTTTCTATATTTATTAACACCAAGGTCATATATGATCTACATGACATTCCAAAAGCCACTTTGTGATCTATGGAGAAAACAAATCAGTTTCCAGGAAGCAGTTCAGTGTTTCTGATGGAAGGACCTGAGAGTCCCCCCTTGGGCAGTTTTGAGCAGTGTCGGACTATTTAGTTAGTAAGTGGGGATTAGTAATGTCTACATCCATTCGCAGATGGGCTACCTGAAGCCTATGGTATACTTTAAGAAACATTTGTAGGATTTCTATCTTTTACTAATTCCTACATATGCTTTCAGAGCTAAAACAAGAATAAAAGCATTTGTGTGCTGTTTATTTTGTAAAAGAGTCTCCGAAATGAATAGGTGGCCCTTCTGAGGTGTGGATGTTGGGTAATGGTCCTTTCCTGAATTATTACATGAATACTTTTTCTGGAGCTGAATATATGTCTCAGCAGTTAGCACTGGCTGCTCTTGCAGAGGACCTGGGTTGCGTTCCCAGCATCCACAGGGCAGCTCACAACTCCAGGGGCTCCAGCGCCTTCTTCTGCCCTCCAAAGGCACTGCATGCATGTGGTGTACATGCGCACAAAACATCCAAACAAATAAGGTTAAATAATTTTAATGTAAAAAGTTTTTATCTAGTAAGAATTGACTTACATAAAATAATTGAAATTGATCCGTGCAATCTATTAAATTCCATTCCATTATGAACTGGTTCATAATGTGATGGTTTGTATATGCTCAGCCCAGGGAGTAGCATTATTAGGAGGTGTGGCCCTGTTGGAGTGGGTGTGTCACTGTGGGTGTAGGCTATAAGACCCTCATCCTAGCTGCCTGGAAGTCAATCTTCCATTAGCAGCCTTCAGATGAAGATAAAGAACTCTCAGCTCCTCCTGCACCATACCTACCTGGATGTTGCCATGCTCCTGCATTGATGATAATGGACTGAACCTTTAAGCCAGCCCCAATTAAAAGTTGTCCTTTATAAGACTTGCCTTGGTCGTGGTGTCTGTTCACAGCAGTAAAACCCTAACTAAGGCACTTATACAGGCAATCTAGCATGCATATACATACAACCACACCAGGGCATGCATGAGGATGTGAAGACAAGTTTGAGCATCTTTTATGTACATGAAGTCATGGGGATGTAGCAGAGTGATAATTTTTACACAGTGTTGTGGATTGAAGAGGAACTGTCTTCAACAAGGTCATGCTTAGAATGACTGGGCTCTGGCTTGTGGTGCTATTTTTGGGCATTATGGAAACTTCACTTGGCAGAGCCTAGCTGAAAGAAGAAAGCACTAAGAGTGGGACCTCTGCAGTGTCTTATCCCTGGCTTCTTCTTGTCTATATCTTTCTGTTCCCAGCCTTCCATGATGTGAACTAAACTGCTTTATCACACCTTCCATTCCACAAATGAATCCACTATTAAAAACCACTAGCTAAAATCTTTATTCTTCTACGATATCTCCATCAAGTAATTTGTCCATACTGATGAAAAAGAGACTAGAGAGGTTTGAATGATAAATGTCCCATATATATCGTATTTTCTGGCTATGGAAAAGAGTGTCAACCGGGCAATGGTGGTGCACGCCTTTAATCCCAGAACTTGGGAGGCAGAGGCAGGTGGATTTCTGAGTTCGAGGTCAGCCTGGTCTACAGAGTGCGTTCCAGGACAGCCAGGGCTATACAGAGAAAACCTGTCTTGGAAAAAACAAAACAAAAACAGAAAAAAGAAAATAAAGAAGAAAAAGAAAAAGAGAAAAAGAAGAGAAAAGAAGAAGAAAAAGAAAAAAAGAAAACGAAAAGAAGAGAAAAGAAAAGAAAAAAGAAAAAGAGTGTCCTTATGTTTTCAGCTGTTATTTGGAGCCAGCAATGCAGGCTAGCAGGATCACCTGCCTTTAAAAGAAAGGCAGGCTGCCATGAGGAAAGTGACCTCCCCAGCCAACTAGATGAGTAAGGAATCTGGCTTTTGTTTAATAAACAGCTGACAACCAGAGCTGCCAGATGTATGGGGGCAGAACTTCCAGGCAGGCAGACATAGAGGTGCAGATGCAGGAGATGTGGCAGAGACAGGAAAGGAGGCAGAAGGGAGACGGACAGAGCTGGAAGCAGAAGTGAGAGCCACAAGGATGGGGTGGCACAGAAGTCAGGATGAGTTTAGACAGCTAGCTCAGACACCGCCCCGGCAGATAGACCAACAGCTTTAAACTACGTAAGTCTTAAAACTCAAGCATGATCTCAAAAGCCCCCACAATAGATCTACTTCTAGGCCAACCTGGGCTACATTACAAGTTTAGACCATCTAGGGATACACTGTGAGACCCTGTCACAAAGAATGTGTGTGTGTGTGTGTGTGTGTGTGTGTGTGTGTGTGTGTGTGTGTGTGTGTGTGTGTGTGTGTTGGGGGTGACCTCTAAAGCTTCAAAACATCAATGTCAGAAGTGCTGGGAACCAGGATGTTTTGTAAGCAAAGATACAGAGAGTAAATGAAGTCAGCCTGAGAGATCACATGGAAGGACCACAGAAACAAGCCTGAAAACACACAGATAACTCCCAATATGTGGCCCAGAGGCTGAACATGGAGCCGTGTCTGCTGTGTTTCAGTCTTGGTTTGGCCCAATCACGCCTTTCTATGCTCCCACACTCCTCTCCTTACCGAGGTATGATCTTGTTCGGTATTTTATCTTGGATATGTAAACTTGTTTATTCTTTCTTTTACAGGAGATCACAGCTAGGAGTTGGCTTGCAAATACAGAAGAGACTATGAACGTAGGCATTGCAAAAATGTGATAACAGATACAGCTTGGGTACTGTTGTAAGTGGAGTAAATTCATCTCATCTTATGAGATGGACACACCACTGGTTCACTGACATATGCTATGGCTTGAATCTGAAATTGTCCCTACATGGGACTCAGTTGATGGTGTCACTTTGGGAAGTCAAAAAGGTATTAGGAAATGTGAGACAACTAGAAGAAATTGGTCACTGGGAATGGATCCTAGCACTTTCTGTCTTGATCTCTATTTCCTAGCGTCCATGATGTAAACTAAGCTGTCCTGCGTTCCTTCCCAACCATAATAAACTGGATCCCTGGATCCATGACTTAGAATAAAAGTTCTCCTTTAAGATATTTATATAAAGTAATCTGGAAGAGGGGTGGAAAACAAGCACACAACAAGGATTTTATTGATTTTATTGATTTTATCTATTTAAAATTGTCAGTACCGATTTTACAAACAATGCATTAAGATTAAAGAATAGCAATATAAAATCATTTCAGCAATATAACTCATAGCCATATTGAAAGGCAGTAACATACTATAAAATGTTTAAAAGCCAATTATCTGAATGAAACTATCCATGCATAAAATATAGGTAATACACTACTTGTGGAGCTATTTATTCATCAAACAGTATTCACTGTGTGTCAAGAATTGTCCTAAGTCTAGGATGGATAAATAAATGATCAGAACAAAGATTCTTCCCATCTTAAGGTGCCTTACCAACATATCTGAGACTCCTTGTGGATTTATTTCTCTTCCTCATTACTTTTCACATAAAATGGAATTTTCTCCTCTGACCATATCTGTTTATGCTATACTATACATCATTGGTTATTTTGATTAATAAAATATTTACTAGGTATTACTGAGTATTAGTCTATGTTGCATCATCTGATGAGATACACATGGTATCTTTGTTCCAGGATATTTGATCACACTGTGAATCCTGAGATTGTGTTATTTACTGGAAGAAACATTTTTTAGTTGTTGTGTACCTCAGTCTTAATCCAAGAACTTTCTGCTTGAATATTATAAACAGGATTAAAAGCCGGGAGGGCAGTGGTGTCACACGCCTTTAATCCCAGCACTTGGGAGGCAGAGGCAGGTGGATTTCTGAGTTCGAGGCCAGCCTGGTCTTCAGAGTGAGTTCCAGGACAGCTAGGGCTATACAGAGAAACCCTGTCTTGAAAAACAAAAACAAAAACAAAAAAAGAAAAAAAAAACAGGATTAAATAAAGTCAACCACAGGTCAAGAGGTGGAGCAAGCAAGCAATTGACAGGAATTATTGAGGGAAAAACCCATACAGAACAAGAGAGATCAGGACAGACAGAGAGACACACAGAAAGTAGAAGCAGAAATAGAGGAGAAACATTCAGTTTGAAGGAGGTTGTTTGAGACAGTGTAAGAGACAGGCACTGCTGGTGAGATGTTGGCTGAGGAGGAAGGTCGGCTAGGTGCTTTCTCTGTCCCTGAGGAGACTTTCACCCCAGCATCTGGCTCCCAAGTCTTCATTGATAAAATTGAACAATTGAGATTTTGTTAAAAAAAAAAAAATTGGTGCCCAACATGCGGCAAGACCACATGGACAGAGGAATCATAACAGCTAAGGACAAACTGAGAAGCCATCAGATTTGGTAAGACACCAGGGGAGCCCTCAAAGAGAGAGTTAAGTAATATTAAAAGGAAAAATATTGTTTCTCATATTAAGGGTGGTAAATATCCTAATACAGGGTGTTAGGGCCTTGTATACTGCTACTTTAGATGGCTTGAAAATAGAAGCAGAAAATGAAAAGATAATGATCTAACTAAGATTAACATAATACCGATTATGATTAGTATCAATCTGGTGAGTCATATTTTTATCCTTAATGCCATCTACATTATAAAAATTTGTTCCATGATATTTGATCACACTAAATCCTGAGATTTTGTTGTTTATATTGTGTTGCTATGTTATGAATGTGGAAATGTCATATGTATAATGCAAGTATAAAAATGGCTTGTTAACTGTGCCACATATGAAAAGTGGATTGACAAGATACAGGCCTTAGAAAGACTTATAGATGAAAATAAGAAAAATACTCAGACACAGACAGAGGAATCTAGACAACAACCTACCACACCACTGCATGATGACATTGAAGAAGGGCAGACCAAGAAAAAAACCAACCTTAGTTTACCCAGTTTCTATACAAGAACTTCTTACTACCAGATGATAGGCAATACCAAGGTTATGGAGAAGTTAAATAGAAGCCTATAGATATATTAGAGTTGAGGAGACTTAAGGAAACTGTCATTTCATATCTTATGTATTCACCCTTATGTGAAGCAGATATTAAATTCACTCAGAACAGAATGATACCCCAAGACTGGAAAGATTTGGCAACAGCAATATTGGAAACTGGTCCTCAGTTACAATGGCAAACATGATGTTTCAAAAGAGGAATCCAGGGCCAAAGAGTGATACAAGACTGGAGTATGAATATTGGTATGAATATTTCTCAAGATCAGATGATAGTTAAAGGTTAATATACTGAGTTATGAGAACAGCTTGAATTTGATGATCAGCCCTTGTTGCTATGTTGTTTAACAGTTTTAAATGCTTGGGATAAGGTTGAAGAATCAGAAGAGTCTGAGTCCTTTTCTAAAGTTATACAAGGCCCAAAAGAAGCCTTCATTGATTTATTGCAAAGACTGACTTCAGCTGTAAATAGAAGAGTACCAGATTCAGAAGTCAGACAAATACTAATCACATCTTTAGCTTTTGAAAATGCTAATTCAGAATTCAAAAGGATGGTTAGGCCTTTAAAGACAAGATCAGATTAGAAATATGGCCAATATTGAATCTCTCACAGTTATTATGCTCCTCTGATAGGAGAAGTAATTTCTAAAAGTTCTAGGAAAAACCAGAATGTGAGGTGTTTTAATTGTGGTAAGCAAGGTCATCTGAAAAGGGATTGTAGGTATGGCATTCCTAGAAACAATGTTTCTTCTAACAACAATACAAAAAGAAGGCCCCAGCCTTCTGGAATATACAGAAGCTGTAACAAAGGCCAGCATTGGACTAATTAGCGCTTATTAAGAAGGGACAGACAAGGTGACCATTTGCTATTGGGAAATGCCTTATGTTGTGACCTCCCACAGGTTCCAATATCAAATTTCATTCAATTGTTCCCTGTTAGCAAAAGAGAAACTCATCCACAGAGCAATTAAAAGATTTAATGCCTGTTGTTTAAAAACAACATCGCTCTGGATGTAACTGAGGACAGAACAGCTTCAGTAGATAAAACAAAAATTTCAGGACAGACTAGAAACCAAGTATTTTGGCAAACAACTATAAAATGGCTGTAAAGAGTCACTTTTTGTAATGGCTGTAAATGATCAAAAACAAAAGCTAAAAATACAAATAAATGGTATTGAAATTGAAGGTTTAGTAGACACAGGAGCAGATGTAACAATAATTTCACCAAAATCTTGGTATCCAGATTGTCCTCTTCAGGAGGCAAATATTTAGCTTCTAGGGACAAGAACTTTATCTCAGGTTATTAAACAGAGTGCAAGGTGGGTTGAGTGTGTATGACCAGAAGGACAAATAGGAAAACTAAAACCATATATGCCTACAATAGCTATAAATTTATAGGGACATGATTCTTGGCAGCAATGAAAAACACACATTAACATTCCTCCAATCTCAGAAACAAACCATAAAGAATGCTTCTGAGTAAAATGCTAAAGTGAATTATCAAAAACAGTGCAGACCATTTCAGATTGTACATAAGCAGGACACAACAGCTGTTGGTCTTTCAGAAGTACCAACTGCCTTCCCTCTAAAATGATTAGCTGATATACCTGTGTAGGAGGAACAATGGCCTTTGACATCCGGAAAAGTAAAGCACTATGACAGCTGCTACAGGAGCAGCAAAATGTTCAACATATCGAAGAATCAACCTGTCCTTGGAATAAAAAGGGAGAATGTTAACATATTTAAGAGACATAAATACTGATGTTTACAGCCAACCACTGGACTGAGTGAGAGGTTCCCAATGGAGGAGTTAGAGAAAGGATTGAAGGAGCTAAAGGAGTTTGCAACCTCATAAGAACAACAACAATATCAACCAAGAAGAGCCCCCAGAGCTCCCAGGGCTAAGCCATCAATCAAAGCAGAGGGCAGCCTTGTCAGGCATGAATGGGAGGAAAGGTCCTTGGTCCTATGAAGGCTCCATAGTCACCCTAGTGTAGGGGAATCGAGGGTGGGGAGGTGGGAGTGGGGTGAGTGGAGGAACACCCTCATAGAAATAGGGGGAGGGAGGGTGGGATAGGAGGTTTCTGGGAGCGGGCAAACCAGGAAAGGGGATAATATTTGAAATGTAAATAAAGAAAATATCCAATAAAAAATAAAAATAAATTTTAAAAAAATGAGCCATAAATAAGGTAATTCAACCAAAGGGCTCTTTACATCCTAGAATTCCCTTGCCTTCTTTATTACCTAAGAAACGATCCATTATAATGATTTATTTAAAAGACTTGGTTTTTACTATACCTTTACAAGAAAAAATAAAAATTTGCCTTCACAGTGCCCATTTATAGTAATGCTCAACCTGTTAAAAACTATCACTAAGAAATACTTCCACAAGAAATGTTAAATAGTCCAACACTGTCAATATTTTGTGCAACAGCCATTAGAAATAATTTGTACACCAGGTGGTGGTGGCGCACGCCTGTAATCCCAGCACTCTGGGAGGCAGAGGCAGGCCGATTTCTGAGTTCGAGGCCAGCCTGGTCTACAGAGTGAGTTCCAGGACAGCCAGGGCTACACAGAGAAACCCTGTCTTGAAAAAAACAAATCCAAAAAAAAAAAAAAAACACAAAAAGAAAGAAGAAAGAAAGAAAGAAAGAAAGAAAGAAAGAAAGAAAGAAAGAAAGAAAGAAAGAAAGAAAGAAAGAATTTGTAAGCAGTTTTCTCAGTCTAAAATTTATCAGTATCTTACTGGCTGATTCAGATGCAGATACCTTAGGAAAAACGTTTGATGAAGTAAAGAGAATTTTGCCTTGCCAAGGATGAAAATCGCTAGTGGAAAAAATGCAAGGAGGAGATTCTGTTAATTATCTAGGATATAAGATATGCTCACAGAAAATGCAACCACAGAAAGTACAAATCAGGAGAGATCTGTTAATTAAGATATGAATTCTTAATGATTTTCAAAAACTGCTGGGCGATATTAACGGACTATAGCTAATCACTGGGTTAACTACTCAAGAGCTAAGTAATTTATTTCAAGCCTTACAAGATGATAAGGACTTAAATAATCCAGGAAAGTTATCAGTAGAGGCTGAGAGAGATTGGCTCTGGTAGAAGAGAGATTACAGGAGAGACACAAGGATCACTTGGATCAGAAGCTTAATTCCATTTTAGTTATTTTGCCTCCCACAAGAATTCTTATGCAGAGAAAAAATAACATCTTAGAATAGACAGTTTTAATACAGAGAGTTAAAAAATTGAAGACCCATGTAGAAAAGATTTCTGAATTAATTCTGAAAAAAAAAGAGACCTGATCAATTAGCAGGATTAGATCCAGCAGAATTATGGTACCACTTAGTGCTGTTGACATTGCATCATTATGGGAAGAAAATAAATATTGGCAAAGAGCTTGCAACAACATTTTGGGATTAACAACAAATATCCCTAAAACATGAGACTTCAGTTTATAAAAAAAAAAAATAACTGAATTCTGCCTCATATAGTAAAAGCAACACCAAAATTCTGAAGCCACTACATTCTATATGATGCAAATGAATCAGGGAAGGCAGGTTATAAGTCAAGAAAGATAAGTAAAATGCCATACGGTATTTCTAGATTTTCTTGAATCTCTCAATATAGTTACTGACTCTCAATATTCCAGAAAGCATTATTTTACATATTGAAACCTTTGAACTTATTCCAGATGATTCAAAATTAACTTCTGTATTTATTCAACAACAACATGTAACCAGAAATAGAAATCATCTGTTGTATATAACACATCTCAGATCCCATATGGGTCTACGAGGCCCCTTAGCACAAGACAAAGAGGAGACTGATCAGCTATTCATAGTAAATATGCTAGAAGCCATAGAAATTTATAAGACACATTTTTAACAGCAAAAGTTGGAAGAAAGATTTTCCCATCATTTGGGAACAAGATAAGAAATTATAAGTAAGTGTCCTAATTGTTCTTTGTATAACCAAACTCCATTACCTGCAGAAAGTAATCCAAAAGTTACCCAAAGAAATAAAATTTGGCAAATGGGTATGTTTCATTTTTCAGAGTTTGGAAACTTAAAAGTATGTGTACTTTTACCATAGGTTCACATTCAGGATTTCAATATGCAACTGCTTTAAGTTATAAAAAGGCTAATTCTTTAATTATGCTTTTATTAGAAGCTGTGGATATCATGGGGATACCTGTACAAATTAAGACTAACAATGCTCCAGCATATGTCTCTATTAAAATGAAATTTTTTGCATATTGCAACATAAAGCATATTACAGGTATAACACATAATTCTATCCAACTAATGGAGTTTGTGCCATGGTCTACCTGTAAGGTCATCAAAATGGAAAACCACTAACTGGGCAGATACAGGGCAAGGACAGCTGGCCATGGGAGATATGAATGAAAATGGAAAACCTATCAAAACTCAGCAAAACTGTTAAATTTAATGTAGCTCATACAAGCAAGACAGAGCAAACATCTGAAAAAAAATAAAATAATGGATAAGCTGGCATCATGTTTAAGACTAGAATGTTAAATTTGCTAGAGAACAAATTTAGAATCAACAAGAATAGTGAAATATACAGTCAAAAAACTTGAAAGTTTATGCTTAACACTAAAAAAAATAAGGGGAAATGGAGAAAGTAACTAGACCAGGTCAACCCTACGAGAATGACTATTACAAGGAATCCACAGCCAGGCGGTGGTTCATGCCTTCAATCCCAACACTTGAAAGGCAGGCACATAAGAATTACAGTGATTATAATTTAAAAGGCACTTGAAAAGGCAAGCTGAAATTTAAGGTGAATGCCCCTGGTGATATAAAAATAAATACACTTAAACCTCGAATCAATATACAAAGAGAAAGTGGAATATAGGTATATTTATCCATGCGTACTAAGGTATATTTAGTTTCAAATTTTCAAGAGTTTAATTTCAATTGAAAGATACCTTCTCTGTTGCAAAAAAAAAAATCTGCCCTAGAAAAAATATAACCTGCCAGAACAAGAAACTACCAACTACCCCACTAGAGTTAGGGTTGTGGTGGACTCCATGCAGAAAAGGCTGCAGTGAGCAAGTGAGCTTCTTGAAGACAGCCCACCATCTTGCTCAGCTATGATGGGTGTGCCCTGGAAAGGCACACCACCAGGGGCCTTGTCCCAGGATAGCTTCTTGCTACTGATGTGCAAACAGTGGACGCCTTTGGGTTTGACTGATGTGTTCTACCTAATCAGGATTGCCATTAATTTGACAAACACCACCCAAAGATCAGCTTCAGACTACAAACTAACATTATGTTCAAATTGCTGAGTTCATATGAGACAGACAAGAACATTTTACAGAACTTTGAACTTGAAAATATTTAACCCTAAAACTGCCAAATTCAAACAAGCTAGACATTGTAGAAAGCTTGGTAAAAATAGCTACATTGTTGTAAACAGTTTTACTGTGTTAGAGTTAAAAAAAACTTTCCTTTTTAGACAAAAATGGGGGAAATGCTACAGGAGATTTGATTACATTGTGATATTTGTGTACCTTGAGATTGTGTTATATATAGGAAAGCCTGTTTCTAGTTGTGGTGTAGATCAGCCTTAGCACACACCTTTAATCTAGTTGAATATATTAGACAGGATTAAATAAGTCAACCATAGGCCAAGAAGTAGAGCAGACAGAAAGTTAACATAAGATTATTAAGAAAAAAAACCATAGAGAGTCAGGAGAATGTATAGAGAGATGCACAGGAAGTAGAAAGGAGGGACATTCAGTTTGCAGGTTATTTGAGGTGGCATGAGAGAGGGGAATTCAGTGTGGGTCACTTCAGCAGAGGAGAAAGGTCAGCTGGGTGTCTCTCTCTCTCTCTCTCTCTCTCTCTCTCTCTCTCTCTCTCTCTCTCTCTCTCTCCCTCCCTCCCTCCCTCCCTCCCTCCCTCCCTCCCTCCCTCCCTTCCTCCCTCTCTCTTTCTCCCTCCCTCGCTCCTTCCCTCCCTCCCTTCTTCCCTCCCTCCTTCTGAACTAACAGGCTTTCTCCCCAGCATCTGGCTCCCAAGCCTTCATTGGTTAAAATTAAAGAGGAGATTTTGTTCAAAACAAAAAACAAAAACAAAAAACTTATCTTCTTCTCACAATTGAAATTTTGTTTAAAAACAACACATCTTCCTTCCTTCCAAGTATCTGACACTCTTGTGGAGAATGACACGTGCTGAGTCCTTTTTGGGAACATTAGAATTTCAGTCAAAGCTAAGTGCTATGAAAACAAGCTCACAGGTATAGGGATGGAGGGTAACGAGGTTCCGAATTCAGATGGGATCACTTCTTACGGTCTTTGTCCTTCTTTAGATTGGTGCACACCTGAGCCTGTGCTGACTCGGAGGCGGCCTTCATCTTATAAAAATCTATGATTTGTTCTTCGAGCTTTCTCCTCTCTTCCTCCAGCTTCAGGATCTCCTCCTGCTGGATTCTTTTCAGGTGCTCGAACTTGTCCTGCAGCTATGAAATAAGAAGTAACCCTGTTGTCACAAAGATTCGTAAAACCAGAAAAGGCAGACCATAACCCTAGGAAAAACTTATTTAGAATCCTTGGGTTTCCACAAGGAATACAGACGCTCTTAAGAGGGGTCAAGGGTAGCGCTGCTCTACTCCTCAGCGTTTGGAAGTCGTTAGCAATCATCTTTGGAGTAGCCCGAAAACTGTCAAAAGATAACATTTCTAAAACTAAGCATCTAATAATTCTAATAATTGGCTTCTATTTCTAGAGTCAGGCAATGGACCAGAAAGGAGAAACCAGGAGCAAAATCCAGATGGGTGTTTGAAAGTTGCTTTTGTTACAAGTTTAAAAGAAAAGCTTTGTTATATAAATTGAAGATCTAACTCAGGTCACCAGGCATCAAGCATCAAGCGCCCTTGAGATCTAACTCAGGTCACCAGGCATCAAGCATCAAGCGCCCTTACTTGCTGAGTCACCTTGCTGGACTATAACTGGTTCATTTTGAAGCCTCATTTGATTATATGTCATTTAGCCTGGGTGATTCCATTCTGGTTTAGTCTTGTATTTTTTTTAAAAAATTGTAAAAGATTATTATATTATTAAATACAATATAGATTGTTATATTAAATATAAAATATAGATGTGTGTTAAATATTAATTATGTCATATTTATTAAATATTAATATTAAATATGGGTTATTGTATTATTAAATTATTTCTGATGGGATTCTAAGGATTGTATGCAGGTCATGAGGCTTGGTGGTAGGTGCAGAAGAGATATTTAATTAGCAAAACACACAAGGTGCCCTGTGGCTTTTATAAAAACTGCATATAGTAAAATGAGAGACAGCAGAGATTAAAGATTGAGTTCATAACCAAGTAGAAATAGTAAAATTCTTGAAAGCTGAAATCAGCAATATGAGGAAGTTCTCAAATTAATGCTCAGGATATATCCAAGTAATCCTTTGCTAAAGAGATTACTATAGTAAGAAACAAGTTTTATTCATCAATATCATGGAGAATGGCCCTGAAGGGGTTGGGAGGTCTTGCAACGAGCTTGGTGTCCCAATGACCTTGGGATTCACTACTGTGTCCTGCCACAGTTCTCCTTAGTAACCACAGCCTATATCAGGTGAGACCAGGCATGGCTCCATCTGATGCCCTAAGAGGTACAAATTATAAATCTTGGGTTCTACCTGGTGATGCTAGTTCTATGGACATGCACATCAAGAGGTTTTTACATAGATTTCAAAAGGTATCCTAGGTAGCCCTGAGCCCTGTCACAGGATTATAGCTGCTACAGAGGGACTCCACTTATGACGACGTCTAATGGAGCTATGGAAATGAAGCAGTCCCCAAGACCCCTGTGGTGATTTGAATACAACTGGTCCATAGAAATGGTACTATTAGGAGGTGTGGGCTTGGTGGAGTGGGTGTGGTATGTCAGAAGAAGTCCATCACAAAGGGGTGGCCTTTGAGAACTCAGATGCTGAAGCCACACCCACTGTCTCTCTCTTCCTGTTTGTTGCCTGTGGCTCCAGATGTAGACAATGGAGATGAAGCTTCCTCTCCATCACTGTCTGCCCATGTGCTGCCATGCTTCCTGCCATGATAATAGACTAACCTTCTGAACTGTAAGCCAGCCCCAGAGTTGCCATGGTCACGGGGTCTCTTCACAGCAATAAAACCCTAAGTAAGACAATCCCCAATCTGTAGGGTTCCCAGCATGCAACTCCATGCTGGGAGAGCTATATGCAGCCCAGGTGCTGGGTGAATGGAGAGTGCAGACCTTGCCCGATTATATCAGAGACATGGAACATTTAAAAGAAAAAGCAAAATGCTCAGAAAAAAATAATTTCATCCTATAATTTCATAAAGGCTATATTGAGATCCTATGAAGTGAATAGCTGCTTTTAGAGAGAGGTAAAGTTTCTTCCAAAATAAGAATCGACTAGTCTCTAGAATGTATCCTACAGAGGAACAGGAAGTGGAGAGCGGATGTGATGTGGGTAGTACATGCCTCCTTTTCCGCATCCTTAAAGGTCAGCTCCTTCTCCTTGACACGCTGCATAAACGTCTGCTTGAGTTCTTCCTCCTCCCTCTGACACTGATTGTGGAACTCTTGTCTCTTGGCTTCGTACATCTCTTGAAAACTGAAAATGAGAAAGTTTGTTATTCTCATATTTAAGTGTGCCAGGGTATATGTGGCAGGGCAGGCAGGTAAGAGTTCTTACTACAGAGCCAAAAGACCTGAGGTGACCCCTGGGATCCATCTTCACGGCAGGAGAAAACCAGCTCCTGAACAATGTCCTCTGACCTCCATCATGTATGCACACACAGATGCATACAAAAATAAAGGGAAAAAAGTATTTTTAAGTGCTAATGTGAATGAGCATGTGAACTATAAATCTGTGTTTCTAAAGTGTCAGAATATGGGTGGTGTGTAACAACACCCCAAATTTCTATATGAGGAGGTATAAAAACCAAGACATTCATTACATGAGTATATGACTCACTATGCAGCTCCTGCTGGCCTGGAACTCACTATGCAGAACAAGCAGTTCTTTGACTTAGAGACTCACCTACCTCTAACTCCAAGTGTTGGGATTAAAGGTATGTGCCACCACATCCAGCTGTTTCTTATCTTTTATTATTATTAATACTTTTATTTTTTTACAGTCTAGCTGTTGCTTCCTCTCAGTCTCCCCCCCCCCAGCCCCTCATTCCATCCCTCCTCCCCACTGTCTCCAAGAGGAGGAGCCCCTATCCCCACCACCAGGACTCTTCACTCCTCTGGGGCCTCAAGTCTCTCAAGGGTTAGACACATCTTCTCCCGCTAAGGCCAGATCAGACAGTCATCTGCTGTATATGTTTCTTATCTTTTGGACAACAGTGTTTTAGGAAAACTAAGAGACTGATTTCAAAATAATTCAAATAAAGTAAGCAAGAAGACAATCCTTTAGAAAATAAATCACTGCCGGGTGGTGGTGGTGCACCCCTGTAATCCCAGCACTCTGGGGTGCAGAGGCAGGTGGATTTCTGAGTTTGAGGCCAGCCTGGTCTACAGAGTGAGCTCCAGGACAGCCAGGGCTATACAGAGAAACCCTGTCTCGAAAAATCAAATGCAAAAAAAAACAAAAAAACAAAAAAAAAACAAAAAAAAAACAAAAAAAAAAGAAGAAGAAAGCAGGAAAAGAAAATAAATCACTTAACAGTGTAGGATTGAGAAGAAGGTTTGGTGTGCTGTGTTTCTCAGTTTGTGGATTGGGACCCCCCACAGGGGTCATATATCAGATATTTACATTATGATTCATAATAGTAGCAAGGTTACAGATGTGAAGTAGTAACAAACTGATTTTATGGTTGGGGGTCACCACAACATTGTAGTGAAATGTCAAGTGAAGGCTTTATGTCTGGCTTTACGGGAAAGCTATAACATAGCCCTTGTGTCTGGCTTTGACTGAGATGTTTCAGTAAAGCCTTTGCTATGTTTGGGTTAATCGGTAAAGTTAGTCAGTCAACACTGAAGAATGTTATCTGTCTGGGAGCGCTGCACCTGGTACTACATGGGAGCTCGCAGCTGCACAGACCTTGGTCCTGAGACACTCCTGGCAAACCTGGGGTTCTTAGTTTTGATTACGGCTAGCCATGGTTGAAAGGGACTGAGATTTGTGTGGTTTTTCTGTTCTCACTGCCAGCAAGGACAAGATAACTTTGGTAGCTGGAACCTTTCTCAGCCTCAGTTAACCTTGTAGAAAGTTTGAATAAAACAACTAGACTGAGCGAGCTGGGAATCAGTCCAAGGCTGAGTGAGGCCCTCTGCTCCAATGAAGGCTTAGCATCTTGATGAGTTTCTCGCTCTACTGTGGCACTACGAACATCAGTCAAGACTGAGAGGCCAAATCTTTTAAGTTCAGATTTTATTTTAGAGAAACTGGCCTAAGTTTGAATTCAGGTAAACTAACAGGCTGGCACTAGCATTAGTTTCCAAGTTGTCCCACCCGCCCCCCAACAAAATCCAAGCCTAGCTCCAGTCTCTAGGCTAATCCCTAACAAGACCAGCGGTTCCAGGTTACACCCCCAACAAGACCAGTGGCTCCAGGTTACACCCCCAACAAGACCAGTGGCTCCAGGTTACACCCTCAAGAAGACCAGCATCTCCAGGTTATTCACCCCAACAAACCTACACCCCCAGGTTACAAGCCCACGCCCTGCCTAATGACTACCAGTGCAGAAGGGAGCAGAAATTAAGTTTACGATATGGCTTCCCGCGCCCCCCCCAAACCATCCTGCATGACGGTCAGTGAGTTGGGGAGGGCCCAAGCTAGCTCAAATAGGTGGCACCCATAATCCCAGCACTTGGGAGGCAGAAGCAGGCAGATTTCTGAGTTTGAGGCCAGCCTGGTCTACAGAGTGAGTTCCAGGACAGCCAGGGCTATACAGAGAAACCCTATCTGGAAAAAACAAAAAAGAAAGAAAAAAAAAAAGAATAAAGACCCTGCTGTGAGTTACATGGGAAACTGTATTACAGGGTCGCAGCATTAGGTCAGTCGGTAATGGCTCTACCACACACACACACACACACACACACACACACACTCACACACACTCAGGAGGATCTAAGTTTGGATCCTCAGAAGCCCAACGAAACACCATCCAAGCTAGGCTGCAGTGGAGCATGCCTAAAATCCCAGAGCTGTGGAAACAGATTCAGGAGGACCCCTGTGGCTCGATGGCCAGGCAAGCTAGCCAAATCTGCAAATTCCAGATGGAATGAGTGATCCTATCTCAAAGAGTAAGACACAGAGAGACCAAAGAAGACACTCAGTAAGAACTTCTAGCCCACAACAGCAAATTGTTGTAGGGCCCATGTCCCTCCCTCTGTGACATTCCCTCCGAATTAAAGTATGTACCACAGGAAGGAGTGGCAACCTCATGAAGATGGTAAACAGAAGATCTCATACCCAAGAGAACACCACCAAGAGAACAACACCAAGAAAAATCACAGCGATTTCTAAGAGCCCCTGCCAACTGTGTAAAAGGAGTCGGTGTTTGTGGGGGAGGGTGGGAGGGTGGGGGGGATGGAGGACATTCTGTGGATAGAGACATGTTTTGGCTGTGAGCTCAGGAGAGCACCAGGGTGGTAGTTTCCCAAAGTTGTCTCCATCTACGTCCAAATGTATTAAAAATCTAAAAATTCATGAAGAGCCACAACTTTGGTTCTTGAATGAGAACACCACTTGTGGTTTTATGCGATTCCTAAATGATCAACTTATATGTAACGTCAATTTCTTTTTAAAGATGCTTACTTTTTTTTTTTAAGATTTATTTAGGGATGAAACCATGGCTCCATGGTTAAGAGCATTGACTGCTCTTCCAGAGGTCCTGAGTTCAAATCCCAGCAACCACATGGTGGCTCACAACCATCTGTAATGGGATCCAGTGCCCTCTTCTGGTGTGCCTGAAGACAGTGACAGTGTACTCACATATGTTAAATAAATAAGTATATACAAAAAAAAAAGATTTACTAAAATGAGAAAAAAAAACTTTAAAAAGATTTATTTATTTATTATATGTGAGTAGCTGTCTTCAGACGCACCAGAAGATAATTCTTCTCTATAAGAAACTGCCAGCAGCTGACTTAGACCCATAGCTACCAAGTCTCCATGTTTAACCAATGAGCCACTATGTGGTTGTGGGACACCATTTAGGTGCTGGGATTTGAACTCAGGACCTTCGGAAGAGCAGTCGGTGCTCTTACCTGCTGAGCCATCTCTCCAGCCCAAGATGTTTGCTTACTTTTAATTTTATGTGTGATTTACACATGCATGTCTTGTGCATGCCAGGTGCCCTCACAAGCCAGAAGGGGATGTTGGGATCACCTAGAACTGGAGTCATAGGATGATCGTGAGTCACCATGGGATGCTGGGAATTGAACCCAGGTTCTCTGTAATGGCGCTCCCGACCACGGAGCCATCTCTCCAGCCCACCAGCCACGTCTGCACTCACCTCACTGGCTGGTTATCTGGGCCCAAATCACTGAAGCCCAACTTCTGCAGCCTGCTGCTCCTGTAACATTCATAATGCTGAAAGTGGGTCTGATCTTTCAGATCTTCCATATTAGTGCACAGAAGCAAATCCCGGAGCTTCACAAAGTCACAGTGGTTTTCATTTTCCACTAGTCAAAAAAAAAAAAATCAGTAATAAGCATATTATGGAGGGTTCCTATTATTTTCCCGAATAAGCTTGGGTGTTTACAACCCAAACATTTTGCTCTTTAGTGATGTCTCCAAGTTTTCCTCACTCATTTCGTTTCCATTCATTCATATTCATTCTCTCTCTCTCTCTCTCTCTCTCTCTCTCTCTCATATTTCAACAAAACCTATTAGCTCACTGATTATTTCTCGTATTGATTTAGCCTATGTGATATCTGATCTTGGTTATCAACCTGACATACCTGGGAAGGAATTGCCCCCATCAGATTGGCCTTGGGCGTGTCTGTCTGCTGGGCAGTTTCTTGATTACTAATTGATATGGGAGGGCCCAGCCCACTTCGGGAGGCACCATGCTGGGATCTAGGTAGTAGTGTAGTGACACTTTTAGGGACCAATATTTATTCTTTAGCTTTGTTAAAACGAGTCCCAGCATTGGGAATGGCGTGTTTCAGGAAGACAGAGACTGTGTGCATGTGATTCAGTTAAACACAGAGACTTGGTAGCTATGGGTCTAAGTCAGCTGCTGGCTCTTTCCTATAAGGATCATGGCCACTTTAAGTCAACAGTTCGTAACCTGTGGGTCCTGACCCTTTTAGGAGGTCAAACAAGCCTTTCACAGAGGCTGCATATCAGATATCCTGTATATCAGATATTTACACTGTTATTCATAACAGTACCAAAACTATAGTTAGGAAGTAGCAATGAAGATCATTTGAAGGTTGGAGGTCACCACAACCTGAGGAACTGCATTAAAGGGTCTCAGCATTACGAAGGTTGAGCAGTGTTGTATAGGAAGGGACCATAGTCACTCCAAAAAGAAGCTTAAATGAAGGGAATCTGTGTTCCTCAGCAGCAGATGCTAACTACAGGTTAGCTGAAGTTTTATCAACGCTGGTTCAGATGAAAATGCTATTTCAAGAGCATTGATGACACAATCCACGTTGACTTCATCATCTCGAAACACAATCTCTTATTTACCTTGCAAAACGCCCCAAGGGTAATGGCGGCCTCTGACCATTCTTTTGCCAACCTTGACCTCCTCCATACTTCCTACGACAGCAAAGGGTAACAGCCCCTGAACAAACATAAATGATACAAGTCAAACTCCTTCCAAATGATACGGCTTGCTCTGCTGCTCTTTTCTTTCTGTGATAGACAGAAGTACATTTAACCACACAACTAATCCATCCTGTGTCAAATTTTAATACTTAGCAGAAAGTATGTACTAACTGGTACTTTTTATAAGCAATTATCCCAGGCTGGCATATAATCAAAAACTACCTACCTAGTATTTCCTAGAACAAGGCATCCTGATGCATGCAGTACACAGATGAATTGGATTATTAATATATATAATTTCTTCACATAATCTTTACGCTAAACATGAAGACAATATTGATGAGTTGATATGAAAACTAATTTTTTTTATTTTCTTTTTATGTTTGTTTTGTTTTGGTTTGGTTTTTCAAAACAGTTTCTCTTTGTAGCCCTGGCTGTCTTAGAACTTGGTCTGTTAACCAGGCTAGCCCTTTCGGATGCTGGGATCAAGGATGTGGGCCACCATGCCCCGTTGAAAACTATTTTTTAAAGGATTTATGTTATTTATATGAGTATACTGTTGCTGTCTTCACCAGAAGAGGACATCGGATCCCATTATATATGATCGTGACCCACCATGTGGTTGCTGGGAATTGAACATAGGACCTCTGGAAGGGCAGCTAATGCTTTCAACCACAATAATAGATGAAACTATTAAAAATAAAAATTAAGCTGGGATTGATAGTGCATATCTTTAATCCCAGCACTAAAAAGGCAGAGACATAATGGATCTCTGTGAGTTCGAGACCAGACTGGTTTACAGAGTGAGTTTTAGGACTGCCCAGACTAACTAGTGAGATCCTGTCTCAAGATTTATTATTATTGTTGTTGCTGCGGTTGTTGTTGTTTAATGAATACACAGCATAATATACGCTAATGAGCAATACTGTATGTCTTCAGGAGGGCTAGGAAGATAGCTTCATTGATCAAGTGCTTCCTGTGTGAGCAGGGAGGACCTGAGTCTGATAAGAAAAACAGGCATGGGGGCGCATGTTCCTGTTCTCAGCACTGGGGAAATGAGCACAGGCAACTGGATCTCAAGGCCTTGCTGGTCAGGCACCCAGCCTGCTTGCTAAGACCTCAGCCAGTGAGAGACCCTGTCTACAAAACAAACGCAGACAACTGAGGAACAACACCAGAAGTTGTGCCCTGGCTTACACATGCGCACATGTGGATGCATACACACACACACACACACACACACACACACATACACACACACATACAATGCCTGCCCACAGGCATATGCACACAGAATTCTATGGTGCTTTTACATGTCAAGAACACATTGTCTATTTCAAAAACCTGAAAGGAAATCTTTTGAAAGAAGAAACTAGATTGAATGTTAGGCAATATATACATGTATACAAAAACTACATGGTATGCTATTCATACATAATTTTATGATTTTTATCTAAAAATAAGTGAACTTCTTAAAACACCTTTTGCTTGCTTGTTCTTTCTTTGATCATTTATTTTTATTTTATGTGCACTGGTGGGTTTGCCTGCACGTATGTCTGTGAGGGTGGCAGATCTTGAAGTTACAGACAGTTGTGAGCTGCCATGTGGGTGCTGGGAATCGAACCCTGGTTCCCTGGAAAAGCAGTCAGTGCTCTTAACCACTGAGCCATCTCTCCAGCCCCTCAAAAGAACTTAGGAGCTGAGATGGTAAGATGGCAAAATGGTTTAGCAGATAAAGGCATATGCTCCATGCCTGAGGAGTGGAGTTCTATCCCCAGGACCCACGTGGTGGGAAGGACCCACGTGGTGGGATGGACCCACGTGGTGGGAAGGGCCCACGTGGTGGGAAGGGCCCACGTGGTGGGATGGACCCACGTGGTGGGAAGGGCCCACGTGGTGGGATGGACCCACGTGGTGGGAAGGGCCCACGTGGTGGGAAGAACCCACGTGGTGGGAAGGGCCCTCGTGGTGGGAAAGGCCCACATGGTGAGTAGCCCATGCAAAATGTCCTTCCACTTCCACGTGTGCTCCATGGCATCTGTGCATCTGCACACGCATGCATGCACACTCACACCTCTAAACACATGCACACACACCATATAAACACAAATCAATTCACTTAAGACATTTTTAGAAAATCTAAAATAGATCTAAGATATGGGTTCAACTACCCCATTTCTGGCTATACACACAGAGAAAAATAGACAACCCCATGGGAAGAACAACAATATCAACCAACCAGAACCTCCAGAGTTCCCAGGGACTAAACCACCAACCAAAGAGTATGCACAAAGGGACCCATGGCTCCAGCTACACATGTAGCAGAGGATGGTCTTATCTGGCATCAGTGGAGGGGAGGCCCTTGGTCCTGTGGAGGCTCGATGCCCCAGCGTGAGGGAATGCTAGAGTGGTGAGTCAGTAGGGGTGGGTGGGGGGGCACTCTCATAGAAGCAGGGGAAGGGGAAGGGATAGGGCCCACATGGTAGGATGGATATGGATTGTGGGTTTTCGGAGGGGAACTAGAAAGTGGGATTTAAAATGTAAATAAAATAACCAATAAAAAGTGTAAAAAGAAAAATATAGGTACAAAAAATGAATGTCTGAACATTCACATCTATTGTGTCATTGTTCACAATAGCTAAGACATCAAGTCAGAAAAGATGTCCACAGATGGGTCAGAGGATCAAGAAAACATTTATTTATTATGTATACAGTGTTCTGCCTGCATATATGCCCATACGACAGTAACGAGTCCCAGATCCCATTACAGATGGTTGTGAGCCACTGTGTGGTTGCTGGGAATTGAACCCAAGACCTTTGGAAGAGTAGCCAGTGCTCTCAACCTCTGAGTCATCTCTCCAGCCTGCTATACACACTCTTAATGATAAGTAAGACCCTATCACTTGCTGCAAAATGGAGCTGGATAGGGCTGGAGAAGTGGAGCAGTGGTTAAGAGCACTGTCTGCTCTGCCCAAGGACCCAGGCTAATTGCCAGGACCCATATAATAGCTCACAATCAGTCATCTGCAACTCGAGTTTCAAAGGATCTAATCTTCTCTGGCCTCCATAGGCACCAGGCCATGGAGCCTGACAGACATACAGCCAAATCACACATGTACATAACATACTAACATTTTCAAGTGAATGGTGCCGGAGGATATTAAGTTCACTAAAATAAGCCAGACATAGCAAACCGGGAGCTGCATAGTTTCTCATGTAAGAATTTTGAAAACTCAAGAGTTGGTTGTGGTAGCACACGCCTTTGACCCTGGGACTTGGGAGGCAAAGGTGGGCAGATCTCAGAGCTGGAGGCCAGCCTGGTCTACAGAGAGAGTTTCAGGACAGCCAGGGCTACTCCGAGAAACTATGTCAAGAAAGAAAAAGAAAGGAAGGGAGGTAGGGAGGGAGAGAGAGAAAAGAGAGAGAGGAAAAAAAAGAAAATAAAAAAGAAGAGAAGAGAGGGGAGGGGAGGGGAGGGGAGGGGAGGGGAGGGGAGGGGAGGGGAGAGGAGAGGAGAGGAGAGGAGAGGAGAGGAGAGGAGAGGAGAGGAGAAGGAAGGTCAATCCTCCTGCCTCAGGCTGGGATGGAGGTGAGCAGCCAGTGCTTGCTTGCCCACCATGTGTGAAGCTCAAGGTTCAATCCACACTACTGCAAACAAACAAACAAACAAACCCTTTTTAATTTAAATGCATCACAGTGATAACTGGAGTCTAAGAAGGGGGTGATTTAGGGGCTATAAAGAGACCCATATGTGTGTGTGGGGGTCTATTATATATAATATGTATAAAAAGACCAATGTGTGAAATAATTTCAGTTACTTCACAGCATGACAGGAAAGAGAATGAAATGGAATGAGAGACAATAAAGAACCCTTGGAACTTACAAGAAAATGTCAGTCTACAATAAAGAATGAATCAGAATCTGTGTTTCTCTCCAGAAAGACATAATATCTACGGAAATACATTCCATACCTGTAGTCATTCAAAACACAAACCAAAGCTACAGTGGGTCCACTGGATTAAGTAACATAGCCAGACTCTTAAAAAATTATTATGCCACGAGTTGAGGTGAAGAAATGATATCAAAGCTCCTGGGGCAGGTGTTTTGGGTATCGAAAGAGCAGATCTTCAAATGATTACATAGAGTTATTGTATGACCTAAGAATTCTGCTTCTAGAAAAATACCCAGAAGAAATTAGTTACCAAAACAAATATTTGTATATAAATGCTTATGACAACATTGTTCATAATAGCCAAAACAGAATAAACCCAAATGTATATTCACACAATGGTACATGGCGCACGCGCACACACACACACACACACACATACATATGCATAAGCACTGATAAATGTGCAACACTGTAAATCTTCAAAACATAACCCTAATTGAAGACAGTAGATTAAAAAGACTACATATGATTCATTCACATAAAATACCCAGAAGAGAAAACACATAATAAAAATTATTATATACATAAGTTGGTACATAAATATACATATATAGCTTATGTGATATTTTCCCATCTGGGCTGACCATGCTCCCATCTAAAAACCCCAGTGCTAAGCATCAGAAGACCTTTCCAGTGGCTGGTCAGAGTTGTTCAAAGAACTCCCAAAACATCACAGGTTATTTCTAGTGGCCTTGGTGGCCTCTCGGAGGTGCTAAAGACACCATGCCCTTCAGACACAGGGTCCAGAGACCCTGAGCTGGGATTGACATGAACACTTTCTCCATGAGGACTTGGTTTCACACTTCCAGAGGTGCTGTGCAAGTTTCCAAGGGAGGGAAGCAACCAAAGTCCTGCCCAAATATGACATCTATGAACTACCATAACCATCATGGACCAATAGCCCAAAACTACAGTAGTGGCACACATGCCTGGCAGTAACCAACAGCTCTCTCTAATTGCATTTAAGACGTGATTAACAAAAGGGAACTATGTCTGATCATTGAAACCAAGTCAACCACCCAGAGCCAGTAAAATCATAGATCTTAGAGAAGAATCTACAGCCACCACTTCACTAAACCAGCTTAATCCCTAACTACTGTCTAAATATTTGTCCTTATACCCACAGGTAAGTTGAGTCTTCACCCCTCATCAAGGAAGCCTGTCTTTGCAATGGATAGAGACCTTTACAGAAAAACCATAACCCATAAAAATAGAGAGTTGGGGCCAGGCCCACGCCTGTGATCCCAGCACTCAGGAGGCAGAGGCAGGCAGGTTTCTGAGTTTGAGGCCAGCCTGGTCTACAGAGTGAGTTCCAGGGCAGCCAGGGCTACACAGAGAAACCCTGTCTTGAAAAAACAAAAACAAAAAACAAAACAAAACAAAAATAGAGAGTTGGGGACTCCAGTCCCAACAGATGCATCTACAATATGACTCTGGGACAGAAATCCCAGTACTCGAGAGGTGAAATTAGGAGAATAGGGGACTTCAGGTCAGTCTTATATGCACCACAGTAAATTCAAAGCCAACTGGGCTACATGAAACCATGCCAAGACAGGATGGAAGGGGAGGAAGGAGGGAGGAAGAGAGAAGGGGAGGGAGGGAAGGAAGAGGGAGAGCGGGACAGTGGAAGGGGCAGAGGGAAGGCCAGAGAATTTCCCCACAATGTATTTTGAGGACAAATATATTGCTTGTCAGATACAGGTGAGAAAAAGCACGGGTGACAGGACATTTACCGAGTTGTTTGCTTGAGCAGTAGCTTCGTCGTCGGCCGTAAACTGATATATCTGGACGCCGTTGCTGTTCAATTCGCTCATTATGTTGTTCTTGAACCGCTGTAGGTCGTTCTTGGAAAGCGAGTCGGCTTTGGCAATCAGGGGTATGATGTTCACCTGTTAGGGAGGAAGGGGATCAGATTTCACTATCTTTCAGTCTAAACCCTGAACTGGATGAAAACAAAATAAAACAAACAAACAAAACAACGTGTGTATGGTTTGTCATTCGGCTGCTGCAGCTGCGACACGAGCTTCGATGGAATTCTGGGAAGAAGGCTAGGCTACCCACAGGTGTGCCGCATCATGATTGGCCACAGAGAATTTCCTGTTTCAGGGAGTACTGAGGGCTAAACCTCAAGCCTTGACTGTTGGAGGTAAACGTTCTACCTTTGAGCTGTATTTTGAGCCCTCACCTTTTATCAGAACTCAGGTTTAGAAGTCTTGATCTTGTATCCTTTCTAAATATCCGATGCCCCCATGCCTCTGGAATTAGTATGGTTTAAGTGGTAGACCACTGACTTAGCAAAGCAAAGGATGAAAAGACCTCACATTAAATTGTAGGAGGAGAGAGTTTCTCTCTTAGTGATCTCTCATGTAACTGTTTCTCCATAAATGTGTATTAACTAATATCTTTCAAACACTTTTGCTCTACCCAATTCAGAGCTATATGTGTTTAAGTCTGTTCTATGGTGCAAATGAATAGACATCAGCTTTGAGCTCAAATCACATTCGTTCAAATCCTTGGGCAAATCCCACATTTTCCAAACATACTAAACTGAGGTGGGGGTTGGATCTAATAAATGAGTAGAAAAAATAAATAAACAAAATTTAATCTAAACTTGTAATAAAGCTTATAACTATATTATATATCATATAACACATGTTATATATTATCTATTATATATCATATAATAGATAATATATAATACCTATTATATATCACATATAATAGATTATATATATCATAGTATATATTATATATGACATATAACATAGTTAACCCTGTATGAGACTACATGCTCACAATAAATTCAAGCAGCGGAAATTAGAAATGAAAGTCAAGGTTAGACATGAAAGTATTCTGGTGGGAGTTCTGGCCTTGAGGAGAATTTGAGGAAGCTATGAGCAGTTTAGCATGTGTCTTCATGCAACTATATTATAAATGATCGTTTTTAAGATTAAAAACTGAGTGGTCTTAAAGACACAGTTGAAAACTTCAAATTCAAGAGATTGAGAAAACTTGAGCTAAAACACCCATCGTCTATTGTCCAACCCCTGTCTTTATGACTAAGATGAGCCTAGGCTTCAGTTAATTTCCACACAGCATGGACCCTCAGTGCGAACTGGAGAACTGAATATGTTGAGGCAGAAGTATAGGATCATGTATGCTGTTAGGGGCCTGGCCATCCTGCAGTACATTCTAGATAAGCAGGAAAGTTGTGTACACCCTGTGACTGCAGACACATGCTATGGGCACGAGCCTAGAGTCTCTCCATGCCTCAACTACAGGATGCCCTCTCCCTCAAGAACTGAACCATTGGCTCTGACACCCAGAGCAAGGATCTTATCTTGCCCTTATGCCAGGGACTCATAAAAATTTTAAGAATCTTCCAAAACCCTGGAGATAAGAAGTGTGTCGAAGGAAGTCCAATTTCATATGGTAGCATCTATAATCCCAACACCTTGGAGGCTGAGGCAGGAGGATTGTGAATTTTAGAATAACTCAAGCTACAAATAAGCCCCTCTGTGAACAAAGCAAGTGCACATGTCTCTTAGTATCCCTCATGGTTTGGCCTGGGGTCCTTTATCTGTAGCAGGCTGCAGCTTCCTGTGTGTTCTGTACTCTTGAGTCTCCTCTGAGAGAATTTGAAACCAGAATCAAAACAACAACAACAACAAAAAGCCCTTCATGTTTCATTTGATCAATGGAAGCAGTCAAAGGGTTCGTAGGATTGTTTTAGAGTACCATATAGTAAATTCAATTTTAAAAATATATACAAATGGCTGTAGTCTGATTAGAATGGAGTCACAGGAAAGACATTAAATGTTTAGTGTTTTTTCCTGTGTCTCTTTCTCTCAAACAGGTAACATTGTTCTCATTTTGTTTTGTTGTTGCTGCTGTATTTTTTTTTTTTTTGAGACAAAGTCTCACTCTGCAGCTCAGGCTGCCTGAAGCCTACTATAGTCCAGGCTGGCCTCAAACTCACAGCTATCCTGTCTCATCCCTGTAAATGCTGAGATTAGAGGCATGCATCCTCATGCTCCAAGCAGTCATTGTTTTTAATTAATTTTACCTGGAATGATAGCTAAAGATGAAGTCTATCAAATGTTAAATTTCCCTCCCCCTAAATATTATATCTTGATGTCTTAACCTTCTATGTCTCAAAAATGTATCAGTACCTTATAATAGAAACTTTTAGGTTAGACTGTTAGAGTGGTGTCTAATCCAGAATGATCAAGGAGGAGAAACTTGACCTCAGATAGTGATGCCTGCTTTTAATACCAACACTGAAAAACTGAGTTGGGAAAATCAGCATGTTAAAGCCAACCATAGCTACATAGCAAGTTCAAGGCCAGCCTGGGCTATATAAGACCCTATCAGAAAGAAAGAAAGAAAGAAGGAAAGAAAGAAAGAAAGAAAGAAAGAAAGAAAGAAAGAAAGAAAGAAAGAAAGAAAGAAAGAAAAGAATACAGAAGTACAGAAGATAGGTCACATTAGGGAAAGCAAAGAGGTGTTTAAACCATTCACTCCATGGCATTTAGTTAGAAATGTCCTAGAAAACCCATTCAAATGCTTTCAAGAGCAGCAGGAAAAAATATTCAAATATGTGCACATATATACAAGCATATAAATGCTTCAAGAGATGCATGCATCTGTCTCACACACACACACACACACCACACACACACACACATGCACACACACACATACACACACACACACATACACACACACACACACACACACACACGCACACACACACACACACACACACACGCACACACACACACACCACACACATACACACACACACATGCACACACACACACACATACACACACACACCCTTCTGTCAATGTTCTTCATTGTTAGCAGGTCCAGGGACTTGAGGGAGTGTCCTGTAGGGGCAATGAAGTAAAGGCAGACGTGGATGCGAGAATCGTGGTAGTCAGCTAAGGAGCGCTTGATCTTCAGCTCCTCCTGGAGGTACGCCTCAAACTGAGCGTCCAGGTAGTCAACGACTGGCTGGTAGCTAAAGAAAAAAAGTAAACATTGAGCACAACATTAATAACATCAAAATCCATTTGAGATAATCAACACTCCATGCTCCGAACAGTTTTGTCACTGGATAAAAATCGACACATTTCATGGCCATATAATTTCAGGTCCAGGGTTGGGAGTGGCTCGGTCAATAGAAGGCATGATATCCAAGTCCTAATCTCTGAGGAGTGTGATTTTATTCTAGGGGAAATGGAATTACAGATGTGATTTTAAAATTCAAAGCTGGTCCTAACCACACATTTCTGTAATCCTAACACCAGGAGGCTGGAGCAGGAGGACTGCTCTAAACCAGACTAGCCTGGACTACTTGGTGAATTCAAAGCTAGCCTGGGCTACATGGCAAATCCCAGGCTCAAGAAAGAAAAGAATCAAAGAGAAATTTGACAAAAGGGGGCTGGAGAGATGGCTCAGCGGTTTAGAGCACTGACTGCTCTTTAGAAGGTCCTGAGTTCCAATCCCAGCAACCACATGGTGGCTCACAACCATCCGTAATGAGATCTGACACCCTCTTCTGGTGTGTCTGAAGACAGCTACAGTGTACTTATATATAATAAAGAATTAAATAAATCTTTAAAAAAAAAATTCTGACAAATGGTCGTGGGGGCCCTCTATATATATCCTCAATCCAGTGATAGTTGTCCTTCAAGAAAGAACCTCAACTGTCAAAATACCTCCTGCACACTGCCTGTGCACAAGTCTACAGGACATTGTTTGTTTGTTTGTTTGTTTTACTAATAATCAATATGGGAGGACAGAGCCCACCTCAGATGGTGCCTGGATGGTATAAGGAAGGAGGCTGAGCCAGTAAGCACTATTCTTCTGTGGCTTCTGGCTTCAATTCCTGACTCCAGGTTGAATTCCCAACAATGGACTTTGTCCTGGGAAGTGTATGCCAAATTAACCCTTTACTGCCCAAGTTGCTTTTGATCATGGTTTTTTCATCACAGCGATAAAAACCAAACCAGGACAGTAGCGCAGGCTGGTCAAAAGCTCACAGCAAATCCTCCTGCTTCAGACACACCCAGCTCTGACACCTTCATTCTGAATTTTCGGACTGTGGAACTGTGAAGGAATAGGATTCTGTGGTTTGAAGCATCGGTTTAGGGTGACTTATTACAGTGGATTGCAGCAACTAATAGAAGACAAACTGTGGGTCTTATTTTACCATGGAACAAAGTGTGTAGAGTTAAACCGATTCTAAAATGATGTTCATTTTCTAAAAATAACTACGTAAAGCAACATGCCGTATGTCTTTGCATCATCCTTTTTCTGCCTGGTCCTCATTCAAAGCATGTCCCAAAATGACACAATAATATTTTTTATTTAATATTCTCAGTAAAGGGGGAAAATGCTAGTTTTTAGAGCTAGCTGGCTTCAAGTCAAGTATGGTGGTACACGCTTTCCGTCCCCGTACTTGAGAGGCAAAGGTAAGCAGATAATCTGTGGGTTCAAGGTCACCCTGATTCTATATAATGAGTTCCAGGCTAGTCAGTGCTGCATAGTAAGACCCTGTCTCAAAAATAAAAATAATAAAATAAAGTGATTACCTCATTTTTAAAAAGGAGAAAATATATCATAATGAAGCCTAAATGCCTTTTTGCTGACTTTAAAATTTATTTTAAAAAAGTAAGAAACCACTAACCTGGCTTCCTTGTTTATCTGATCACCATACCCAACTGTCTTCACAACAGTCAATTTCAGTGGAATATTTCTTTCCAGAAGTTCGTATGTCTTCACCTTCAGTCCAACCTTCGAGTAGAAATGAGAGGACTTGTTCTCTTTCAGATTTGTATTGAACAGTGTATTGATCAGGGTTGATTTTCCAATTCCAGTTTCTCCTGGAGGGAACAAAAACTCATCATCACAGAGGCATAAGAGTATGCTGAACCTCCACCACCAGCTCCAGTGGGAGTGGCATTATGAGAAGGATTAGGGGTGTGGCCTTTCTGGAGGAGGTGTGTCACTGGGGGCGGACCTTGAGGTTTCAAAAGTCCAATGTGAGCCCAGAGTAGTCAGTCAATCTCTTTCTCTCTCTCTCTCTCTCTCTCTCTCTCTCTCTCTCTCTCTCTCTCTCTCTCTCTCTCTCATATGCCTGTAGATCAAGATGTAGAACTCTCAGGTACTTCTCCAGCACCTTGTCTGCCTACATGTTATTCATAGTCCCCGCCATAACAATCACAGACCAAACCTCTGGAACTATAAGTCAGCCCCAATTAAATGCTTCCCTTTAGCCAGGTGGTGGTGTCACATGCCTGTAAACCCAGCACTCTGGGAGGCAGAGGCAGGCGGATTTCTGAGTTCGAGGCCAGCCTGGTCTACAGAGTGAGTTCCAGGACAGCCAGGGCTACACAGAGAAACCCTGTCTCGAAAAAACCAAATCCAAAAAATAAACAAACAAACAAAAAATGCTTCCCTTTGTAAGAGTTGCCGTGGTCACAGTACCTCTTCACAGCAATAGAACGCTGACTAAGACACACAGAGATATATCTGTCTGCTCAGCCCCCTAAGTGCCACGATTAAAGAAATTTGCCACCAGGTGAAGCTGAAATGTTCTTAAATATTTAAACAATGCAGCTAAGAGAAGGAAGAAAACTAATATATATACGAAGTAATGGTCTTGAATCAACATCAATATTATGCCGTTCGATATCAGTTTAAATGAGTAAGAGACAAATGGAACAATAATTTAAATGTGACATCTGGCACTTACCCACACAGAGAATATTGAAAGAGAATCCTTTCTGGATCGATTTGTTCACCAGCTGAGTGGGCAAACATTCAAACCCAAAATGCCCAAGAGTGGTTAAGCAACGGATGCCCTCCTTTTGCATAAGATCAGAAACAAAAAAGGTTCTCATTAGAATCAGAAATGACATAATTTAAAAAGACAACACTGATTATGTTTTTTAAAAAAGAGATCAGGTCTGGTTATCCTTCTATTGTCTGCTTGATGCAAATGTACGAAGTGAATTTGAGCAGAAAGAACTCACAAAGATGCTGATGTTCACGTTACAAATAAATTGAATCAGCCTTTGACCACACTCTAAGAGGCCGCGTCTCTAAAATGTAAGGAAGAAATTGAAGGAAAGAAAATGCCATAAGAAACCCCAGGGTATTATTCTAAAATAGCAATGGCTTTTCTGTATTAAAAGAACACTTTAATATTATTTGGTGTGTGTCTATAGTAAGAGAACCTAAGGTAGGTATAGTAATACACATCTGTGTTCCCAGCACTCAGGAAATCAAAGCAGAAAGATCAGGAGCTGCAGACCAGCCTCAGCTACCTAGTGATTTAGAAGCCAGCCTACACATGAGATCTCTAAAGTAAACACATTTTCACAAGGTGTGGTGGTGCGCATCTTTAATCTCAGAACTTGAGAGGCAGAGGGAGGCAGACCTCAGAGTTGAAGGCAAGCCTGGGCTACAGAGTGAGCTCCAGGACAGCCAGAGCTACACGGGGAAAGTCTGGTTTTTTTTTTTTAAAGGAGAAAATAATTTAATAAAGAAAACCAATTACAACCTGGCATGGTGGCACATGCCCTCAAACCCAGCACTCGAGCGATGCAGAGGCAGGTGGCTCTCTGGGAGTTTAAGGTCAGCCTGGTCTACAAAGTGAATTCCAGGCCAGCTAAGACTACACACAGTAAGTAAGTCCTTGTCTCAAAACAATTGCCTGTTAATATACATGACACAGACAAAAATCAATTGGAAATATAAAACTAAGCAAGTAGGGGACTGGAGAGATGTCTCAGTAGTTAAGAGCATTTCTTCCCTCTTCAGAGGATTGGAGTTTGGTTTCCAGCACTCACACCCTCTTATCTCTAGCTCTGTGGAATATGACACCCTCTTTTGGCCTCTAAGGGCACATATATGTGCATGTATATGCCCACCCACACATATACACACAAACATATACATAAAAAAATAAACCTTTAAAAAGCTATGTAGAGGATGAAGAGATGGCTCAGTGGTTAAGAGTACTGACTGCTCTGCCAGAGGTCCTGAGTTCAAATCCCAGCAACCACATGGTGGCTCGCAACCATCTGTAATGGGATCTGATGCCCTCTTCTGGTGTGTCTGAAGACAGCTACAGTGTATTCATACACATAAAATAAATGATCTTTTTTTAAAAAGCTATACAGATGACTTCAACTTCAAATTTTTATACACCCTTTGAGAATAACTTATTTTGCACCAAATTGCTAAAGAAGCCTTCTGCTAACACTACCTGCCAAGAGTATTAGAAGATACATCAATATTAAATAACTGGCTAATTCTAAAAAGCAGAAAAATAAGCTGGGTGGTGGTGGCACATGCCTGTAATCCCAGCACTTGGGAGAGAGGGGCAGGAGGATTTCTGAGTTCGAGGCCAGCCTGGTCTACAGAGTGAGTTCCAGGACAGCCAGGGCTACACAGAGAAACCCTGTCTCAAAACAAACAAACAAACAAACAAAAAAACCAGAAAAATAATTCAAAGAAATAACATATTTTGGGAATATCTAATTCATTTTACCCATGAAAATCTCTCTCAAATTTAAGAGCTCCACAAAAACATAATGAAGGTGTATTTATTATAGTGCTTTTTAAATGTTATTGCACATTAATTGTATAAATCAATGGATGTCATGCATACATCCAACCTGCACTGATCAGGCTATTTACTCTGTTCTCTTTTATGGTTGGGAGGTCACCATGTAAGGAACTATATTAATGCTAATCCCTGCAGTGAGTCCCAAGGTGAAAATCTGTAGGGGGTGATTCCAATGCTCTGATAGGGAATCTGCCTGTCCCTGTCCCTCTCTCCTCTCTTTTTCTCTTTCTCTCTCTTTCCTTTTCCTTCCTTCCTTCCTTTCTTTCTTTCTTTCTTTCTTTCTTTCTTTCTTTCTTTCTTTTTTTTTTTTAAATAGGGTCTCTCTACATAGCCCTGGCTGTCTTGGAAATCATTATGTAGACCAGGCTGGCCTTGAACTCAGAGATCCACCTGCCTCTACCTCTGCCTTCTGAGTACTGGGATTAAAGGTGTGTACCACAGGCCTGGCTCCGTTCAACTTTTCAATGAATGGAATTTTGTCCATAGTGTGTGTGGTGCCTGAAGTTTGGGTACTACCACTCAAGGCAGCCTCTTGGTTACCATGGCTACTCTCTAAGCTGATTCATGCCACAAAGGACCTTCACAGTGTTATGGATGCATCGGGGCTGTGTCTCAGATGGCAGTGTTGAAGTTCAAATTATGGGTCCATTTACGGGGCCATATCACTGTTATTCAGCCATAGAGAAAGATATATCACATCATGTCTCATTTGAAGAAGCTTGAAAACCAAACTACTTGAAAACAGAAAACTAAGACAAAATTCTTAAATTGAAGAGGGCTGAGAGTTATGGTGCACACCTTAAATGCCACACACAGAGGCAGAGGCAGAGGCAGGTGGATCTCTGAGTTCAAGACCAGCCTGGTGCCACTTTCAGTGCCATTGCTACTCCTGTTAGACAGGCCATAAAAGGGAGACTGCAAACTCGTGCTTGTGTGTGCCACACTTGTGTGAACAGCTCGAATGTCTACACCCCTAGTGTCCCTCAGCAACAGGGTCTCTTCAAACCGATCACAGCATGAACCATCCCCAAGCCCATCAATGACATCCATAGATACTGTAAAGAGACAGTCCTGTCCTCCTGGATTCAAAACTAAGGCACATACCAAATTCAAACAGTAAGATACACACTGTGGCACTTTTAAACGTGGCCAAGACAGCTGACCTAACACAGGTACAAATATGAATGCAGGCACATAAGAAATATGGATTTTTTAAGTAACCTGGAAATTCCAAAAGAACATGGTAACTCTCTAGCAGTAGTTCCCAAAGAAAATGGTATTGAAGTAATGTCTGATGAAGAATTTTTAAATGTTTTTTAAGGATTTATTTATTATTATATATAAGTACACTGTAGCTGTCTTCAGACACACCAGAAGAGGGCATCAGATCTCATTACAGATGGTTGTGAGCCACCATGTGGCTGCTGGGATTTGAACTCAGGACGTCTGGAAGAGCAGTCAGCGCTCTTAACCACTGAGCCATCTCTCCAGCCCCTTAAATGTTTTACTATAGTTATTTAGTATGGATTTTGGTGAAGAAAAATACAGAGAAGGCGTGGGGGTAAACAAAGTCAAAGATGAAAAGGGATACATTATAACAGACCTCACAGAAATATAAAAGGATATTTAACAGATCCAAGATGGCAGGTTAGAGCCCTTGGCACTCACCAATTTCCCCTGTGGGTTGAATCAAAACACCTGGAGGGCTGCCCAAAAGTTCAGACTAGCTTAGAGAAACTCATGACACCTTAGACAGCGTAAATGAGGGATCCCCAGAACTAATGATGCAACCACTTAGCAGAGAGCAGTATCAGAAATGAGGGAGAACCCATGTGGACCCATCACAGGAGTCGTGCTGTGCTGAAACGCTCCCTCTTCAGACAAAGGCAGTGGGATCCCCATAGAAACTGGCTCTCGCCAAGTTCTGTGTTCTTGAGCCAGGTCTATGGTGGACTGTGCCTTCAATCCCATCACTCAGAAGGCAGAGGCAAGGGCAGGCAGAACCAGCCTGGTCTACAGGGCGAGTTCCAAGACAGCCAGGGCTGTCTCAAGAAAACAAAAAAGGAGTTCTGAGTTCTCTAAGATGGTACAGAAGCATCCTGGGGAGCTATCTTGAGAAGGCCCCTGAACTTGTCTCTCTAGGAGGCACAACTCCTGGTTTTCTTGGCACTGGGAGCCCCCTCAGCAGTATTATACCAACTCAGCCTAGAAGCACAGTTTTCCCTTGGTGGAAAACATCTGCTGCAAACCCACTGAGAGCTTCTTGCTGTTCAGAAACTGATCTGCAACTCGAGGACTGATTTACTTGAAGATTGGCACCTCAGAAAGACAGCTGGGGCATAAGGAAAGATGTTGCAAGTCGTTTCGTGCAGCTACTTTTGGCAACAAGGTCTCAGAATACCAGAGCTGTGGAAGGCAGACTGATGCATAGGGTTTTAGTTAAGTTAGAAGTCTTCTGCACAGTGAAGGAAATGATTGACAAGTGGAAAAAAACAAGCAAACAAACTACAGCATGAGAGAAAATCTTTTCCAGCTAGTCATCTGACTGGGGATTGATTGACTAGAATCTCCTGGTCTGAGGAAGAGGCAGATCCCACACTGCTGTAAGAGGGTCTCCTGCCTTTCCTGGGTTTTCCCAACTGGGGAGGAGGGGTGCAGGGGGCAGGGCTGAGGACAATATGAATAGCTCGGGACAGTGAATGGGTCTCTGCACCTCCTTTTCCATGAAGTACTTTGTAACAGTGATGCAAAACTAAAAACACTCCTAGAGTGACTTTAAATCTTGATTTAGTCTCCTTTGCTTTTAAATGAGAATGTTTTGCGTATGCATGTGTGCATACACACACACACACACACACCAAGAGTCAAGAAACATTCTGACATTTGTTTAAACCACCATTTTTACATTTAAATCTAACCAATAGTAAGATGTATTATCTGTTCCCAAAGATAGCAAGCCTCTTTTGCTGTCAGGACCTGAATAAACTTAGAGTCAATTATTTTGAAACTACTTATTGAAGTACACAATGCACAGTGATATGCAAAAGATGCACTCAACTGGATCTTCATTGCCCGGTGTTTGCACCGATGTATTAGTTGCTTTTTCTGCCATGCCAGACCGAAATGGCTAAAATAAAGAGAGAAAACTTTGTCAGTTCCACCTACAAAGGTTATTTTCTAACCTTAGATGCTTAGAGGACTCAACTACACCATTCTGTTCACACTTCTGACTTGTTTGAAGTTGTATCTTCCATCCTAAGCAAGCTTGCTTGTACTCAGCAACATAGTCAGTATATAAAGTAACACCATTTAACCAATGATATCCAAAATAAGATTAAACTCTCTCAAAATCAAGAAGTTACCAACATCATCTTTTTGTTTTGTTTTGTTTTTATCCAGCAATAAATTTCACTGGGACATTCCATATATGCATAACAGTATGCCCAGTCCTCCATTTAAACGGCTCTGAGCATGAGAAAAAGAAGTCACGGCACAAGAAGATATTCAGAATGACTTCGATTTCCAGATTAAGCCTGAAGCTGAAATAACAGCCAGGAGAACTGAGAAGAGAAATTAGTGACATTGCAAAGGGAAAAAGGCTTCTAGAATCTACACAAATTCTCTAAGAACCAAACCAAAGCCATTTTTTTTCACTTTTACGAAGTAGGTAGCGTTGTCCTGGCTGATTTACCTCCTGCAATAGTTAAAAGACATCTAAGATTTTCAGACTCAGAAATCCCAAGTGACTTACCTGCTCCAGGGTTTCAGCTATGAAGTGCTCAGTCTGAACGGACTCAGAGTCTGGTGTGTTCTCCCTTGTATCTGCGGATTTGGGCCAAATTAATAGTCACTGTATTCGCAACAATCGGGAACACGGGAGTTAAGATACAAAGGAGCATGCTGTCCTGATTTCTAAGCAGAAGGCCATGCTAATCTACATTGGAGTATAGCACAAAGATACTGAGAACATGAGGTTTTTAAAGGGGATTTGTGTGTTTTTGTTTTATATATGTGAGTATTATGCCTTCGTGTGAGTGAGTGTGTGTGTGTGTGTGTGTGTGTGTCCACCATGTGCAAGTCTGATACCATAGAGGTCAGAAGAGAACATTGGATGCCCTGGTGTTTGATTTATGGACATTTTAGAAACAAAAAGAATCACACACATTTGTGAACTGCCGTGTGAGTGCTGGGAAACCCAGGTCCTCTGTAAAAACAGAAAATGCTTCTCTGGTGTTTCAAGACGGGCTTTCTCTGTGTAGCTCTGGCTGTCCTGGAACTCACTCTGAGGACCAGGCTACCCTCAAACCATGAGATCCACCTGCCTCTGTCTCCTAACCTAACCACACCACGACCAAAAAGTAAGTTGGGGAGGAAAGGGTTTATTGGGCTTACACTTCCATATCACTGTTCATCACCAATGGAAGTCAGGACAGGAACTCACACAGGGCAGGAACCTGGAGGCAGGAGCTGATGCAGAGGCCATGGAGGGGTGCTGCTTACTGGCTTGCTCCCCATGGCTTGCTCAGTCTGCTTTCTTATAGAGCCCAGGACCACCAGCCCAGGGAAGGCACCAAGAGTGAGCTAGGCCTTCCCCCATCAGTTACAATGAAGGAAAGGCATGCGTGCGGCCTGGTCTTATGGAGGCCTGTCCTTATGTGAGGCCCTCTCCTCTCAGATGACCCCAGCATGTGTCAAGTTGACATAAAACAATCTAACACAACCGATCCCTTGTTAACTTGACACAAACACATCACAGTTATTAAGCCACAGCCTTTCCTTTCCCATTCATTCCCAAGATCTCACATTAATAACACCACCATAGAAAATATTTTAAAAACTTATATTTTTCCAGTCTTTACAAATTCAGACACTTTAAAATTCAACCTCTTTAAAAACCCAAGGTCTCTTTTAAAACATAAAATCTCAGTTGACTCCCACACCTTTGATCCCAGTACTCAGGAGGCAGACCTAGGCAGATCTCTGAGTCTGGGGCCAGCCTGGACTACAAAGTGAGTTCCAGTACAACCAGGGCTACACAGAGAAACCCTGTCTCAAAAACAAAAACAAAAACAAGCAAATAAACAAAACTCCTAAAATCTCTTTTAAAATTCAGCCATTCAACTGTGGTCTTCTATAAAATCAAAATTAACTTAAATCTATCCTTCAAGAGAGAAATACCAGGGCACAGTCAAAATTAGATATCAAATCCAAACAATGTGCACTATCTGGGATTCACTCATTCTGTTCTGGGCTTTCCCAAGGGACTTGAGTCACTATTCCAGCTCTGCCCTCTGCAGCACACAAAACTATTCTTTCACCCTCTGGCAGGCTCCGTTCCCCACTACTGCTGTTCTTGGTGGTCATGCCAGGGTACTGGCATCTCCAAAATGCTGGGAACTTCTGCTGCAGCTAGGATGCTCAGCTGTTCTCCGTGACTCCTTCATGCCTTCAAAACCAGTACCACCCGGGTGACGCTTACACTACCAAGTTCTTATACCAGTGTGAGGTTCAACCTTGGTCACCTCAGGAACGCAGCTTCCATGTGCTGACTCATGAAACCCTTCCCAGAAGATTCCACCTCGGTGACACAGGTCTCTTCTTAGTTGCTGCTAATCTCGAGTCTCCAGCCCACCACAGCCCAGGAAAACAAAGCTTTTACCTCAGTGGTGCCGGTCTCTGGTTAACCACGGCTAATTCTTAACTCTTTTGTTTTGTTTTGTTTTGTTTTTTTCGAGACAGGGTTTCTCTGTGTAGCCCTGGCTGTCCTGGAACTCACTCTGTAGACCAGGCTGGCCTCGAACTCAGAAATCCTTCTGCCTCTGCCTCCCAGAGTGCTGGGATTACAGGTGTGTGTCACCACAGCTGATTCTTTAGCTCCAGCTGACCAGAACCACAGATACTTCACACAAATGGCCCGGGAGAGCTTCCCCTCCCTCTGAAACCTCACAAGCCAGGCCTCCATCTTGTGCACTGCTCTCAACGTTCTTCTCCCCCAGTCTCCCCCAGAGCAGCTCACTGAGCCCTCAACACTCAATGGCTCTTCTAGCCCAAAGTCCTTCCATGGTTCTCCCAAAACCAGGCCTGTCACAGCAATACCCCGCCATCCTGATACCAACTTGCTGTAGGGTTTCTGTTGCTGTGACGAAACAGCATGACCAAAAAGCAAAGGGTTTATTTGGCCTACAATTCCATATCACTGTTTACCATCAAAGACCTAAAAGGACAGGAACTCACACAGGGCAGGAACCTGGAGGCAGGAGCTGATGCAGAGGCCATGGACGAGTGCTGCTTACTGCCTTGTTCCAGGACCACCAGGCCACAGATGCCCCACCCATGATGGGCTGCCCTTCCCCATCAGTCGCTAATTAAGAGAATGCTTCACAGGCATGCCTGCAGCCCTGTCTTATGAACCCATAGTCTTAACTAAGGCGCCCTGCTCTCTGATGGCTCTAGCTTGCGTCGAGTTAACATAAAACAATCCAGCCCAGTCAGTTTGAGTTCAACATGAGCTATCCGAGACCCTGTCTGAAAATAAACAAAAGAATTTGAAGCAAATAGCTGCAAATTGAAGACTGACCACCTCTGCGTAGCACGTGACATTGAGGCAAGTCCACAAAATTAGAAATGCGTGCTCCATGCTTAAAAGCCTAATTCCTCGTCACGTGGCCGCTACTCTCCTGTGAGAAGCCCACGCTTATGCTCTCGTGAGAGTCTTCTCTTCTTCCCAATGGCCTCTCTTTCTCTTAATCCTCGTGCTTAAAATCTGTGCTGAAAATGTGTTTTTAATAAATTCCAACTTTTTCTGATAAAATTTAAAAAATGAATAAAGTCTAATTACCTCTGCCTTAAACAAACAAATGATTCTTCTAGCATATAAATGTGGAGCAGAAGGGGCCTGGAGAGATGATTTAGTGGGTAAGAACATTTGCTGCTATTCCAGAGGACCCATGTTCAATTCCCAGGACCCACATCAGCTAGCTCACAACCCTCTGTAACTCCAGCTCCAGGATGTAACACTAGCTCCAGGAGATCCAACACCTCTGGCCTCCACAGAATGCTGTAATCATATGCACAGACTCATGTAAACACACACACACACACACACACACACACACACATACCTACACACAGTTTAAACTAATAGAAAATGCTGTTAGTTTGTTTTGGAGACAGGGTTTCTCTGTATAGCCTTGGCTGTCCTGGAACTCACTCTGTAGACCAGGCTGGCCTCGAACTCAGAAATCTGCCTGCCTCTGCCTCCCATAGTGCTGGGATTACAGGCGTGTGCCACCACTGCCTGGCGAAAATGCTTTTTAAATATAGAGCAGAAACTAAGTTTCTTTCAGGATACCCATGAGATCTCTTTTTCCCTCTAACAATGCTAGGATATGACTTTTTTTCTGCTCTCTTGAAATTTATACCAGTGATTCAAAAGCAATGGTGTTGCTGGTCACTGGTGGTGCAGACCTTTAATCTCAGCACTCAGGACGTAAAGGCAGTTGAATCTCTGAGTTGGAGGCCAGCCTGGTCTATAGAGTGAGTTGCAGGACAGCCAAGGCTACACAAAGGAACCCTGTCTTGAAAAAAAAATAATAATGGGGGCAGGCTTAATAGCACACATCAGTTAACCCAGTCAAAGCAGGAGAACTTCAAGCCTGAAGCCAGTTTGAGATACTTAAGTGAGGCTTAGTTGAGCTACTTAGTGGACTGCATTGAATAAGTCTTGTCTGGGGGGGGGGAGGGAATGGAGGAGGAGGAAGGGTAAGAGAAAGTAGTTCAGAACTACAGAGTCTCAGAGGACAGAGCAGAGGCCCCACCATTCACTACCTCCACCTCCACCTCCACCTCTGCCAGAAGAATCAAGGTAACAACCCTAAAGGTGCACCTAGGTAACCATTCTATAGCTGCACACCAAGTCAAGGACCCTGGAAAACAATAGGACCCTGGAAAACAATAGAACGGAAATGCGAGAGGAAGCTTGTAAGATTCAGAAACAGGACTACCATCGCACACAGAGGGAAACAAATTATCCTAGCATCTGCCACCCTCGCTCCCTATCTGGAAGAGCGGGACAGCTCCCCTCAGTCAGGCGGGATAAGCTCAGAAGGGAGTCTCGGAACACTCTTATCGTCAGCAAGGCTGACAAGGAGGATCCCAGCTCTGGGGAAGTCTTCCAAGTCTTGCAGGCTGGGGAGTTACCGATATAGGCACAATTGTCTTTCTTTGGAAAAATATCTCTCGGTATCTCCCAGCAAAGCTCCAGAGAGCTAAAGCCAGAGTCACCTTGAGAAGGAAAACAGAGTCGCCTTGAGAAGGAACCCATTGTCTGACTCCAAACTGAACAGATGGTCAGAAACCCCTTGGATTCGCTGAGAGGGGCGTGAGTCCACTAACAAAAGCAGTTGAAGGGTGGTTTGGTTGGTTGGTTTTGATTTTTGTTTTGACTCACGTTTTGATTTATATTGTCAACCCAACAGGATGTAGACCCACCTAAGAAAGCAATGGCTGTGCCTGTAAGGGATTAATTGTCTAAACCGGGTTATCCTGTGTCGATGCCTCTGCTGTATTATCTACCCAAGTTTGATCTCTGAGTATTGTCATTGAGATGGGAAGACCCATGGAAAATAGGCCTTCTATCACCATTCCCTAGCATCGGGTCTGGAGCTGCACAAAAAAGAGGAAGGTCTTAAGCAGCAGCAGCATGCATGCATGCATGCATGCATGCATCTGTGCCTGCTTCCTGACTGCAAGGTGCAAGGTGCCTCACACTTCTATCATCATAGCTTCCCCACCTTTATTGATTGTGAACCTCAAACAGTGAGCCAAAAAGAACACTTCTGACAGAGTGATGTATCACAGCAACAGACATATTGGCTAATATGGAAAGCTGGTGTGGCGACTCGGGACAATGTAATAAAACCTGACCTTGTGGTTCTTAGGCCTTTGTGGGAAGAACATGCTAGCATTTGGAACTTTGGACCAGAACCATCCTTGTTTATTGTAAGCCTAGCTTAACAGGCCGTTCTGTTAGCTTGGAAGACAAGAATGTTCAAAGACAAAGGTGGATAGCGTAGTCCCATCTCCTGAGGTTTCAGAGCAAAACAAGGATTCTCTGAGGAACTGGCCTAGTGGTTGGTTGGTTGCTTGGTTGATTGCTTGGTTGGTGGGTGGGTGAGTGAATAGATTTTTCAGACAAGGACAGGGTTTCTCTGTCCTGGAACTCACTCTGTATAGCTAGCTAGCTTTGAACTCAAGAAATATGCCTTCCTCTGCCTCCTGAGTGCTGGGATTAAAGGCACATGCCACCAGACCTGGCTTGATTAATTATTTGTTATAAGAAGAGACTTACTGTGGGGATTGGTTTGTGGATGGGAAAGCAGTGTGTGCATTGTCCGTTCATGCTTTAGGAAGCATCCTCTGACTTCCATTTAAGCCTCTGTGTTCTTGTTACTCATAATTAAAATACCACTTAACCGCAGCTATTTCAATCTGTGTTCCAATAGAAGATAGATGGAAGACACCCTAACCCAAGAGGAGGGAGCCTTAAAGTCTGGACAGTCCTGGCTAGGCCAGTCTATGACCCATGAACCTACAGTAGATCTGTACCTGAGGGAGATTATGTATTTGCTACTATAAGCTACTGAGATATTGATGTTGTTATTCAGCAAAACACAAACACAAATGATAGAATTCTTAAATGTTTTTTATCAAGAGATAGTTTTGACTATTAAACTTGGAGAATCCTGTAGAGTTGAGTTGTTTGTTCTTTAAAGAAGGTTCTGGAAAGGTGAGTCAATGAGTCTGTGAATAAGAGTGCTTGCTCTGCACATGTAGTAAGGATCTGGGTTCCGACCCCATTAACCACCATGAAGCTGCAATTCTGGTGCTGGAGAATGGAGACAGAGTGTGGCTGGGATCTGATGGCTACCAGCCAGCTCCAGTTTTAGTGAGAGACAGCCTTAAGGAAGTAAGGCACAGAGCTGGAGAGACTGCTCAGCCGGTTAAGAGCACTGACAGCTCTTCTGAAGGTCCTGAGTTCAAATCCCAGCAACCACATGGTGGCTCACAACCATCTGTAAGGAGATCTGATGCCCTCTCTTGGAGTATCTGATGACAGCTACAGTGTACTTACATATAATAATAAATAAATCATGTAAAAAAAATAAAAGGAAGTAAAGCACACACACACACACACACATCTAGAACAAAGGATATTTTTCAAATTCGAACTATAGTTTTGTACTGTTTTCAGCCTTCTCTGACATTGAAAGGACACTGTGGTATTTCAAAATCCGTTTTTGTGGCTGAGGAGCTCCCACCTAACCTTCGAGTGAACGTCATCAGTCTGTATTAACAAAGGCAAGCATCTACGAAGAAGGGTATAGAGTGACAGAAACGCAGTCCATCCAATAAGCATGCTCACATTAAATTGTTTGCTTGTGGATCAGTATTAGACAGTTCCTGTCTGAAAGGCTTCAAGGATGAAATATGCAGAATCTGTTTATGATTAGTGTTCATGGCAGGCCATTACATGGTCATTCTGGTTCATACCTGTAACCCCAGCACATGGGAAGCTGAACAACAGTCCCCATGAATGCCAAGCCAACCTGAGCTATTAAAAAAAAAAAATCCTGTCTCAAAGCAAATGGAAAGATGGGGAGGGGCTGGTGTTGGGGAGAGAAGGAACATTGAGCCATTTAAGCTCTTTCTCGGGCAACATGTGAGTACTTGAGCTGATGAAATGACTCCAAGGATAAAGTGTTCACCACTAAGTCCAATCCCTGGAACCTATGTAAATGTGTAAGAACGCCAACTCCATGTCTGCCTCGTCACAACCCGCCCCCAATGATACTAAATGAATTTTTTAAAGTGAAAATACCATAAAATGTTCTTCAAATTAAATGTATTTGGAACACATGTTATATAATATATATCAGCATCTCTCTATCTGATGGGGCTTTTGTTGGATTTTATAAGGTATATCGCAATACAAAATCTTTTAAGAGGAGCCCAGAGGTGGTGGCGCACGCCTTTAATCCCAACACTCAGGAGGCAGAAGCAGGCAGATCTCTGTGAGTTTGAGGCCTGCCTGGTCTACAGGGTTTCAGGGTTAGTTCTAAGACATCCAGGGCATACTTGGAGAAACCCTGTCTCAAACACACACACACACACACACATATAAATTAAAGAGATGTAACAAAGAAACTTACTTAGCATGGCATGCCACAAGTCTTTAGTCCCAGCACTTAGGAGGAAAGGGCAGTTGGATCTCTGTGAGTTCAAGGCCAGCCTGCTCTGCTCTTCATGGTGAATTCCAGTGAACTCTGTATCTTATTTTTTTTAATTATGTGTACTTGTGTATATCTCTGTGGCTATAAGCACATGAGTGCAGGTGCCCTCAAAGGCTAGAAGAGGATGCTGTTATCTTCTGAGGCTAGAATCACAGGTAATTGTGAGCAGCCCAGCATGGATGCTAGGAACCACAACCAAACCCAGGTTCAAAAGCACTCCTAAGTGCTGAGCCATCCCTCCAGCCACAACATTTTTAGTGGGTGGGTTCAGGATCTTACCACGTATCCCTGGCTGGCCTGGAACTTGCTCTGTACACAAGGATGGCCTTCAACTTTCAGTCTTCTTCCTGTAGTAATGTCCCAAGTGCTGGCACAAGAGGTGTGCATGACTGTGCCTGTCTGGGGCCAGCATTTTCCTGACATCATTTAGAACCCTTTCATAACACACAGCGGGGTGTTACTTAGCATGCTTTGGGAAAACTTTAACTTAGTGACCTAAGAGTCTTATTCAGTTTGTATATATTAAGGAGAAACTCTGCTCTGACTGACTTAATAGATGAAGGGCATTTATTTATTTGTTTGTTTGTTATATATATATATAAGTGTTTTGTCTACATATGTGTATGTGTATTTCACACATGCCCGGTGCGGCAGAGGCCAGAAGGGAATGTCAAATCTCCTGGAACTTGAGTTGCAGATAGTTGCCCCCCCCCATGTGGATGCTGAGAACTTAACCCATGTCTTTAACCACTGAGCTATCGCTCCAACCTGGATGAATGCAGTTTTTTGGTCTCACATTTGGCTTTGAGATCATTGAGTTTGAAACTTAAGGATATTTTTTTTATTAATTTTTATCTGGCTTTTTTTTTTTTTTGAGAGCTTACATGTGGTAAAATAAGAACCTAGTTCCTGGGCTGCTCTTCCAGAGATTCTGAGTTCAATTTCCAGCAACCACATGGTGGCTCACAACCATCTATAATGGGGGTCTGATGCCCTCTTCTGGTGTGTCTGAAGACAGCTTCAGTGTACTCATATAAATAAAATAAATAAATCTTTAAAAATTAAAAGAAACCTAGTTCCTAAAGTTTTTTTAAGTATATTTATTTATTTAAAGGTGTATGTATGGAAATCCAAGGACAACTTACAGAAGTCAGAAAGCAAACTCAAGCCATCAACCTTGGCAGCCCACACCTTTACCCTGCTTTCCCCTTTCTCTGACAGATCTCATTCTATAGCCTTGGCTGGCCTGGAACTTGCTCTGTAAACCAGTGAACTCAGAGAGATCCATCCGCATCTGCCTCCCGAGTGCTGGGATTATAAGTATACACCATGATGCCTGGCTCCTAAAGGGCTTTTAAATTAATCTAGAAAGGTCTGCCTCTTAGTGAATTAGCCACGACGTCTTAGGATTGGTATCATGTTTTAGGCAGTGAGGGAATGGCATTCCTTATCTAATGGGGCTATTCTGCAGAAACAGCTGGGTTTTTTTTTTTTCTCTCTCTCTCAATAGAAAAAAATACTTTGCAGAAATGCTTTCAATGGGGCAGGGCAGCACATGAAAATGCAATAATACAATCCATAATTGTTTATAATTAATATATGCTGATTCTTTAAAAGCTTTTTAAGAAAAGAAACACGGCATCTTCATTTCTGCCAATCCCTGTTTAAGATTTTCCAGACAGAGACTGTTCTTTTGTGTAATTAGCAAATCCATACATTTCATTATGCCATTGAAATGCCGGGTTTAACCCTCCTCTTCTTCTCCTGCTTCCTTCTCCCCCTCCATATTTGAGGCAGAGTCTTATGTTTCCCACACTGAACTCTAATTCATGATGTAGCCAAGGATGACCTTACTCTCCTAATCCTCCTGCCTCTACCTCCTGAGTGCTAGAATTACAGGGCTTTACTACCAAGCCCAGTGTACTTAGGTGCTGGGGATGGAACTCAGGGCTTCTTGAGCTGGCCAAGTGCTCCACTGATTGCACTACAGCCCAGCTCTGGTTTCTTCCATTTCTAAGGGGGAGGAAATCTAATCTTTCTGAAGACTTTCAATTAATTAGGCAAGGACACTGTGTTCTTTGCTCTGGGAAAATGGAATGAAAAGCCCTAGACTGAGTATCTTGAAGTTGATAACATTTATAGCCCTCTGGGGTTTTCTTTTGTTTTTCTTTGGGGGGACAGATCTCTCTATGGAACCCTGGCTGGCCTAGAGCTCGCTCCAGCCTGGCCTCAGATCCATACAGATCTGCCTGCCTGTGCCGGGATTAAAGGTTTGCACCCCAATAGCTGGCAACCTCTGGTTTTTAAAATCTGTGAATCAGATATCTAAAAGCCTAAGAATGGCAGTAACTCATGCCTGTCATTCCTACACTAGGGAGACTGAAACAGATAGACTACTGTAGTCATAAATTTTTTTGTAACCTACATTTAATAGGGGTTCAACCCCTATTAGCCCACCACCCAGCAGAGGTAGTGGAAGAGAAAAGTTATTAGGATGTGGGGGAAGTGGACCTGTTCAGCAGTAGTTCTTTGGGGGTGAACTCGATCTTCCTTCTCAGCAGTTCAGTCCCATTGCAAACACCAAATAGGATTCAGCTGCTGCAAACCAGTCCTTTAGGTAGACAGACACCAGGCTCGAACCAGCAGCTGCAGTCCAGTCCTTTCAGCAGGCAAACACCAGACACAAACTGACAGCTGTGGTTCGATCCTGCAGACATGGCAAAGCTCTCGAGCAGTTCTTGGGCAAGTTTCTTTTAATAGCTTTGTTACCATGGGTTGAGCCCAACAACGCTACGCTATGTAAGGAGAACCAATAGTGTGTGTCATTAGCAAAGAAGAGCGAAGCAGAACAAACCAAACCAAAGCTCAGGGCTCGCCTCCCACTGTCCGTGGGGTCATATTTATCCTCCTTCTTCAAGCATCCTTTCACGTGTCTGCTATATCCAAACAGCCTTTCACCTGTGTCTGCTTCAGGAAAACAGTCTTTCTCATGTTTGCTTTAGCAAGACATCCTTTTGACTCTGTCCCCAGCAAAATACCATTTAACATAATTTGACATAATTAAGTTTTCAAAGAACCAGAAGTTTCCGTTTCAGATGACCAAGAGTTTAAAGCCAAGCTGGGCTACAGAGTGAGACTTGTCTCTAAAAAACAGAGGGAGGGGAGAGCAGGAAGGGAAATCAGGGTATTTTAAGTACTTTTTCTTTATTTTAAAGAATGTCAGTCGGGCAGTGGTTGCGTGTGCCCTTAATCTCCCAACACTTGAGCAGCAGAGGCAAGTAGATCTATAATTTTGAAGGCAGCCTGGTCTTCAGAATAAGTTCTGGGACAGCCAGTGCTACACAGAGAAACAACAGCCATAGCTTGCTGCGCTCTGTCTTAATGAACAGGTTGTACTTCTCTTTGTGGACTCCATAGGTCTCTTTCTGACTGAGATTTCTGAATGCTTCCGCTTCCTGCGGTGCCACTCACTCATTCTAGGTGCCCAACCTGAAACTGCATCTTACCAGATCTCCGCCAGATGGCAAATCGGAAAATCATAGCAAACAATGCCTACACAAATGAACTATGTCTTTAGACAAGGGGGAAGCAAAAGCCTCTGTAGGGCTCTGCACACCTCAAGTCAAGCATGTCCAGAGTCGTTTCTGGCAAGTAGAAATAGTTGCTGTGGTGTCCATTAAAGCCTGCTGCTCCTGTTACTCCACAGTGTCTGAAGTCTATAATGCCCTGTGTGGTGCACGCCTTTAATCCCAGCACTTGGGAGGCAGAGGCAGGCAGATTTCTGAGTTTAAGGCCAGCCTGGTCTACAGAGTGAGTTCCAGGATAGCCAGGGCTACACAGAGAAACCCTGCCTCGAAAAAACAAAAACAAAAACAAACAAACAAACAAACAAAAGCAACTGCAAGGACTATCAGGGAACTGCAGCTAGTTCCCTGCATCGATGGGAGGGGCTGTGACTTCACAGTATAGGAAAACTACAGTGACTTCACAGTATAGGAACCATGAGAAGAAGTAGTGATTCTTGTGGGGAACTTAATGCAGATGCTCAAACAGGAAGGTGGCTGTTCTGGAAAATGATAGGAGTGCAACCACCTGTATAACAGATCATAGAAGTCTAACTTTTGAGGTGAATTTAGCCTGTGTAAGGGTAAAGAATGCAAGTAAGAGGCTTCGGGTGTAGCTCAATAATAGAGCCCTTGCCTAGCATGTGCAAGGCTGAATGTTTGCCCTCTGTCAGTATATAAAAAAGAATTGGACACTATTAGTTGTGTGGTTGTAGCTTCTCACGTCTGTCATCCCAACATTTGGAGGAGCTGAAGGAGAAGGACTATTAGCTTAAGGCTGCCTTATGCTATGTAGTGAGGGCCTCACCTCAAAAACCAAAAACTACTCAGGTGGTGGTGGCTCACGCCTTTGAACCCAGCACTCAGGAGACAGCGGCAGGCGGATCTCTATGAGTTTAAGGCCAACCTGATCTACAGTGTGAGTTCCAGGATAGCCAAATCCACACAGAGAAATCATGTCTCAAAAATAAAACAAAATAAAAATTTTAAATTTAAATTAAAAGAATTAAATAAAACCCTGTTACTCAGGCCCAGCACACACCAATTAAATACAAATCTCTTAAAGCAGGAGCAGAGCCTTGGTATTCTTCTTAATTTCCCCCAAGTATATAAGCTGAAAACCATTATCCTTCCCATATGATATAATGTAAACATTTGTTTGGGAGTGGGGAGGACTCCCCATAAAGTTACCCAATGCAATGGAAAAGTAAGGGTAAGCTAGGCATGGTGTAACCTCAGAATTTGGGAGGTGGTGACAAAAGAATCAGGAGGTCACAGTTGTCCTTTACTACAAGGTATATTTGAAGCCTGTGGTGATTTGTACATGCTTGGGCCAAGGAATAGCATTATTAGGAGATTCGGCCTTGTTGGAGTTTGTGTGGCCTTGTTGAAACTGCTATAGACTATGGGGGCTTTGCGGTTGGACTAAATGATTTTGCCTTATGCTATGTTTAGGTATGGCCCCCATAGACTCATATGTTTAAACTAGCCTATAGGGGCTAGGGAGTGTAATGTGATGGTTTATATATGTTTGGCCCAGGGAGTGGCACTATTAGGAGGCTTGACCTTGATGGAGGACTTCATCACTGTGGGAGGAGGGGATTTAAGACCCTCCTCCTTGCCACATGGGAGCCAGTCTTCTCTTAGCTTCCTTTAGATGAAGATGTAGAACTCTCAGCTCCTCCTGCACCATGCCTGCCTGGATGCTGCCATGCTCCCACCTGGATAATGGACTGAATCTCTGAACCTGTAAGACAGCCTTAATTGAGTGACATCCTTATAAGAGTTACCTTGGTCATGGTGTCTGTTCACAGCAGTAAAACTCAGACTAAGACTGGGCCAGATTGTGCTTCACATAACCCTGCTTCAAACAGATAAGAGCAATCTGGAGAGATGGCTCAGTAGTTAAGAGCAGTTGTTGCTGGTGCAGAGGCCCTTGGGTTTGGTCCCTAGCACCCACATGGCAGATCTATTAGCTACAGTTTCCGTGGATTACTCAGCACATACATGGTACACATGTATCTATGTACAGGCAGGCAAAACACTCAAACATATAAAATATCTTTTTGGGTTTTTTTTTTCTTTTCAAGACAGTTTCTCTGTGTAGCCCTAGCTATCTTGGATCGTGTTCTGTAGACCAGGCTGGCCTCGAACTTAGAGATCTGCCTGCCTCTGCCTTCTGAATGCTGGGATTAAAGGTGTGCACCACCACCACCACCACCACCTGGCAAAATAAATAATTTTTAAATGAATAGTAAAAGAAGAACTGATGTTAGAGTTGTCTAAATTTTAAGCTTGTGTCTTTGAAGGCTTCTTTGTGTATTGTCTGCTGTGGCAGGATGTTCCAAGGTTTAAAATCAGATTTAATGCTGTACATTAACAATGTATTTCCTTTATCTTTCCCATTAGACCCTCTCAAAATGCTTTACTTTCCCAGGAGAAAAAAAAATTAAGGAAAAAGAAGTGAATGAAGGATTCCAGATAGGAGGGTGCCAGGTAAATTTAATCCCCTCTCCTCTAAAATTCTATTATTATAGGGAGAAATTGCTCAGACATTAAGAGCACTTGTTCTTCCAGAGGACCAGGGTTCAATTCCCAGCACCTACCTGGCAGCTATTGTCTGTAATTCCAGTCCCCAGGGATCCGGTGTCATCTTCTGGTCGCTGTGGGCACTGCATACACAGGGTGCACAGACATACTTGCAGGCAAAACACCCATCTACATAAAAACATTTTTTTAAAAAAAGCTTTTGTGAAGTTGGGAAATAGTGTTTGCCTAGCATACACAAGGCCCTGAGTTCAATTCCCAGGATTGGGGAAATCAATTATATAATGGCTAGGATGGTATCTCAGTCAGTGACTGCCTGCCTTACAAGCATGAAGACTGACTTTGGTCCCCAAAATCTACGTTAAAAAAATTATAGGCATTGGGCTGAGAAAGTGGGGCCCAATAGTTAGAGTATCTGTTGTGTAAATATGAAGATCTGAGTTCAGGTCCCTTGGAGCCATGCAAAAGCCAGCTGCAGTGGTACACAGTTGTAATCCCAGTGTTTCTATGGCAAGAAGGGAGGCAGAGACAGGAGAGTCCCTGAAGCTCACCCGGGGCAAACAGCTAACCTGGTGCATACAGCTGGCCCAGTGCATACAGCTGGCCTGGTGCATACAGCTGGCCTGGTGCATACAGCTGGACTGGTGCATATAGCTGGCCTGGTGCATACAGCTAACCTAGTGCATACAGCTAGCCTTGTGCATACAGCTAACCTGGTGCATACAGCTAGCCTGGTGCATTCAGCTAACCCGGTGCACACAGCTGGCCTGGTGCACACAGCTGGCCTGGTGCATACAGCTGGCCTGGTGCATACAGCTGGCCTGGTGCATACAGCTGGCCTGGTGCATACAGCTAACCTGGTACATACAGCTGGCCTGGTGCATACAGCTGGCCTGGTGCATACAGCTGGCCTGGTGCATACAGCTAACCTGGTGCATACAGCTAGCCTGGTGCATACAGCTGGCCTGGTACATACAGCTAGCCTGGTGCATACAGCTAACCTGGTGCATACAGCTGGCCTGGTATAAAGCTGGCCTGGCCCATAGAGCAGCAAACAGGAGACGCTGTGAGGACCAACACCTGAAGTTGTTCCACCGCCCAGCTAGATGAGGGATTATTTAGTAGGAGCAGGGATGATGCCAGCAGCTGTGTCACTAAAGAGCCCACCGTGGCATGGGTGACAACTCACAAAGGTAGTGCTCAAGAATTCTGCACAGCTTGCAGGTGGCTCAACCACCCAAGAACCTCTCTGTGTGCTTTGGGTGATTGAGCCTTCTCACCCCAACAGTTGCCCCCTCCTGTTTACAGTGTGGGAGGGGCCCTAGAGAATCTTCTGGGTTTCTAGTCTGCTAACCATATGGTGGTTTATTTATCTCCTGCGTCTCCTGAGCCTCTTCCTCCATCCCTCCCTCCCTTCTCCCCTCCCTCCTGAAGAGAAGGTTTCAGTTTGGAGGAAAGTGCTATACGATAGCATGCAGCCATGGGCATATGTATATACCTGTACACACATGAGCATGCATGTGTGCGCACACAGAGGAAAGCAATCTTCCAAAACCTGTTTGAGCCTATTGTTACAATTCTACAATATAACTGACTAATGTGTCAGCCAATGAGGCATAAGTGCCCCAAGACATTGTTTCTATGAAAACTAGTCCAATAATTTGCAATAACAATAAATAGCCTTCACTTTAAAAAATGGCTGTCAAATTAGGTTGTGAGCAAGGAGGGGTGTGCTTGGTGTTCTAGGAGTTGCTGATATTCCAGGGCGTGGCCTCCATCAGAGAGGAGTGGGCACAGCTGGCCCTGGCTCGGAAGATGCTCTATAGAAACATGGTGCTGGGGGCTGGAGAGATGGCTCAGAGGTTAAGAGCACTGGCTGCTCTTCCAGAGGTCCTGAGTTCAATTCCCAGCAACCACATGGGGGCTCACAGCCATCTGTAATGAAATCTGACGCCCTCTTCTGGTTTATCTGAAGACACCTACAGCGAATCTTCATATTAATATATTATTATATTATATTATTAATTATATATATTAATAATATATTATTATATTATTATAATAATATATTATAAAATATTATAATATATTATTAATATATTAATTAATATATTAATTCGTATATTAATTCATAATTAATAAATAAATGAATATTTAAAAAGAAAGACTTTAGAAACATGGTGCTGGAGAACTCTAGGGATCTGGTTGCATTGGGTGAGCTTGGCGTTGCTGGAACAGGAGAGACCACTCAATTGAACTTAGTTCCATATGTTGTAAGGGGCTTCAAAAACCTTGGGGAATACAGTTTATCCATTCAGGAGAATGTTATCCAGCTTTTTGTCTGTTTCAAGACAAAGTCTCTCTGTGTAGCCTTGGCTGTCCTAGCACTCATTCTGTAGACTAGGCTGGCCTTGAACTCAGAGATCCACCTGTCTTTGCCTCCCAAATGCTAGGATTAAACTAATGCCACTCAATGAGTGCTGACCCATTTTGGAGACAGATATTGCTCAGGTGAAAGAGTGACTTTGTTGAGATTGAGGTTTTTTTTTCTTTTTTTCTTTTCAGAGACAAGGTCTCACTACATACCCTAGCCTGGCCTTAAACTTGTGACAACCCTTGCGCCTCAGTCTCCTGAGTGCTGAGATGGTGGGCAATGATTGAGTCAGTGTGCCTGGCTTGGAAGTGGTCCTGGAAAAGACAAAAGTTCCCTATAAACATATAAGACCTACATTTTTCCCCATGACATGGGCCCCAGGTTTATGAGCCAGGAGCTATCGAGCAGATGGAACAGGAGGTGTGGTAGACACCAGAAAGCAGCAGCCATCTAGATAACCTTCTCCAGGTAAGAAGCAAGCTCAATGGGAAAAAACAGCTCCTTTTCAAGGTTTCAGAAGAGTGTGTTTTCTGTGGGACGGAAAGAATATTTTAAAACATTCAGCTTCCTATTCACGCTCTATTATTTACACAAAGTGGAAATACCTGTCTCTTCCCCAGCCCCATAGGATAGAAAATATTACATTTGTTATAGAAAAAAAAACCCGATATTCTGGATGTAAAAGTTTTCAAACTTCTATAAACACTGTTACAGATCGCCCTCTAGTGTTTATTTTCTCCAATATAGCCTCTTCATATTCTTTTAATTTTTTTTAATTTCTTTTCCATTTTATATTATGTGTGTGGGTGTTGGCTTACATTTGTCTGTGCTCCAAGCACATGCGGTGCTCAAGAGGCCAGAAGAGGGCAGCAGATGCCCTAAGATTGGAGTTATTGTCAGTTGTGAGCCACCATGTAGGAGCTGGGAATTGAACCTGGGTCCTCTGCAAGAGCAGCCAGGGTTCCTAACCACTGAGCCATCTCCCCAGCCCCTCCTTTCAGTATCCTTTAAATCTTTTCATATCAAATCATCTGTTTTACATTCTTTTCGTCTTTCTTTTTCCTCTTATTACTTAACTCTATACTCACTGTCCATAGCCCAGAGACTCCTTTCCAATCCCCATACTTACTCTAGTGACTTGATTCCTGCTCTTCCTTTCCCTCAGAGCCAGTGGCTGGTGTGTGACAGTGATGTGCTGTTGGACTGGACGACGTAGACTTGACAGTCTTGAGGCCATCCTCCACTTGTCCCTTCACTGTCTCTTCCCGATTATTTTCCTCTGGACTTGGTGATTGGCTCGCACTTCTTTTCTTTCAGGATAAGGGGGTTTATTTTGGAGAATGGAGCAGAATGATCTGGAGAAGGGACAGAGGCAGATGTGTGGACATGTAGACAGGGAGACAGACAGGAGCAGAACCATGGCCGCAGAGAAGAGCATGGGGCATAGAGAATGACAGAAAGGGGGAGAGAGACTGGTCAGGGACCTGTGGAAACAGAGAGAGGGAGAGGGAGTGGCTGTCACACCAGTCCGAAGGCACGTGACATCCTCATCCGGCCTCTGGGGACACATGGAACATAGGCACACATTCAGGCAAACACACATCCACATGAAATAAAAATAATTCTAAAGTTTTAAGATTTAATGTTATTATGTGTACTTGTATGTGTTTGGGGGGAGGGGCGGTGTTTACGTGAGTACAGGCACCTGTGGAGACCACGGGTGTCCAGGTCCCCTGGAGCTGAAGTTACAGGCAGTTGTGAGCTGCCTATAACCGTGGTGCTGGGAACTGAGCTCAGATCCTCTGCAAGGGAAGTATGCTCTCCTAACCACTGAGCTGTGGCTCCAGCCCTGGGTCACATACAGGTTTTTATTCAGGTCCCTTCGGCCAGACCATCCTGCCCGTCTCCCACCCTGAGTACCCTGGCACCTGGCTTTGCTGCTTGGATCAGCTTTTCCTGATGACCCTGACTTGGTGATCCTCGGGCTTTTGGGACTCTGGGTCTGTTCATTCCCATTTCAGCCTGCTCTGCCCCTGCCTACAGGGCTCCAACTAGAAAAAGAGACTAGCTCGAACTGAAAGTAATAATAATAATAATAAACGGTTTTCATAATCTAGTTCTATGAGTTGCCCAAGCTCTTGGTTCACAGGAGTGACTTTTCTCCTATCTCTTGTCAGGGATGGGCTGCCTAGCTGCCTTCTTGGGAAGGCAACTACACTCCTTCATTTATTCTCAGAGACCTGTTCAGTTGTTTCGCTATCTGTAAATACACACACACACACACACACAAATATATATAATTTATATGTGTGTATATATGTGTGATTATACATTTTATAATGTATAGTGTATGTATATATATACATATGTATTTTAAAGATAGAGGAATCATATATATGTATATATAGTATGTGTATATATATTGTCTTATGTATGTATAGATATATATTGTGTGTATATATGTATATATATATGTGTGTGTGTGTGTGTGTGTTCTGTGTATTTGTATCTAAAATTTTATTGTGAATATGTGTGTGTGTCTTAGGGTTTTACTGCTGTGAACAGACACCATGACCAAGGCAACTCTTATAAGGACAGTATTTAATTGGGGCTGGCTTACAGGTTCAGAGGTTCAATTCATTATCATCAAGGCAGGAGCATGGCAGCATCCAGGCAGGCATAGTGCAGGCAGAGCTGCCTATGAAAGTCCTACATCTTCATCTGAAGGCTGCTAGCAGAAGACTGACTTCCAGGCAAATAGTGCCATGCCCTGATCCAAGCATATACAAACCATAACAGTGTATATGTGTGTATGTGATATATATGTGAGTGTGTGTATACACATATATATTATATATCGTATATAGTGTGTATATATTTTTTATATAATGTGTGTGTGAGAGTGTGTGTGTATGTGTGTGTACATGAGCCACAGCACAAGGTGGAAATTGGAGGACAATTCTGAGGATCTGGGGATTAGGTTCTTCCTCCCACTATGTGCATTGTGGTGATTGAAATTGGCAATCAGGTTTGATGGTAAGCATCTTCACCTGCTGAGCTATTAATATCAGGTGTCTTAATTGCAAGGACTCACACTTGAGCCCAGAGCTTGCAGGTTGGGCTAGCCTGCTTAGCCAGTTTGCTGTGGGGAGCCCTTGCCTCTGCCTCCTGGGCACTGGGATTACAGATGAGCCACCATGCCAACCCAGCATTCACATAGATGCTGGAATCAACTGTCCTCCTCACGACTACACAGCAAGTGCTCTACCCACTGAGCTAACTCCCAGAGCTCCAATGGTTCCTCTTAAGGGACTGAGAGGGGCTATGCCTTGCATAACTGAATCCCTTCATGCCCTCTGCAGTATCACATTCTTTATTCTTGTTGATGCTGCCTAGTACCTGTTTATCTAATATGTTGTCATAGCTAAGAAGGGACCTGAAATGTATCCAATGGACTTAACAGCTGGGAGGGTGATCATTATATTAGAAATGATAGGAAATTATTAGAACAGTCAGTTCCTAAGTGGGAACTGGAGGTTAAAAAACAAAACAAAACAAAACAAACAAACAAAAAAAAAAATACAGCCAGAGCCAGCAAGAAGGATTGGTGAGTAAAGATGATTGCTGTGAAAACCTGAGTTTGGTCCCCAAAACCCACAGAGTATGAGAGAGTGACTCCTGACTTCCACACATGTGTGGCAGCCTGTGTACCAATTCAGCTGGCGGGCACAGTAGTATACACCAGTAATGCCAGCACTCGAGAGGCTCAAGTAGGAAGACTGCATGAAACTAGACTTCCATAACATAAAGACTTCAGGGCCAGCCTGGGTTACATAGTAAGAACCTGTCTCCAAACAAAGACAGAAAGTGACGGGCATGGCAGTGCAGACCTGTGATCCCAGCACTCTAGAGGCAGAGGAAAGAGAATGAGGAGTTGAGTTGGGGGCCAACCTTGGCTACATAGGGATGCCCTGTCTAAGAAAAGAGGGTGGTCTACTTTAACATAAAGATGTCTTAGATGAATCAAGGGGCTTCCCTCCTGGATAACTTATTTAGCACTATGGATGATTTGAGTGAACAAAACATAGCTAGACTTACATTTCTAGTGTGGGCAGGAATTGTACAGCAGTTTCTGTGTCGAAGTTTAGATTTATACCTGTTGACCTATATAAGAAACACTCACGATTATGCATCCCAGCAAAACGTGGGTCATGCAGACTCATCCTGACTCAACAGTTTCTCCAGTCTCACCTTTGAAAATATTCACTAGTTATGTTGGGGCCTTGGACTTTTGGAGTGGGAGTCTTCCCTGACCTTCTCAGAAGTGATGGGTGCATAGCCTGGTCTTGTAACTGCAGGGCACATGACTCTCTCATGTCTGGGGTCTTGGTGGGGGCTGCACTTAGCATTACAATACATAGCAAAGACCAAAACCTCAACAGATGTGACTATTTTTTAAAGACTTAGCTTTTACTTGTATTTATTTTCTGTGTGTGTTGGGGGGGTGGGGGTTCATTATGTCCGTGCACCACATGTATGCAGTACCTGTGAGAGCCAGAAGAGGGTATCAGATGCCCTGGAATTGGAGTTACAGATGGCTGGGAGTCACCATGCAGGTGCTGGGATGCTCTCCTGGTCCTCGGCAGGAGCAGCCAGTGCTCAGAACTGCTGAGTCATCTCTCCAGCCCCAAAGGACTCTTTATGCGTTCCTACATTTCTTTTAATATGTTACTCTATACATTACTTGTGCCGTTTTAAACAAACAATAAAAAAAGGAAAGAGTAATTTTTAAATAAACAAGCTGGCGAATAAGTTTTGTAGGGCCTGGACCTAGATCTGCCTTCTGAACGCACAGGTGTCCCTCCAGTATCTCCCATGGTCCTTTAACACATCTTTCTCTTTTATCCTTTCAATGTGACTACTTCTGGGTGGCCCTTGTCCTGCTCTGGCTCCCATATGTGTGTTTCCAATGTCCCCATGCTCACTCTTTCCAGTCCTCCTCTCTTGGCCTTCCTGCTTGATTTATCTCCATATTATAAAATGTTTATTATGTGACCCGTTAGGTTATCTGGTAATTCTGCATGTAATGGTTTTCTTTTCAAAGCCTAATGTCAGAAAGGATTTGTACATTCTGAATCTCTTTTAGATGGGATAGACAGACCTGAAATGAAGAAACTGTTGCTCCTGCACGACACATCCAATGAAAGTCATCTCCAGGAGGGTCCTAATGGAGAGACGAACGGAGGCACTTTCTGGTGCTCCGTCTTAGGAGGACTCTGGGTTTTGATTACCAGTTAGAACCGAACCAAGAAAAGCAGCAGAAGTATGTGGAACAAGTGTCTTTCACCCACTAAAAAATTACACAGAGAAGAACAGGGTGTAATAGTTTGAGGAAAACTATAATCTGAACTCAAACCTTGTGCACCACATAATCCCTCCTATTAAGAAACATTTCCGCTGTGGCTGGAGAGATGGCTCAGCAGTTAAGGGCACAGACTATTCTTCCAGAGATCCTGAGTTCAATTCCCAGCAACTACATGATGGCTCACAACCATCTGTAATGGAATCCGATGCCCTCTTCTGGTGTGTCTGAAGACAGCTACGTGTACTCATATATATACATGAGTACATACACTCTTATATATATATATGAGTATATACACTCTTATATACATATATATAATAAAGAAATAAAATCTTAGAGAAGAAGAAGAAGAAGAAGAAGAAGAAGAAGAAGAAGAAGAAGAAGGAGGAGGAAATAGCAACAAACACAGAAGGAAAGAGCAACAAACGGCAGTCAGATGTGATGCATTGTCATGGAAACTACAAAAGAGAGAACCCCTATGAATGTAACAAGTGTGGAAAAATCTTCAGTCAGGATCTTCTTACTAATTGCATTCTCAGAGAAAGAAACACCATGAATGGAGAGGCCTTCAACCAAAACTCAACTCATAGCCCACCTCAGATAGTCCTTACTGGAGAAAAACCCCTACAAGTGCAATGAACGTGAGAGAAAATTCAGCCAGAGAATGCACCTCATTCAGCATCAGAGAATCCATGCAGGGGAGAAAAACCTTTCGACCGTAAGGAATGTGGGAAAGCCTTCTTCCGTCAGCATTCATCCTTCACGCAGCACCTGAGCATCCACACAGGAGAGAAGCCCTACAAGTGTGATCAGTGCTGGAAAGCTTTTAGCTGCATCACGTCCCTCACGGAGCATCACAGTGGAGCATCACGGTCTCCACACTGGAGAGAGACCTTATGAATGTGGGTTTTGTGGGGAAGCCGTCAGTCAGAGAACACAGCAGGAGAAGACGCACACAGGAGAGAAGCCCTATAAGTGTAGTGAATGTGGGAAGGCCTTCAGCCAGAGCACTTACCTTAACCAACACGGGAAGATCCACAGTCGTGAGAAATTATATGACCAATAAACACGAGGAAAACCTCAAATTGAAGTCCTGCCCTTAGTGGCACATAACTCAGGAGGAAAACGTGAACTTACAAAGATGGGCAGTTTTCAAATTCAGTCTTTTTGTTCACGATCTAATTATTCGTGGTGTAATGAACACTTATCTACCAGTAAGATTTTACTGCATAGAAACTGAATTTGTGCCAGATGATGGTGGCACATGCCTGTAATCCCAGCACTTGGGAGGCAGAGGCAGGTGGATTTCTGAGTTCGAGGCCAGCCTGGTCTACAGAGTGAGTTCCAGGACAACCAGGGCTACACAGAGAAACCCTGTCTCGAAAAAACCGAAAAAAGAAAGAAAGAAAGAAAGAAAGAAAGAAAGAAAGAAAGAAAGAAAGAAAGAAAGAAAGAAACTGAATTTGTACCTGAATTTAGTACTTTATAATATTCACAGGCAGTCTTATACATAGTGAATAAGATCATATTTACAAAGAAATATACATTGGGCCATATTCTGACTCCAGTGTAAAACCTAGATAACGCCAGTGTGGTAACATGCCTGTGATTCTAGCACTCTGAGATGCTGTTGCTACTGTTTCCTTCATAACCCTAGCACATGGTGGGCTGAGAGGGTTAGGAATTTAAGACTGCCCTCCACTGTGGATGGACTTCAAGGCCAATATGGACTACTTCATTCCCTGGGTTTTGTTTTGTTTTTAAGATTTATTTATTTATTATGTGTAAGTACACTGAAGCTGTCTTCAGACACCACAGAAGAAGGGCATCAGCTCTCATTACAGATGGCCGTGAGCCACCATTTGGTTGCTGGGATTTGAATTCGGGACCTTCAGAAGAGCAGGCAGTGCTCTTAACCGCTGAGCCATTGCTCCAGCCCAATACCCTGTTTTTTAAAAGAAAACAAAATAATTGGGGGGGGGGGGGGGGAACCCACGAAAATCTAAAAAGTCAATAACCTATAATTACTAACCTGTAAATTTATTCTATAATACTGTTTAATTATATGGATATTGATTCAACAAGGTGACATTGTAATGTGGCCAGTTATATAAAGTAGAATAAACCAAGTAACAGTTCTCAAACATTAGTCCTTTTGTGCTTTGTTTACTATACTTAGTATAGTTTTTTCCTATACTTAGTCTTAATACTTTTTTAAAGGACATAGGATTTTTAGCCTGGCCTAATAAATATCTATGGAACCTACAGGTGGTGGTGAAGGGTGTGTGTGTGTTTTGTGGTGTGTGTGTGTGTGCAGAAACGTTCTCTGTATTTACACTCTTTTACTACCTACTTCATACCTGGTTTGGTATGGTTTGGTTTGGTTTGGTTTGGTTTGGTTTGGTTTGGTTTTTCCTTTGCCTCTAATAGACTGCGGGCTTTTGTGGGCGAGGCTCCCTTTTATTCATCTTTCCCTACAATGCCCAGCACAGATTCTTAAAATATATGTTCCATAAATGTTTGCTTAAAAAAAATTGGGATGGACAGATTGATGCTTTGTTTTATTGTTGTTATTATTTTAATACTGGGGATTGTTTCTGGTACATGATGCATGAAAGAAAAGCCTTGGCCATTTGGCACTATTTCTGTGCCACCAGGTGCCCCTTAAATATTAACTTGAAATCTTTTCACCTGCATATTATACATATCTATGAGATACAGTGTGATATTGCACCGCACGTATACAGTAATGCCAGGGTAGTTGGCATATCCATACACTTATCACAATTTTGCCTTAAACATATTCAAAAGCACCTGTTTATGCTACGTTGACGTACACAAATATTATTACACTGTGCAACAGGACATTAGAAATTATTGTAGATCACGCCTGTAATCCAACACTGGAAAGGCAGATGCAAGGCAGATGTAGTTTGAGACTGTTAGAAAGAAAGAAAGAAACAAACAAACAAACAAACAAACAAACAAACCAAGCCGGGCAGTAGTGGTGCACGCCTTTAATCCCAGGACTTGGGAGTCAGAGGCAGGCGGATTTCTGAGTTCGAGGCCAGCCTGGTCTACAGAGTGTGTTCTAGGACAGTCAGGGCTACACAGAGAAACCCTGTCTCAAAAAACAAACAAAACAAAACAAAAGAAAACGAGTTTCTGACAAAAACAAGGTCCTTTGATTGAAGACATGTCCAATCTATTCCTGGGAAACCAAAAGAGCAGGGAACAAAATGAAATAGAAAAGGTAGGAACCTCCTGCGCGTCTATAGCCATGCCTAAAGAAAAGGTATAATAAGCAGGACACAAGTCCTGGGAGATGCGGTTTCAAAGAGAGTGGGCGGATTCTTATCTTTAGCCCGCTCAAGACTGACAGGACTGGCGCCCAGTGAAAAGGGAGGGGTGGGGTCAGCGCACTGTGTACGTCATCACACTGCGCCCATGCTCCTCCTGCCTTGGTCCGAGTGGTAGACTCCGGAGGTGAGCGAGGGCTTCAGGTCTGGATGTTGGGGGTCAGCAGTGCTGCGGCTCCTGTCAGTTTCCCTGGTGGGTTCGGTAACGACTGATTCCCAAAGCGGCTCCGAGTCAAAGTCTCGTCGTTCCTGTACAGGAAGCTGGCTGCTGACCGGCAGAGGTCTTGCAGTGAGCCCTTTATGGTAGCAGGCTGTAAGGGCTATAGAGACAAGACAGCTTCAGTAAGTGTTGTGACCTCGAGATCATGCCCTGGTAACGACAAGGAATAAACCCCGCAGACTCGGGAGTTGAGTGCTTCAAACAACCCCGTTTATTAGTAATACTTCCTAACCGGGGACCAGTTCCAAGAAAGGACACCCAAGTGACACGGGCGAGGTGTTTCTAAATGGTTACAGAACAAATAATAGCGGGTAAAGGAAAAATAAGGTGACTTGTCTTTAGTGATCTAGTAGGCACCTGTAGGTAGAAGAGCTTTGGTCTCTAGAGCATCTGTGGTCGGTAGCAGGGGAGTTTTCCCAATGATTTAAGTTAGAGAAACACTAAAGCTGGTTTCTTAACTGCTTATTTTCCCGCCATATCCTTCCTCATTTGGAGAGAGGGACTCCAGTGTAACCCGTTTACTTGTATGCTTACACACTAATAGTTCCTCGAAACACTTGTGAGCAGACAATGCTATTCCTAACTTTCCATAGAGGAGATCTGAGGGTAAGATTCATTTTCTACTTTGTAAACATTATAAAGATAAGACCTATAAACATCTCCGACCTGGCTGTTTCAGAAAAGTAGAAAAAAAATCACTACTGGGTACGGGACATTGCTCCTGACAAAATTCACTTGGTAAGCCCTAACCATCTGGATGCTAGTTTAAATGGGGTAGCCCATTGTAGCCCCAGCCTGTGTGTAATTTCAGAGGATCCCCTGGAACTGTTGCTGCAAAGGTTTTGAGCCACCACATGGGTACTGGAAACTGAACCCAGGTCCTCTGGAAGAGCAACCAGTGCTTAGCTGCCTAGCCCAACTCACGGGAGGCTAATGTAGAAGGATCTCCCAGTTTAAGGCAAGCCTGGGCTACAGTGGAGACAGGTAAACTTCAGGAAAAAGAAACAGAGCCATTAGTTTGTTAATGGATAGGGGAAAGGGGGCAAGACTGTCTTAACAATGTTAAGCTCTGAGGGGGTTTTTTGTTTGCTTGTTTGATTTTAGGTGCTTACATAATGTCAATAGTTCGTTCAGCCGTCCACGCCAAATGGGTTGTGGGGAAGGTGATTGGTACAGCAATGGTAAAAACTGCTAAAGTAAGAGCGACCAGACTTGTTTTGGATCCATACTTATTGAAGGTGAGGATCAGCGCTTGTTTTAAAATGCCATCGATAAGTTACCAACGTTCTACTGCAGTGGTTCTCAGCCCATGGGTCTCGACCCCTTTGGGAGTCACATATCAGATGTTTGCCTTATGATTCATAACAGTAGCAAAATTATGAAGTAGCCATGGAAATAATGTTATGGTTTGGGTTGCCACAATGTGAGGAGCTATATTAAAGGGTCACAAGCGTTAGGAAGGTTGAGGACCACTGCTTTAGGGTCTGAGTGGAAAAACATTTCCCTGTCGATAAAAGATAGGTTGAGCATCTGCAGCAATCCACTATACCTACTGCTGACCGTGGGTGTAGCCTGGTTCATAGGAGGCTTTCAGGAGCACACAGTTCATTTTGATATTTCCTGTAGTGACTAGCCAGGCAGAACAGCATGGGAAAAGAGGATAAGACATCCCTTCTTCCCAGGTTGCCATAGAGACATCCCAGTAAAGAAACATTTGAGCCGACCCTCCAGTGCAATTTTATTCCTGGGCGGGATGACAAGAAATCTTTCCACCCCTGATGGATACACTGCAGTGGTTTATTCAGCTGTGATAGGGCACGGCCTCTTGCAGAAATAGCAAGTGCTTTTAAGGAATCAAGGACAGATGGAGGTGGACAGCGAAGGATCCTTTCTGCTTTGTTGCTCTGTTTTGTTTTGGGACAGGATCACTCTGTGTAGCCCTGACTGTCCTAAAACTCAGTATGTAGACCTGACTGGCTTTGAACCCACAGAGATCCAACTGCCTCTGCCCTTGGTATGCACCACTATGCCCAGGAATCCATTAGGACCAGTGTAAGGAGTGAGGAAGGGGATTCTGCAAAACCATAGCATAGAAACAGTAAAGACCTGAACTCCAGTGGCTGCAGTGGGAGTGGGGTGGGCAAGAAGAGACGGAGCTGTGGTTTGTTAGATGAATAGGGAGAGGGGGCAGCTCTCTGGGAATTGTGTTTTTGTGTCCTTTTTGCACCACAGATCATAGGTGGGAGTTCCTGGTTTGCCCCTCTCCTTCTCTCCACAGTACTTTAACAAGCGGAAAACCTACTTTGCCCACGATGCCCTTCAGCAGTGCAGCGTTGGAGACATCGTGCTCCTCCGAGCTTTGCCCGTCCCACGATCAAAGCATGTGAAACACGAACTGGCCGAGATCGTCTTCAAAGTGGGCCGAGTTATCGACCCGGTCACCGGAAAGCCCTGTGCAGGAACTGCCTACCTAGAGAGCCCTCTCAGCGAAACTCAGGAGGAGCTCAAGGTCTCCTGAGCCTAGGAAAGGAGGAGCCAGGGGGATTTCTGTCCATGTGTTTGCTCAATGGCTTTCATTACTAACTGTCAAGAGTTTCTCCGGTGACATTAAAAGTAATGTGTTCCGTAAAGGTTTGCATCCTTTTTTAGACTCTGAACTGAAGGTACTTTCCGATCTCGCTGTATGCCCAAGTATGTGGCATCACTTCGTAAGCTCACATATTGTCTCGTTTGTTTTGCCTCGCTCAAAGAAATCTTGGACTTTAGCACCTTGATTTTGAATAGCCTTTTAATAATGACATAAAAGGCTAACCTTAGTTTTGATAGCTTAATTTTTCAAAATTTATTGTGTGTGTCCACGATGCCTGTGTGGGCACACTTGTGCCACGGCATGCATACTGTGGCAGCCAGAGGACAGCCTCAGGGCGTCCACTCTCCTTTTCACTCTTACAGGATTTCCAGGTATCGCACTCAGATGGCCAGGTTTGCACAGCTGGCACCTGGACCCACTGAGCCATCCTGCTGGCCCTGAGTTTTAATGGTTCATATTCAAAGTAAATTAAATCTGGGGTGTTTTGTTGTGTGTATGTTTGGTTTTTTGGTTTTTTGGATTTGTTTTTTACAGGGTTTCTCTGTATAGCTCTGGCTGTCCTGGAACTTACTTTGTAGACCAGGCTGGTCTCAAACTCAGAAATCCACCTGCCTCTGCCTCCCAGAATGCTGGGATTACAGGCGTGCACTACCACTGCCCGGCTTTGTTGTGTTTTTGGAGACAGGGTTTCTCTGTGTAGCCTTGGCTGTCCTGGAACTTGCTCTGTAGACCAGGCTGGTCTCCAAATCACAGAGGTCTGTCTGCCTCTGCCTCCGAAGTACTGGGATTTAAGGTGTGTGCCATCACTGCTGGCTAGTAAATTTATTTTTTTCCCCCTCATTTCACCAACTCGCAAGGGGAAATGTTTTAAATGCTGTAAAGATTGTTACTGCAGAAACTTTGGCCTACATATTTCAGCTCTGACTCCTAGACGGAGACTTGACTTTAAAGTCCTACCTCAAGCTCCAGTTAGCGGGGATTAGTAGGCGTATTCTACACGGCCCAGTTTAATAGACGGTATCAGTGATGAGCACAGGCACTCCTGGGTCCTCAGGCTCCCAAAGTGGAGAGGGACACATAGGTGCCCTTAGGACAGGTAGGACCAGTGGAGAGACCAGATAACTTCCCGGGGGCAGGGCTCTCTGCAGACCAGGCAATGATGGGAATGGAGAAGGCAGTTCAAGCAGAGGGAAGTGTGAAGTCCCAAGTAATGACGTGGCTAGAGAAGCTGGGGGATGGCCCAGTAGTTAGGACTCTTGGGGTCCAGGAATCACCGCCAAACTACACCACACCAATCCCATTCATAAGGCGAGAGTTTAGTGAGCATACGCCCAGGATTTCGGGAACTGAACTGTGACCCCAAGTTAAGATCCTACAGGGGTTTTAAGCCCAAAATCCACAGCCAAGTTATTTTACCTATCAGGATTTAGGGATAGGGATTTCCTGAGGAGCATGCCTTTGTTGTATACTTCTCCTGTTTCCATTGGTTGGGATATTCAACTGGGTCAGGAGACTTGTTTAATATTCATGGTCTGACTTGTCTACCAGGATGGGACTTGTGTGACATTCCTGTCTTAACTTGTCATCCAGGTGTCAGTTACCCACTTATATGTCTCTTTCTGCCAAGTAAGATGTCATTTCCCAGGGAGGTTTTGGGAACTTAAGTTTTACTTGACCACTACTCAAAATGGAAGTTTAGTCTAAATAGTTCTTTATATTGGTGCAGATGTCTCTCTTGTGTTGCTGTCCATCCCAGGGGTAGCTTATAAAGACAAATACCATAAAAACTTATAGATGGGGCAGGAAGTGCTGCTGGGTGGTTGGTTTGGGTCCAAGCTTCTTGTGGGTAACAATACAAAACAGTTCTACTGACTTCGATCATGATTGGTTTCCAAGGGCACAGAACATAACAGAATATGTAATCAATCTTGTTGTTAGGTTCCTAATAACAGCAAAAACATTTGAGAAAGTCATAACAGCAGGCTAGGGCTGGAGAGATGGCTCAGCAGTCAAGAGCACTGACTGCTATTGCAGAGGTCCTGAGTTCAATTCCCAGCAACCACATGGTGACTCACAACCATCTATAATGGGATCTGACACCCTCAAATCCTGGTATATCTGAAAACAGCCACAGTGTACTCATATACATAAAATAAATAATTTTTTATTAAAAAATAATGGCAGGCTAGCGAAGTAGCTGTTACGTAGGCCTTAACATTCCATCTAGGCCTTAACAGGAACACTGGCTGCTTTTGCAAAGGACCCAGGTTCGGTCCCCACCCACATCACATGGCAGGTCAAAACTGTTAATTCCAGTTCTAGATGTGGTGCCCTCTTCTGTTCTCTGTGAGCACTGCATGCATGTGGTGTACAGATGTGCAAGCAAAAATTAATTTTTTTTTTTTTTACAAAGCATAATCAGGAGTTTTTAAAGCAGAAGAGAATTGCTGGGACATTTTGAATATGGGCAGACATTAGAGAAATAAGATAATGGGTTTTTTTTAAGGTTGTCAGAGAAAATGTGTGCAAAGTTAAGCAGTGCTGGTGTAAAGGACTAGATAGATAGCTAGATGAAGGGCTAGGAAACTGACTTTTAAAAGGTGATCCCAAGCCGGGCCTGGTGGCACATGCCTGTAATCCCAGCACTTGGGAGGCAGAGGCAGGCGGATTTCTGTGTTCGAGGCCAGCCTGGTCTACAGAGTGAGTTCCAGGACAGCCAGGGCTACACAGAGAAACCCTGTCTTGAGAGAAAAAAAAAAAAAAATCTGATCCCAAGGCTGGGCAGTGGTAGCACATACCTTTCAATCCCAGTATTTAGGAGGCAAAGCCAGGTGGATCTATGGGTTCAAGGCCAGCCTGGTCTACAGAACAGTTCCAGGATAGCCAGGACAAGAAAAACCCTGTCTGGGAGTTAAAAAAAAAAAAAAAAAAAAAAAAAAAAAAAAAAAAAAGCCTGATCCCAAAACCCAAACACCTTGTAAAGAGAGTTGTTAGTAGGGAAAACTCTTGACTTGGTGCCAGGATGGGTCGTGGAAGGGAAAGCCTTTTAGACCAGTGGTTCCTATGCTGCAACCCTTTAACACAGTTCCAGGTACTTATATGTGGGCATCTCTGCAGACCCGCATGGAGACCAATAGAGGAATAGTGTATCAATTCCTAAGACCATCTGTAGCCTTAGATGCCCTTTGAGCCCCACGGGCTGAGAAACCCTGTTTTAGAGCAGGTGGACCCATGTGGTCCTCTTGGCATCTGCGTGGTCCTGACACCTGTCGGACTCCTCAGGTCTCCAGCTCCAAGCACCTGTAAGATACTTGACCAGTTGATGTGCACGCTGATGTATCGTTTTCATTAAAGCTTCTTGGGCTTAAGATAGAGCTCAGTGGTGGAGTACTTGCCCGGCAAGCATAAGACTAGAAGGAGAGCATCCTGATGGTGCGCACCTATAAGCAGCAACCTTACTGCCAAGCCTGACAGCCCACAAGTTCCTGGGACCCACATGGTAAGAGGAAAGGACCGACTCCCAGAATGTCTCCTCAGCCCTTCACATGCTTGTTGACATGGTCCAAGTACCCACACACAGGCACAAATAAATAAATGTAATTTATAAGTTTAACTTTTGTTTTGTTTTCTCTTTTCTTTTTTCCGAGACAGGGTTTCTCTGTGCAGCCCTGGCTGTCTTGGAACTCACTCTGTAGACCAGGCTGGCCTCGAACTCAGAAATCCACCTGCCTCTGCCTCCCAAGTGCTGGGATTAAAGGCATGCGCCACCACCGCCCGGCTTATAAATTTAACTTTTAAAATTAGGCTTCAGGAAGACTCTTGTAATGAGAAATATGGGCCTGGTAGTGCATACCTTTAATCTCAGCACTCAGGCAGAGGCAGAGGCCAGCCTGGTTTACATTACTGAGTTTCAGGCCAGCCAAGGCTACATAGTGATTCTTAGTCTTCCTAATGCTGTGACTCTTTAATCCAGATCTAAATATGCATATGTGGGTGTATCTGCCTGTGGGCAGACTTGCCTGAAGAGGATAGAGGAGTATTGTCTCAGTTCCTATGCCCATCTCCATCTTCAAAGGTTGTCTTTGCAGACCTCTTTGAAAGGATCATTGGACCGCAATGGCGTCTTGACCCACAGGTTGAGAACCACTAGGGCCTAAAGCCACTTGTTAGGGTGGCATACACTTATAATACAGCACCCAGGAGGCTGAGAACAGCAAGTTCAAAACAAGCCTAAGCAACGTGGCAGGACCTATTGCAAAAATAGACTGAAGATGTACAGCTCACTGACAAGAGCACATGCCCAGCATATACAAGACCCTAAGTACAGTCACCGGTACTTGGGAAGGGAGGAGAGCACTGGATTGAAGAACCAATGAAACTCCAGAGCAAAATGGCAATGGGGGTGGGAGGTGGGAAGTACAGGAAAAAAAATGGCCTAATGCTAGGCAGCACAAAAGCAGAGTCATCAAAGAAATGCATAAATGCCAAGTTTGCATTCCAAGAGAGAGCCGAAACTCCTAACATGTAAAGTTGAGTCAAGTACAATAATGCATACCTTTGATCCCAGCACTGCAGAGGTGGAGGCAGGAGCATTAAGAGTTTGAGGCCATCCTGGTCTGAACAATGGGGTCCAACCAATCCCTAAAGAGGTTACGACTGACGGCCCTGCAAGTAATCTCAACCCAGGTGTTTACCCTGAGATTACAAGAGGGTTCCTGTCAGAACAGGCAGGACCGAAGAATGGAGGAGTCGTGTGAGGAGAATTCTGAATGCTTGTGAGGAAAGCCGAGAAAGGAAGAGTCTTGTAACCTCAGTTTCTTCAAAACACAAAAGTTGTTTGTAGACCGTGCTTCATGCCCCTCCCAGGTGTGGCAGATAGCAGTGATTCTGGATTGTTTATCACTGCTTGCTGCTGCTATTAAATGCCTCAGTGGAAAATCTTTTCTTGCCACACGTGGCATGTCCTTGTGTTTGTACACCTAACTCATGTGTGCGTCTTCCAAACCCTGAGTATAAATTGTCTGATGCTCTAAATAAACGCTATTGCTTGAGACTTTAGTCTGCCTCATTTTTAGGCTCCATTCTCCCAGGTTCAAACCACCCCTCAAGAGCGGGAAAACAGATTACCATCAGTTTGAGGCCGGACTGGGCTCCAGCCAAGTTGAGAAATGAAGGATCTGTATAAGAAAGGCAGGGCTCACCCATACTTGAAGAGGCCCTGCCCCCCAACAAGACGCATATCTGCATCCCACAGTTGGGTCTACAGTTGTAAGTTACCCTTCATTCTCATTCAAAGGTATAAGTGCCTCTCCCAGACTGAACCACTCCTCCACCACCCATAAGACCAGACCCTGTCATTTGTCCAAATTCTGCTTGTTAGAAAACTACCCATGGGGCTGGAAAGATGACTCAGTGATTAAGAGCACTGGCTGCTCTTCCATAGGACCAGGGTTCAATTCCTAGCACCGACACGGCAGCTAACAACTGTCTACCACTCCAATTCCAGGGGCCCCACACCCTCATACGTGCAGGCAAAACACTAATGATGCACATAGACTAGAAGAGAAAATTGAAAAGATAAAGAAAGCACACCTCTTGAACGTCAAGATTACAGGTGGCAAAGAATCAGCTCCCATCCGTCCCCTTACTCAGAACTTACTCAGAATTTGAGAGTATCTTTCTCTTGGCCTCTTCAGGTAACTGAGGCCCAGGCTGCTTCCCATTTCTCTGATTCCTCGGAATCTAGTTCTGTTTCTGCCCAGTCTTGTCTTGCTGAAGTTTCATGCTTATATCCATAGCTCTTTTATTATCCTTACAGAATGAATACTCCTATACCAGTTTCCCCCTATACCAGTGGTTCTCAACTTTCCTGATGCGGCTACACTTTGACACGTTTCCTCATTTTGTGGTGACCCTCAATCATAAAATCAGGCTCTGGATTCTCCTTTCCCGTGGATCTCCCCCGAGTGCATTCCAGGTTCCTTTCTCACACCCATTTAGGGACACTGAACTCCTCTCCGGGGATCCACGGATGACTTCAGCAACTGCTTGGCGCGCCCCCTGGCGGCAGCACTGCGGCGGCACGCTGCTCCCCCTAGCGACCGCGCCCCAGCACTACAGCGGCCTAGCGCCCTGCCCCGCCCCGCCCCAGCCTGGTCTGCCCGGCCGGGGGAGGGGTCGCGGCAGCGGCGGCGGCGTCAGCGACACCGAGGCGGTCGGAGCTTCAGGCTCCGGAGCAAGATGGCGGCGCGGGTGCTGCTCGCGCGAGGAGGCCTGCTGCGGCCAGCCGCCCACAGCAGCTTCCTGCCCGGGCTCCGGTGAGCAGCGCCGCCCTTTCCGGGGCCCGGCCGGGGAGGGGCCGCCGTGGGGCGAAGGGCGCGGGGTCCCCGGGGCGGGGAGGGGACGCCGGGGGCCGGCCTCCGAGTCCCAGGCGGCGGGCGGCTGGCGTGGCCGCGGCGCCTTTCCCGGCCCCCCGTGGGGCTCAAGGTCACCGTCCTGCAGGCGCCGCCCTTGCCGGGGACGCCCGGGCTCGCGGGCCACGTCCGCCCGCAGCCTCCGCGCGCTGCGCCCCCCGCAGTAGCCATGCCTCGCCCCAGGTCGTGAAGGATGGCCGGTCCCCCTGGGGAAGCTGCACCCCGAGATCCCCACTCGGGACAGCCCTAAAATTTGAAAGCGGAGTGGATCCAAAAGAAAAGAAAAAAAAAAGTAACCGACGGTGGCCAGCTGTAGTAGATGGCGGAGTTCGCTGTCGAAACTTTTTCTTTTCCTAACCTCTGTGGAGACCGTGCTCGGTCGTGTCAACCTGTCACCTTGACATCCCTGCGTTTAAATAGCGAAAGACCATCCGCATTTTACCGACAGATTTGTTTTCCCTTCTTTCCTTCCTTTGTATGATCATTTGATGTTTAAACGGTTTTTAGGTTTGTTTGTTTGTTTTTTAACCTCATGTGTATAAGCGTTTGCCTACGTGTATGGCTATCCCATATGGGCCTGGGGCAGCCAGAAGAAGGTTTTGGATCCCCACAACCGGAGTTGCGGAGGGTTGTGAGCCGCCATGTCGGGGCTGGGAATTGAATCTGAGTCCTCTCCTAGAGCAGCAAGTGTTCTTAACCCCTGAGCCATCTATTTATTTTTCGAGACAAGGTCTTACTACATATATTCCTGGCTGGCCTGGAACTTTTAGCAAACCTTTTGCTTCAGACTCCAAAGTACTGCAGTTGTAGGTCTGCACTACTAAGGCCAGCCTTGGCTGGTTGAAATGTCGCTTTTTTTTTTTTTTAAAGATTTTTTTTAACCTCTCTGCAAGCGTGCACACGTGTGTGTAATTGATTTTCTTCCACCGCGTGGATCTGGGAAACTGAATGTAGTTCATCAAACTTAGCTACCAGTTTCTTTGCCCCTTAAGTCACCTCACTGGCCCCAGAACTTTTCTCAATATTTCTTATGTGTGCTTTTACCTGCATATATGTAAGTGCACCCTGTGCATGCCAGGGGCCTAGAGGGATTAGAAGAAAGTACCTGATCCTCTGGAGCTACAGTTCAAGAAATGGTTGTGAGCCACCACTTGGGTACTGGGAACGGAACTCTTATTCCTTTGGGAAAGGTCTTAGGCAGGAAGCTATCTCTCTAGCACTATGGGAGCACCACATATGGCTTGTTTGATTTAATGTCAATATTAAGTAGTGGGGTATGTATCTCCCACAGACACATAGAGGACAAGAGACACATCTCTAGGGAAAAGTGTGTGAACGCTTTTGTTTCAGGACAGATGCAACTTGTAGATGCAAATTATTTAAATCACCTGTAATATGTTTCCAAGCAGAATGAACAGACAACTTACTTTCACATCTGGCGTTACTTAGCAAGCATTCCGAGCCCCTAAAGTTTGTATTTTGTTCCTTGGGAATCAGGCAGCTGAAACCCAAGGTGCTCACTCAAGACCTAATGCTCAAAGTCAGAAAGCTGGTAAGTTAGAGTTTTGGATCTACCAGGTACCCGTACTTGGAGCCAAATGCTCTCTACCCTGTGATTCCTTGAAAACATTTCACCCTCGCTCCTGTTCTGCCAGTCCTCTCTGGGAGCTATCAAAAAGGAGAAAGAAGAACAGGTCCAGGGTAGTTTAGAGCCTTATAAAGTTTGAGGTGTAGGCTGTTCAGATGGAAAATCCATATGTCTGGGCTATAGGCAACTGGTGGGAATTAGCATATAAGAATGTTGATAGATACCTGGATTTCATTATACTGCTTGTGTGTTTACTGAGATTTGGTTTTTGGTGGTGGTGGTTTTATTTTTCCTTGGGGTTTTGTTTGTTTTTTTAGGGTTTTGGGTTTTTTTTGTTTTGTTTTGGGTTTTTGGGGGGTGGGGAAGAAGGAGGGAGATGTGAGTTTGAGACACAGTAACCCTGGCCGTGCTGGAACTCGATCTGTATATCAGGCTGTTGAGCCTGCCTCTGCCTGCCTAGAGCTGGGACTGAAGGTGTGGGCCACCGCCAGGCTTGGTTTTGCTTGTTTTGTTTAAAGCCACAGTGATGGATGGCATTGTTTTAAGGAGAGACTGTGGCTGGTGGAGAAGCCCTAGGGTGTGTCCACATTCACTGGCCATTGAATAGAGGAGAAGGAGCCATCAAGACAGGGAAAGAGCCGCTGGAACCCGTCATTATGTGACAGGCCTCAGAGAGGAGGTATTTACCAGACTGGTCAGCTGTGCCTGATCCTGGCTAAAAGGTTAAGTACGATGACAAAAATAAAAATAACAGATTTGCCTACAGGGATTTTGAGGTGACCTTGCAGCATGAGTTTCAGAAAGGACTCGGGAGGACTTTGTAGGCATCTCAGACTTGCATATTCTAGTGCTTGTGGGTTGAGACCCCCGGGGGAAGGGGGGGTTCACATATCAGACACCCTCCTATCAGCTATTTACATTCCAAATCCTAAGAGTTAGCAAAATTACAGTTCTGGAGTAGCAATGTAATAATGTTATGGTTGGGAATCGGCGCCACATGAGGAACTGTGTTAAAGGGTCGTCGTGTTAGGAAGGCTGAGACCTACGGCTGTAGTCCATCCTCTTGAGCTGTGGGTTGTATTGAGCCCCGAGTTCTCAGCTGATGGCTAGACAGTTCCTGGGAAGGGCTTTAAGATACAAAGGATTTCATTCTTGTTCCTCCCACAAAACCTGGCTGCTTTCTTCCCAGGGATGGACCACCCCCCATCATCCAGGCTAGGAGTCAGGCCTATCCAAGCCTGGGCTGCCTCTCTCCCAGCCTTCTAATGTGATCGTCAGAGCTGTCGTCTTTGCTTCCCAGTGTCTAGGCCCTACCGTCTCAGTTCTTATCACCCTTAACCGGCAGCAACAACTGTCTGGATTCCTTCGAAGACTGTGAACTTGATTCCATCATTGAAGGAGACAGATTAAAAAAAAATTCTAAGAGGCCATTTTCCCATTATAAAAATCTCCGTCAATCAGCCTGTGCTGGCAGGAGAGGTGGCGCAGCAGTTAAGGGCGTGTACCTGAGTTCATGTCCCATGGCATCCACATCACAGACTCATACTCCCCTCCCCCATCCATATACACATAATTAAAAATAGAAATAAATCTTCAAAAACTTGGCTATAGTCAGTACTTGGGAAAGTGAGGTTTGAGGGTTGTGAGTGGGAGGCTAGCCTGGGCTACATAAAGAGGACCCCCCTCCCCGATCTCAACCCCATACAGACTGGATCCTAATCCTTTCCTTCCTTCTCCAACAATCCTCCCAGGAAAAGCCATTTAGAAGACAAAGCAGACATTTCATAGAGCGTGGATGTGGATATTTTAGAACAGCTGTGTTTCTTAGATGTGATAATAGCATTGTGGATTTATCTTTGTTTTCTGGAGATACTTGTTAAAGTAGTCATCGACTTATTGAGGCAAGGTCTCATCCATTGCGCTGGCCAGCCTGGAACTCTCAGTGTAGACCAGGCTGGCCTTAAACTCAGAGATCTTCCTGAGTCTACCTCCTGAGTGCTGGAATCAAAGGTATGACCACCACAGGTGGCATATGCTGAGGTGCTAAAGTCGGGTGTGTCTGCACGATTTCCAAATCTATAAAAGGTTGGTTTTTTTTAACTTACATAACACATTTTTATCTACTTGGAGTGTGTAAATTATTTCAACTTCTCTGTGTTGAGAGGTAACTCAGTGGCTCTCAGCCTTCCTAAGCTTAAACAAGAAATGGGCAACGGGGTCTCTGTAGCAGCTGGGCAGGAGTTCGGTCTACAGGAGTATTGCTTTCCTATGAGCCTGCTCAGCGCGCACTGCCCTCCCCTGCCCGTGCTTCCCCCTGCAATGTTTACTCCTGGCTCTGTTACCAGCTCTTCAAATGCTGTCTCTCCAGGCTCTCCAGCTGACAGGTGCCTCCTCCTCCTCCTCCTCCTCCTCCTCCTCCTCCTCCTCCTCCTCCTCCTCCTCCTCCTCCCTATCAGCCGGGTTCTCAACCTGTGAGTCCAGCCCCCTTTGGCTTGCATATATTTACATTACTATTCATAACAGCAAAATTACTGTTCTGAAGTAGCAAACGAAAATCATTTTATGGTTGGGGGGAGGTCACCACAACTTGAGGTTAAAGTCGCAGCGTTAGGAAGGCTGAGAGCCATTGATGTACATCGCTAGCTCAGGAGGAGTTAGATCTCCAGGTCACCAGAGCCCCTGCCTCGTCCGCCCTGCGCTCCTGCATCTTTCCACCCGGCCTCTGTCCAGAGCTCCTGTCGGGATGCTTGTGATCCTGTTCCCCCTCCGAGTTCTCCCCCCCCCCCCCCCCCCCGCTCTCGCCCGCAGGCACAGTTCTTTGGCATCAGGGCCGGGTCCATTCTCAGCATCCTCCCACAGCTGCCCAACCTCTAACACTGATCACAACGCGGTTAGCAAATGTTTGTGGGTCAAATGGGTGGGTAAGGCCCGCTGTGCTCCTTCTGAATGTTAAAATCTGTGTCCCTTCCTGCGTTTGCTCTGACTAAACCTTACTGCTGCCTCTCACCTGGTCAGGGCTGTTTCCACCTCCCGGTTTTTCAGGTGGTTTTTGTCAGGTGTTAGGGAGTGTGTTTTTTATGTTGTTTTGTTGCGGTTGGGTTTATGTTTATTTTGTTTTGAGGCAGGGTTTCACAGTTTAGCCCTGGCTGGCCAGGAACTTGATATGTAGATCAGGCTAGCCTCAAACACAGAGATGTACCAGACTTTTCTCTAGCTCTTGGGGTGGAACTCAGGATCCCACTCACACTAGCCATTGAGATACACACACACCCCGGGGGTGTCTTTTCAAAGTGCTGTTCCTCCCCATCACTATATCCAACATCTGAACAGTAGCCTGTCCTTTTCCCATCTAATGGGAGGTTTGTTTCTTTGTTTTCGTTTTTCCAAAAGGATTTCTCTGTGTCCCTGGCCGTGGAATTTAATACATAGACCAGGCTGGTCTCGAACTCAGAGATCACCTGCCTCTACCTCTCAAGTGCTGGGATTAAAGGTGTGAGCCACCTTCCCTCACTGAGTGTTTGGCTTTTGGGTTGGGGGGGGGGGGGAGTGTTGTTTTTAAGGCTTCCTTCTAAAAAGGTTCAGCTAGTCGAGGCAGGAGAGAATCCAGGAACTGCACTCCCTGCCCTGGCGGTTGGCTCAGTGCTTCCGGTTGCTTTTCCTGCCTGCTTTGAAAGTCTGATGGCGCCGGGCCGTGGTGGGCGTTAGTTCCAGCACTTGGGAAGCAGAGGCAGGCAGATTTCTGAGTTCGAGGCCGGCCTGGTCTACAGAGTGAGTTCCAGGATATGCCAGGGCAGGGAAACAGAGAAACCTTGTCTTGAAAAAACCAAAAAAGAAAAAGAAAAAAAGAAGAAGAAAATCTGCTGGCATCGCTGCGCAGCGTCCAGGTGTGCCCCGCAGCAGGGAGCGCCCCGCCCACGCTGACCTGGCACCGCCCCGCTTCTGCCCACTGTGCTCGCCCGCCGCCTTACAGAAGCTCGTGTCCTTGTACATGTTGTTCTCTCTGACTAGAATTAGCACCTGCCTTGTCCATCTGTCCTGCTTGGCCTCCAGCGCAGAGCTGCAGAGTCTCCACTGGAGTCACCCTTGCTCCCCTTGACTCATTGCCCTGAGCTCTGGCAGTACCGGGCCGCTTTGGGAGCTGGCTGCTTTCCCCGGAGATTGAACTGACTTAGTATTTGGTAGAATTTGATGCCACAGAGCCTAGTATACAATGCTTATTCTCAAGTCCGTATTTGATAGAAAGTAGGAACCCTCCAACCTGTGTGTGTGTGTTTATATGTATGTGTTTCTGTGTGTGTCTGTTGTTATGCATGTATATATGTGTCTGTTTTATATGTGTTTGTGTGTTTGTGTGTATGTGTGTCTGTGTGTGTTTATAGGGATGTTTGTGTATGTGTCTGTATTTATCTGTGTGTGTCTGTGTATGTGTGTCTGTGTATATGTGTATGTGTTTCTGTGTGTGTCTGTTGTTATGCATGTATATATGTGTCTGTTTTCTATGTGTTTGTGTATATGTGTGTGTGTGCGTGTTTATAGGGATGTCTGTGTATTTATCTGTGTGTGTCTGTGTCTGCATGTGTCTGTCAGTAAGGACCCAGTCCTTGCCTGGATCCGATCTCTCTGGCAGCTGTTGGCATAGCTCTCTCCATATTTGGTTTAGGCAGTGAGAGAGACTGGATAACGTGTCATCACGTGTCCTGTGCCCGGGACTGGGTATATCATATCAGCTTTTGTCAGCTGAAACCTGACACTCAAACAAGATTTTAGTTTGACCCTCAAAGCCAGGCCCACAGGTTCAGCCAGAGATGTAGGCTTGGGATACATCCCTGATTAGTAGAAACATTTTGAATGTTGTTTGTTCTCCAAAACTTCTGAGCCCATCCTGTCTTTTTGTTGCAAGACCGACCTTGCTGCTGTTTTGAGGCTCTGATGAGATGACTTAGGCAAATGACCTCAAGCAGCCTGTGGAAAGAAATGTCTTTAATAACTGTTCATATCCTTGAGCCCCAAGGAAGAAAAGTGTCGCTGTCCGCTCTCTATTTAGTCTGCAAAGAATTCTTTCAGATTCACAAATACATTCAATGCAATAAAAGTCATATTTGCACATGTGCAGTGCATGCTTGTCTGCATCGTTGAGGGTCCATTGAACACAACTGGAGTGGCCGTGGTAGCACATAACCTGAACGTGAGCCCTGTGGAGGCAAAGACACAAAGATCAAGAGTTCAAAGCTAGCCTCAGCTACATAGCAAATTTCAGGTCATTCTGGGCTTCTTGAGACTAGATCTAAAAATAGACAACCAAATACACTGTAAAGTGCCCAATAACTGTTGGTGATGTGGAAGACAATAAATTCATAGTTATTGCTTTGATTGTAAGTGAAATTCCCAGTGCAGTAATTTTTTTAACATTTTTTTGTGTGCTTGGGTTGGTTATAATTCCAGTTCCTGACATCTAGTGCCCTCTTTTGAACCCTTTTAGGCAACAGACACAAAAATGGTACACATGCACACATGTAGGCAAAACACACACACGATATATATATAATTTTTTTTTTTTTTTTTGGTTTTTTGGTTTTTCGAGACAGGGTTTCTCTGTATAGCCCTGGCTATCCTGGAACTCACTCTGTAGACCAGGCTGGCCTTGAACTCAGAAATCCTCCTGCCTCTGCCTCCCAAGTGCTGGGATTACAGACATGCGCCACCACACCCGGCTTTCAAGATAAATTTTAATCTTCAAAAAATTAAGTAAAATTTTACAAGAAAACTGACTCATCTGGGCATAGTGGTGTACACCTTTAATCCTCATAGTGTCAAACAGATATCCAAAACGTGCTATGTTCCAACCTGGGCATGATGGTGCACACCTATAATCTTAGCACTCTGGGTACTGAGGCAGGAGGATTGAAAGCTTGAGGCCATCCTGGGGGTGCACAGTAAGACCCTGTCTGTGAAACAGTTTGTTCTGAAAACAGGCTCAGGCTGTGTTGGTCAAGCTGGCCTGAAACTTGCTATGTTAACTAGGGGTGCTTCAAACTTGGTAATCCTCCTGCCTCAGCCTCCCAAGTACTGGAATACTTGGTGTATACGTGATGCCTGGCCAAATGGGAAAAAGAAGCTGGGTGGGCAGGTCTGTGACCTGCCATTTTCAAAGGCAGGCCCCTGTTGATCATGGGACCAGGAGACCCAGGCAAGCCAGGTGCCAAGCAGCACTGGTTTTTACCTAGTACTGGGCATAAAGCACAAGGCACTGTGGCAAAGGCTAAGAGAACTACCACAAAGTCTTCCTACAACTGGACCTTGACCAGGTAGCTAGGAGCCAAGATGAGGTTGCCTCCCACCATCTCCGTAGCCTGGAATAAGTCTACGAAAACCAATGCCAGAACCGGGATGCATGGTAGGGGTAGCACTTTGGAAAGCATCTACAGAGGGCATTCCAGCTTGTTTTGTTTTTCTGAGACAGGGATTGTCTGTTTAGTCCTGGCTATCCTAGAACTAGCTCTGTAGACCAGGCTAGCCTTGAACTCACAGAGATTCGCATGCCTTTGCCCCTGAGTGCTGGAATTTAAAGCATACGCCACCACCACCTGGCCAGACAGTCGACTTTTTGAAAAGATAAGCAAAGGCTGTGGAAAAAACCAGTTGGTACCAGGCAGGCCAGAGGGTTGATCAGAGGATTCTGTGTGCTGTGTGCAGTTCCCAGGGGACCCGGGAGGGAGCTGATAATCATTAAACAAGCTACTGTTACCAGAGGTGCCCCCAAGAGTGCTGTCACTTGAGTATCCTACATAAAGGTGAACAAGAGGCAAAGGGCCCAGGGAGGGACTAAAAGTAAAAAACACTTTAGGGGTGCACTGATACAAGCTCATTCAGGGCAGACCGAGGTTGGGGGTGCGGATCAGCAAAAGACTGTGGCAGGAGAATACCAAAACTTCCCAGGAGGAGGAGGGAAAATGGACCCTTCAAAAATCTGCCAGCTTTTCCTGGTGTGAGCACAGGCTTGGCGCGGTCAAGACTTGATTAATCCCGTCATCTAAACCACAGTGTCGCACCCACCTCTTACCGACGTGGCTGTCTCTGTCCTGCTTTCAGTGAGGCGGACAGCCGTTGGAACAGGCGATTCATCTGAGTGACTTCATGATACCTGTCACCCAGCTGTCTTCCCAGTCAGGGTCTCCTTTGGGTCTGAATAATCTGTTGTAGTCTGAATAGGGGAAACAAGTATTCAGATTTCTTCAGACACGTTTATGAGACGTGTAGATAACCAAACAAAGTTTTAGGGGAAGATGCTTTGTCTGCTTGTGCGTCTGTGAACCGCTTGCATGCTTGGTGCCCATGAAGCTGGAGTTACAGAAGGCGGTAAGCTGTTTGTGGGTGTCCCCCCCCCAAAAAAATCTGTGTCTAAAACACCTCTACACACCTGTTGTGGATTGCCACAAATTTGAAGCCAGCCTGTCCTAGATAAGAAAGTCCAGGCTATCCAAAGATGTATAATGACTGTCTTTTGAAAAAAGTTATACAAGTTAAATTTTTAGTTTTTTGGTTTTTTTTTTTTAATGTGTATGAGTATTCTTTAGCTCTCTTCAGACACGGGCATTGGATCCCATTACAGGCGATTGTGAACTACTAAGTGGTTGCTGGGAATTGACCTGAAGACCTCTGGAAGAACAGCCAGCGCTCTTAACCACTGAGCCATCTCGCTAGCCCAGTTTTTAAATTTTCATTGAAATAAAATGTGCTATCAATTCATTTAGAGAGTCTTCAAAATAAGTTTAACTTTTTTGTATTCAAAAAATGGATTGATGATAGAAACAAGCAGTATATGACTTTGAAGGAAAAAAATCACCACGTAGCCCAGGCTGGCCTCAAGCATTCTATTTCCCAGTCTTAGCTTCTGGAAGGTTGAGATAATTAAGATTTGATGTGCAGGGTGGTGGGAGCACGCCTTTAATCCCAGCACTTGGGAGGCAGAGGCAGGCGGATTTCTGAGTTCGAGGCCAGCCTGGTCTACAGAGTGAGTTCCAGCACAGCCAGGGCTACACAGAGAAACCCTGTCTCAAAAAAAAAAAAAAAAAACCAAAACAAAACAAAAAACAAATAACAACAACAAAGATTTGATGTTTATCATTGTTATCCAGGATGCTGTGTATGTGGGTATGTACACGTAAGTGCAGAGGCCAGAGCTGTTAGGTCCGCTGGAGCTACCTAGCATGGATGCTGGGAGCTGAACTCTAGGAAGAGTGCATTCTCTTAGCCTTGAGCTGTGTCTGCAGACCTCTGAGTTTGCTCTCAAACCTGGACAAGAATGGGGCCAGCGAGATGGCTTAATGGGTAAAAGAACTCGCAACCCAATTCTGGTGACCTGAGTTCAAGCCTCAAAACTCACCTAAGAAGATATGCCAGGCAGTGGCGGAGCACACGTTTAATCCCAGCACTTGAGAGGCAGAGGCAGTCGGATCTCTATGAGTTCGAGGCCAGCCTGGTCTACAAAGTTGTATGCATCTATAATCCCAGTGCACCTATATTGAGACAGGAGAATTGCCCAGAAACTTGAGGGCCAGTTAGCCTGGAGTATAAGGCCCCCTATCAGGAACTAGAGGTCCTTGTCAACAAGATGAAAAGATAGAACTCCTAACAGCAGTTCTGACCGCCATCCGTGTCCTATGGCGCACACACACACACACCCCTACACTCACAGACACCAACAAAGAATAAACAACAAATTTCGAAGTACAAAGCGGGCTGACAAGGCAGCCTAGAGGAGAAAGTACTCCGTCGCCATGCCCGACAACCTGAGTTTGACCCTCAGGACCTCCTCTTGCAAGCATCCACACAAAGAAATGTGGTAATAAAATAGACAAAATACAACAGTGAGGAAGAGTCAGTGCAGAATTAATTATGTGGGACGGACTCCTTCTGTCTGTGTGAAAGTAACATTAACCCATAACAAAAGAGCTTTGACACGTGATAAAGCAGAATGGAAGAGTAGCCTGCTCTTCTTGGTTTGGTTTTCAGGACAGAGTTTGTCCTGTGTAGCCCTGGCTGTCCTGGAACTCACTCACGCTATAGACCAGGCTGGCCTTGAACTCACAGATCTGCCTGCCTCTGCCTCCCGAGAGCTGGGATTAAAGGCCTGGGGCATCACACCCTGCATCCCCCACATTCTCTTTGTAAAAAGAGTCAGGTGTGGCATGCGCTTATAACCCAGCACTGGGGAAGCAGAGACAAGCTGTTCCAGAGACGCGTTGGTCAGCCCTACTGGCCTGTTTGGTGCATTCCAAGACAAGAGACCCTGTCTCAAACACACACACAGCCAGTCTGGGCCAGATGATACGTGCCTTTAATCCCAGCACTTGGGAAGGAGAGTTCAAGGCTAGTCTGGTTTATATAGAGTTCCAGGCCAGCCAGAGCTACATAATGAGACCTTGTCTCAAAAAAGAAAAAAAAAAAAAAAAAAAAAAAAACTTTTTTAAGCAGCAGGTCAGACCACTTGCCAAATATTTATGAGGCCCTAAATTCAGTCTCCAATACTGAAAGGGGGTTGGGCGAGAACCTGAGCAAAGACACTCAAGGTTGTCTTCTGACTTCCACGTGTGAATGTGGACACGTAAAGATACAAACACGCCACACAGCAGGTACACATAAAATATATATTCACCCGTTTATCACAAAGTCTAGATAAGATGAAATGGGAAAGATATTGTTACTTCCCACCCAGCCCCAGTCACATTCCCAGATTTTGTATATATTGTACCATATTGAATCTACACTTCCCATTGAATTTATCTCAGAGGCTGTCTCTCTTTAAAATTATGTTTTGCATTTCTTTTGAGGTTTTGACCTATGGTCTCATGTCCTTGAACTGGGTAGACACCAGGGCTACCCTTACACTCCTGCTGTCCCACCTCCAGCTCCCACGAGCTGATGCGCTACACTATACCCAGCCCCAGAACTACCTTATTTCTTTTGTGTAGCCGAGTGGAGGTGGAGGGGGGCAGTGCTTGGGAGTCAGTTCTCTGCCCCCCTGGGAGGACCGGTGAATTGACCTCAGGTCACCAAGCCCATGGGCTGCCACCTCCCTGCTGAGCCCAAGGCCCTGGAACCATTTCTAGTCAGTTTTGTTGTTTTCCAAAAGTGTACAAAGTGAGTTTCATTTTTCATTTATTTTGTCCTAACAATGGGTTTCATGTGTTTATCCTTGTGTCCCCACCCCCCACCCCCTACCCCCGCCCCAGAGGTAGGGATTTCTGCTTCTGGGAGCATGACAGCACTTGCTGAAGGTCTCCACGCCCCTGAAGAGACTCAGAGCACTGGTTTTATTCTTCCCTAGGAGAGTGACATCCTCAAATCACCGAGCTCGGGAAGACAGCTGGCTAAAGTCCTTGTTTGTCAGAAAGGTCGACCCGAGAAAAGATGCCCACTCCAACCTCCTAGCCAAAAGGGAGACGAGCAGTCTGTACAAGTTACAGTGTGAGTAGCAGCCCCGCCGTCCTGATGGTTGGGCCTGTCTGTCTGTCTGTCCGTCCATCTGTCTGTCCGACCATTAAGTTTATCACTACATTTTCTTTCGTTTCAGTTCACAACGTTAAGCCGGAATGCCTAGACGCATACAACAAAATTTGGTGTGTATCTCAAAGTATCGTTTCCTGGGAGGAAGGGGGGCACGTAATGATGTTCATACGAGTAGGCTCACTGACACGCAATAGCGCAGGAGAGAACTTTGATCCCCCTAAAGCTGAGTATTCAAAGGTTAGCCTGAGGACTGATGGTGGCACTTGGGAAGGATGGGGGGGGGAGGACACTGCCACTGGCACTTGGGAGGGATGGAGGGGGACACTGCCCGTAGCACTTGGTTTTAAACACTCGCGGCTTGCTCGTCAGGGCCCTGGAAGACTGTCTTGAGTTGACTGTGTTCAGGCCTTCCTGGCAGTCTGTGCAGAAAGGACTCGCTTCTCTGGCCAGTTTGGAGTGTTAGCAATTACAGGTATTAGAAGTAGGAGCTCCATTGTTTTTCTGTAAGTAAACCTACCACCCGGAAGGCCTGTGTGAGGACCTGGGGTGGTCTCAGTAACAAGCCCAGTAATGTCAGCTCATAAAGATAAAGACAGAAGGGACCAGAGTTCACAGTCGGGCAGCTTGGGCTGTAGTGTGAAATTCTTTCTTTTGGGTTTTTTGTTTGTTTGTTTTGGGACAGGGTTTCTCTGTATAGCCCTGGCTGTCCTGGAACTCACTCTGTAGACCAGGCTGGCCTCGAACTCAGAAATCCGCCTGCTTCTGCCTCCCAGAGTGCTGGGATTACAGGTGTGCACCCCCCCACCCCCCTCCACTGTGAAATTCTTTCTAAAATGTAAAAAAATTAGCCAGATGTGATGATGCATGCATGCTTTTAATGCCAGCACTTGGGAGGCAGAGGTAGGCAGAGCTCTGTAAATTCCAGGCCAGTGTGGTCCACATATCAAGTTCCAGGCCAGCCAGGGCGACATAGTAACACCCTGTCTTGCTAAATTTTTTTTCCCAGTTAATTAAAGATAAGCTAGAGGGATGGCTCAGTGGTTAGGAGCACTTGTTGCTCTTGTAGAGGACCTGGGTTCAGTTCCCAGGACCCACATGATGGACAGTAACTGTCTTAATTACTTTTCTATTGATGTGCTATGTTATCATGACTGGTCACTTACAGAAGAAGCACCTTATTAGGGGTTTACTGATTGAGAGAGTGGGTCTGTGGCCATCACGGTTGGGATCATGGCAGGCAGACAGGCAGACAGGTGGCTGGTAGAGCAGTAGCCCACAGCTTACATCCTGATCACAAGCATGAGAGCTAACTGGGAATGGTGTGGGCTTTTGAAACCTCAGAGTCCAACACACACACACACACACATACACACACATACACACACACACACACACACACACATACACACACACATACACACACACACCATGACACACCTCCAACAAAGCCACAGCTTCTAATCCTTCCCTAACAAAGTTTTACCAACCTGTACCCAGCATTCAAATATATGAGCCTATGGGGTCCAAGAGGATCCAGCGCCCTCTTCTGACTTCCACGGGCACTGCATATGCATAGTGCCCATACAAGTAAAATAAAAATGAATCTTGGCCATATGGAGTGGCACATGGCTTTCATTCCAGCGCTTGGGAGAAGCATGCAGATATCCCAAGTTCAAGGCCAGCCTGATTTGCAGAGAAAGTCCTGGGATAGCCAGGGATATGTAGAGAAATCCTGTTTCAAAACAATAATAATAGTGAAATAGATTTACTTTAGTAACTAAATATGACCAAAACCAAAGATAAAGTTTATCTCTTAGTTTTTCCCTCACAAAAGGACACACTCCTGTGCTCTGCCTCCCTGGGTCATCCTTCTTGTCCTGTTTGTGTCCTGTCTTAGATTCCTGGCTGGACGCCTTCCTTGTCTTTAATTGGTCTACTCTCACTTCAGACTCCACACCCCAAATCACCAGCTCTCCTCCTGTCCCTGCCATGTTGTATTTAACCCTTTCCTGGGTTCTCGGGGATGAGTCCCTGAGGGCTGGCATTCTTCATGTGCCTTATATCAGGGTGCCCTGTAGGTTCTTCCTCCCACTCGCTCTCAGCCTACCAAGCCCTGTCCCCAACTTAACGTCACCTCTGCCTGCCCTCCTGGCCTGGACAACTTGTCCCTTCCTGTCCTAGTGACCTGTTACCCCAGATGTGTCAGACGTCTGTACTCAGACTTTTGGCTGCTTTGTAGGTTCTTTTTTCTTCCACCTTTCTCCACCTTTTCTAAAAAAACTAGATAGGAAAGAAGAAAGGACCGAGGGAGACGGGGTGACGTTATCATTAGACTACTTCCTGCTGATTAGGGACGTCGAGTTCCTTGGGGCAAGTTTCATCTCTGCTGTCAGAAAATCTATTATCTTCTTCTCATTTCTTCTTTGAGCGCAGTTACTTAACAATCAGGAACCAACAGTAACAGCAAACAACCTCTTCGGGGTCCTACCATTTACACACCCTCTGAAAAGTCCCTGACTTCCAGACATCACACAGTCACAGAAACCATCTGCCGCCGGCAGAATCACACCCCTGCTCGAGCACGAGGCAAATCATAGTCAGCTGCTGTGGGCAGTCCAAAGCAGCTCCATATCTCCTACCTGGGATTGAAATGAAAACATCCCATAATGTTTTTGTGATTTTCAAAGAAACCAAAATTCTCACTATCTCGATCTGCTTGAGTTCTGTTTTCTTCCCACACTGTGATTTATTTTTATTTATTTGTTCGTTTGTTTTCCCTTTCTATCAAACTTTGAGCAGCGCCTGGTCCCATAATGTAACTGCCACCTTAGAGGCCTGTGTGGAGACGTTGGCCACCCATCCAGTTGGTTCTCAGTACAAGTACTGCCTGCCACACAGGCCCTGCCTGGATAAGGCCAGGGCTTGTCAGAGCAAGTGTGGGGCCCTGCACAAAGAACCGACTGATTCCATATGTGAGTCTGTGTAGCTGAGATGCCTAGGGCCCACTCTCTGCCCCGTTGTTACTCAACCCCACCACCACCACCACCTCCACCCTGTGCCTCTCTGATTGTGCATACTGATGCCACTCCTCCCCAGTAGCTCCACAGCACAGTTGTTCACTTCCCGCTCACATCTGGATTCTTGTTAGTGGTAGCACGTGACATTGGCACAAAGGAGGGTAGAGGCAGAGGCAGGAGGATCATTGCAAGTTAGAAGCCTGTGTGGCTGATATAGCAAATTCCAGGCTGGCCAGGGCTACACAGCAAAATCATGTGTCACCAGCCTCCTGTAACCACAATGTGTTGTCAGCAGATACGCTGATCAAGTAGCATTTCTTTTTTCTTTCATTTTGTTTTTTGAGACAGGATCTAGTGTTAATGTATAGTTATGTTCTGTATGGCCAGGCATGGTGGCATATGCCTATAATGCCAGCATCTAGGAAGAATCAGTCCCCAGTTTAAGGTCATTATCGGCTATATGAGACCGTGTCTATACCAAGGGAAGGTTTTTGTGGAGTTAAGCTCGGATTAAAAGCTACACGTGGCCATGACTTGTCAAGGAATGGCACCAGTCCCATTCCTGGTGGTCCTGAGTTGGTTGGTGTCGAGTTGTTGCTTCACAGGTGTGTTTCATTGTGATTCACCCACTGTCAGATCACACTGGGGACCTTGGGGCCTATAACAGCCAGTGTCTGGAGGTCCCCCCAAGGCCTGCTCCCAATGCCTTGCTCTGCTGAGCTGCCTATTGCGCCCCTCCCCCCCCCACTTCCGTCTTGAATGCCTCTCCCCACACTCTGATCTTTTCATGGCTTTGTGTGTAATTCCTGACTTTCATTGTCTATGGGAAGCAGCAGGACTTAAGTTTTGCAACCATCACATTCCTAAACAGCTTTTTTTCTTTCTCCTAAAATAGCAAACAGTGGAGCTGTAGCTCCTGGACCCTGAGACCTTTGGTCCTTTGTAAACACCTCAGTCAGGATGCAGGGGTTGCCTGTAACTCTTGCAGATAACCTGGGGTTAAAGCCCAAGCTGTTGATAAGTAGGGGCTGCTGTACAGCAGAATGTGGCTGACACTTCAGTTCCGGACGTCATCTTACAAATCTGCTGTGGAGGGCTGGAGAGATGGCTCAGTGGCATGGAGTGCTCGCTGCTCTTCTAGAAGACTCGGATTCCAGTCCCAGAACACACACCGTGGTTTACAACCATCCATAACTCTAGTTCCATGAGATCCCATGCTCTCTTCTGGCCTCTGTGGGTACCAGACACACCCTTGGTACACAGATACACATGTAGATAAAACACTCAGATCTCAAACACAAAACAAAACACATACGCTGTGGAGGCAGGTGGCGGAACACGCGGTTGGGGGCTTGCACTCCAGATGCTGCTGCTGTGCTGTTTCCCATTTAATCGGTGTTGCTGTCTCTTCTCTCTAAGTCAAGAAGTGTTGCCAAAGATCCACGAGGACAAGCAGTACCCTTGTACTTTGGTGGGGACGTGGAACACGTGGTACGGCGAGCAGGATCAAGCGGGTAGGCAGCTGACGTCTTTGGGATGGATGCCTCTTCCTCGTGCTGCTCTGCCTTCCTTGACACTGTCTGGTCACTGAGTGCTGGTTTTTCCATTCCTTCTCAAGTCTCCTTCTGCTGTCAGGGGTCTAATGACTGGTATCTTCAGTCACTAACTGTAAAATGACTTTTTAAAAAGATGCTCAAATCTGTTATGGAAACGTAATATAACTCAAGGGCAGATACAAGGCACACTATAATGTTTTACCATGTTCACATGGTAGATACAAGGCTCAGTATGATGTTGTACCGTGTTCATGTGATGAATACAAGGCACACTACAATACTGTACTGTGCCATGTAGTGTATATGTGATAGACTACAGTGCTGTACTGTGTTCGCGTGGTGTATATGTGTTAGATTACAGTGCTGTACTGTGTTCGCGTGGTGTATATGTGATAGACTACAGTGCTGTCCTGTGTTCGCGTGGCATGCACCTATATTGTCAAGGTAAGAATTTCTTAACACTAAATGTCTACTGTGATTTAAAATCCATTTCAGTCCACCTCTGGAGGTATGAAGGAGGCTATCCAGCCCTCACGGAGGTCATGAATAAACTCAGAGAAAACCAGGTAACAATTTCGAAAAATACGTGTGTGTGTGTGTGTGTGTGTGTGTGTGTGTGTGTGTGTGTGTGTATTCACACAGAACTTCATGATAACACTGTTATCAGCTTTTGTTATTAAACCATTCAGCCTTCCTAGTAGAAAGTTCATTGTATAAACTCTTAAAGTATGGAAGTGTGAAATGGCCAGTTTTAATAGCATCACAATCTCAGTTCCTCCATGATACCGCATTGCAACTGAGGAGTCAGTGCTTTAGCTCTGGCTAAGCTGCACGGTAGGCCCAGCCCTGGATAACATTAGCAACTCAGCCGCTTATTTACCGTAATAAAATTAATTTATTTTTTAATTTTAAAAAAATTAATTTAATTTTTGTTTGTTTGCTTGCTTGTTTTTTTTGAGATGGCCTCATGTAGCTCAGACTAGCCTCAAATTCCTTATGTACCCACGGATAGCCTTGAACTCCTGATTCTCCTGCCTCCCAAACACTGGGACTGTAAGTGTGCACCTCCACACCTGGCTTACGTGGTGCTGGGAATCAGTCCCTGGCTAGTGGTTTAAAGGACGTGTTGTTCTTGTTGAAGACCAAGGCTTGATCCCTACACTAACATATCAGCTCACAACCATCTATAAGTCCAGTTCCAGGGGATCTTGGGCCCTCTTCTGACCTTCATGGGTGCCAGGCATATGCATGGTGTGTATACATGCAGGCAGGCAGAACATTCATACACAGGAAGTAGAATAAATAAATCTTTAAAAACATGGGAAAAACCTGGTATATGTTAGGAAGTTAATACATCAGGTAGGAATTCATTATTCCAGTGCAATAGATTAAAAACTAAGATGAAAGCTGGGCATGGTGGCACACACCTTGGGGGCCAGCCTGGTCTACAGAGAGTTCCAGGACAGCCAGGGCTACCCAGAGAGATCCTGCCTATAGCTATATCCTGTGGAACGTAGATGTTATTAAAGTATATCTTTCTGTAAGTATCTGAGCACATTTTTTTTCACCCAAAGGAATTTGTGAATTTCCGTAAGGCCAGAAGCGGCATGCTTCTCTCCAGGAGGAACCAGCTGCTGCTGGAGTTCAGTTTCTGGAATGAGCCTGTGCCGAGATCCGGCCCCAATATATACGAACTCAGGTCCTACCAACTCCGAGTAAGTAGCAGACAGAAGCTGGCTGGCCTTATCTGCTTCCCGAGGCAGATCCGAAAATGGAAATCACCATTTTGTTATGTGTTTAGAGTCTCACATTTATTTTTGAGGGGCAGTGGCGATGATTGGAAACAGGGTCTTCGATAGGTAGCCCAGGCTATCCTTGAACTTGAGCTCCTCCCTTCCTGAGTGCTGGGGTTACAGGAATCTACCACCACTTTGACTTGTTCTGGGCACCCCCCACACCCACACATTCACACCCACACATTCACACCCACATCCACACACCCCACACACCCCACACCCCACACCCCATCGTCTTTTTTGTTTTTCTTTTTTTCCTCTTCCCCATCCCTTCTCTTCTGCTAATCTCTTTTGTATTTAAGTCATTATGTGTAATGTTTATTACATGATGTTTTTCCAAATAACTTTTTTATTGAGGCAGACCTTAAACTCTATGTAGCCAGGGATAGCTCTGGATTCTCTCTCTCTCTCTCTCTCTTTTTTTTTAATTTAAGTTTTTTTACATCCCAATCATTGCCCCCCTCCCGCAATCTTTCCGCTATCCCCCCTCCTCCTCTGAACGGGTGGGGTCCCCTGGGTATCCCCCAACCCTGGTATTTCAAGTCTCTGCTATAGCCCTGAACTCTTGATTCTCCTACTTCTACCTTCTAAACACTGGGATCACAGGTGTGCCCACTGCACCCGGTATATACAGGCAAACGCCACCGCCGCCCGGCTACGTTTTGTTTTTCAAGAAGACATCAAGCGCAGAGCCAGACACAATAGATAGCACCTGTCCTAGAATGCCAGTAAACACGAGTGTTGGCACAGGTGGCACACTCCTTTAATTCCAATGGCTGAGACCAAGAGGCAGATGAATCTCTCTGAATTCAAAGCCACCCTGCTCTGTAACAGTTAGTTCCCGGCCAGCCACGGCTACACAGAGGAATCCCGTCTCAAAACAACAACAAAAAAGAACTGAATAAAAACTTAAAAACAAGTGGCTAGCTACAGCCTCATCTTTCCAGGCAGCCTCTAATTGTCCTTACAGTAGAAACCGTGGTTAACTGTGTCTGCTGACCGCCTTCTCCCTGTACACGCTGTTCACCCTCCCCTGCCTCAGGCAGCAGCAGCCATAAAGGACGGTCTAATAAATGAGCTTTGTACTGGGGAAGATGGAGAGAGAAAGGCTCTTCAGAGATTAGAGGTGGACTGACAGTGGTTTAATCGCCAATGAGGACGACTTACCCTTACACTATACGTAGGTTGTCCGTTCATATGACACCATCAAATATTAAGTCACGGCACAGGAAAACAGCCCAGAGTCACAGTTTTGTTCCTGTTCTATGATTTTTTTGGTACAACTAACCAAATCTCAATTCCCTTTCAGCCAGGAACAATGATCGAATGGGGCAATTACTGGTAAGGATGTTACTGTGTTGTCTGTTGGTCTCGTTAATAGATTATCTCAAGCCATATCATGAATTATTTTTGTTTGTGTTGCTTTTTTGAGACACTCTCATATCCCAGCCTAACCTCAAACTCACTATATAACCCAGACAGGCCTTGCACTCCTAATCTGTGTGCTTCTCCCTCCCAGGTTCCTGGATTTACAAGTGTGTGCCACAATACCTGCTTCATGCAGTAAATTCTTAGGTTAAAAAAAAATAAGCAAAACAACAAAAAAGTAAACACCTTGTCTTGATGCTGCACCTTTTCACAACTTATGTATCTTTATCTTAGGCACATTGGTGTTTTCCTGTGTGCGGGGGTCAGATCTTACAGATACAGACAGTTTTGAGCTACTGTGTGGATGCTGGGAATTGAACCCCAGTCCTCTGGAAGAGCAGTCAGTGTTCTTAACACTGAGCCATCTCTCCAGCCTCTACCTGATTTGTTTTCTTTTTTCTTTTTTTTTTTTTTTTAAGATTTATTTATTATATGTAAGTACACTGTAGCTGTCTTCAGATACACCAGAAGAGGGCATCAGATCTCATTTACGGATGGTTGTGAGCCACCATGTGGTTGCTGGGATTTGAACTCAGGACCTTAGGAAGAACAGTCAGTGTTCTTAACCACTGAGCCATCTCTCCAGCCTCTACCTGATTTGTTTTCTTTAATTTTCTTTTTACTACATTTTCACTTGTTTATTGGTAAGGTATCAAATACCAGAGAAAGCTTAGACGGACAGAGCAGGAAGACCGGCCATTCTTCCTGAAAGCTGGTGATGCCTATGATGGTAGCAGGTGGGCAGGTAAAGCGGGGAGGTTTCTACAGCTAGGATGCCAGCCGTGGACACAGTGGAAGACATCATCTTAGAAAACAAAAGTATAGTCTTGGCACTCGGGCAAGCATAGAGATCAGTGGTGTAAAGCTGAAGGACTAGGCATTAACACTTGATTCATTTATGGGCAAGTATGCCAAGGTGAATCTTCCTTCAGTGAGGGAAGAGAATTATTTCACCAAAAGATGCTGGGGAAACTTGGTATATGAAAAAAAGATGAGTTTACACTCCTGCGTCACAGAAAAAAAAATAATACAAAGGAACTCAAGAGGCTGGGAAGACGGCTCAGAGAGGCACAGTTGCTGTTCATGTAGAGGACCCAGGTTGGGCTCTTAACACCATGACAGCTTACAGCCACCTGTAGCTCCCGGCCCAGGGTATCTGATGTCCTGTACTCCCCTCTGAGGGTACTGTGCACTATTGCGCATGCATCCATGCATGTAAACACTCATTCACATACAATAAACAGCTTCTTTAACTGTCAGGACTGACGCATAAAGACTTTAGATAAAGACTTAGGAACTAGGCACAAGTTCTGAAGCTCTGTGCAAAAGCTCGATCAAGCTAGGCGTGGCAGCACACACGGTGCCCCTAGCATTCGGGAGAGAGAGGCTGGAGGATCCGGAGAGCAAGGCTGTCCTTAGCTACATAGCAAGTTTGAGTCTAGCCCAAGCTCCTGAGACCCTGCCTCAAATAAACAAAAAAGGAGTACATATTTGGTTATATACTACGATAGGCCCCATTTTATCAAGGTGGTTGTGTTCGTGTTTTGAGCTGTTCATTTTCTGACAGTGACTCTCAACCTTCCTAATGCCGCGACCCTTAATACAGTTCCTCATGTTGTGGTGACCCCCAACCGACCAGGACATTATTTTCATTCTTACATCATAACTGATTTTGCTACTGTTACGAGTTGTGATGTAAATATTCATGTTTTCTGATGCTCTTAGTGACGCCTACGAATGGGTCATTTGGCCCCCTAGCACCACCCAGGCTGCAGACCACTGTTCCAGCCTAGAACTGTAGCTGGCCATAGAACTGGGATGATATTAATTAACTTTTCTTCACAGAGAAGCCACAGGATGTATTGAGGTTACTTGGTTGTTTTAAACTTTGTGCATAGCAAGTTGAGCGTTTGATTTATATTTTACGTGTAGGGTGACTGTTAAGATGGTGGCCTCTGCAGCACCTGTTTGTCATTGTAACCAGGCTACGGCAAGTACATTTCCTTTGCCTTCCGTCACCAAACCGGAAAACTTCAGAATGAAATGAATCATCCAGAATATCTTATCACAATCAACGAAATCTCTTCTCTTCCTCCTGAGCAGCCACAGTGCACAGTTTAACTGATTTCCCTAATTCGAGATAATTGATCGTATTTGTAATTTTTGTGACGATACCTGTATAATTTATGGATGATCCACAGGTCATTCCCAGCAGAGGAAACTGGAAGCTTTGGTGGGGTCAAGCCCAGGATGCTCTGTGCCTGGGAAGGAGAGTTGGGGTACACAGCGTGATCGTCAGCAGGCCGGCTTAGTCACTAACAGGACAGGGCGCCCCTCTGGATCTGGGCCCCTTTAAGGTGCTCGAATTCAGTATGTAAGGTTTCCCACCAATAAGAAAAGGCACTGGTCAGACCAGCGGGAGAAGCTTAGTCCTTCCTGGGCATGGTGATATATACCTGTAGTCCTAGCATTTAGCAAGCTGACACAAGATCATGATTAAGGCTATCCTGGGCTAATATAGTAAGACTCTATCTCAAAAAAAAAAAAAAATTTAAAATAGCCTGACCTTTAAGGGTTATTTTTCTTATAGTAGATGTTAGTAGCTTATTTTTCAGATCCTGATCATTTAAATAAATGAGGAAGAATCTGTCTCCCCAAGCTTCACCCCTGCTAAACCCTTTGTGCACCTGAGACCAGGTCAGAGCCATGAGTAGTATTATGGGTTTTCTGGGTAATCCGTGGCAAGGGCACCCCGATAGACCCCAGCTATGCTCTCCTGCCGGGATGAGATCGCTACATCCTTTGAAGCCCTGCCTTCATTTTTATCTGAGATGGTAGAAAATTGAATTTGGGAAAAATACATTTTAGACGTTGTCAAGATTTCAGATGATCTCACTGAATGTGGCAGGTGCCAGTAGAAGATGATGTTTAAGTTTTTTTTTTTTAAAAAAACAACTGATGCTTTTTCATGGTGTTAAATTTTTGAGGTGTTAAATCTTGAAAAGGAAGAAGATTAGTTGGTTGGTTTCACTGTTTTGTTTTGCTTTTTTAAGGGATTTGTTTTTATCAGTTTTAAATGTGTGTCTGTGCACACACATGCATGCACCTGTGGGGGCCAGCAGAGGGCATCAGATTCCTTGAAGCTGAGGGTACAGGTGGTCATGAGTGCAGGGTCAGGGGTACAGAGAATCGGAGTTCACTGAGCTGCCTGTGCAGACCGACCCCAGATGCCCACTTAAAGCCATTTCAACCTCGGCTTTATGCCTTGTGCACCAGTAGCCCACATGCGTGCACTTCCTGTGTATTACGAGAACCTTACTTAGTGCATGGTTCTCTTTGGAAAGGTAAAGAGCTGCAGGCAGCTTCATCTGTATAAGCAAGACTCCTGACTATAGCACGGAGCATGCTGCCAAGGAGGGACCTCCTTACAGGACCCCTGTGCTGTCCAGAAGGCATCAGGGTCTCTTGCTGATGGGAAAGAGTATCCTTTATGTCTGTTTCAGTGCACAGGAACGGCGTCCGCCATAGATATGCTGCCCTTCGGCATCCTGGGTGCTGTAGACAAAGGTTCCTCCCTTTCTTCTAATGAAGCGTCTCTCTCTCTCTCTCTGTCTCTCTGTCTCTCTCTGTCTGTCTCTCTGTGTGTGTGTGTGTCCATCCTCCCTCCCTCCCCCACCCCCTTTGTTGCTGTTCTGAGGCACGATCCAGAGTTTTTTATTGTGTAGCCCTGGCTACCCTGGAACTCACTCAGTAGACCAGGCTGGCCCCAATAAGAGCAGGTGTCACACATTTAAAAAAAATGTCTCCTCTCGGCAGCCACCCATGCCAGTCACTGCTCAACTGGGAGCGGGACTTGCGTACCTCCCCTCCGCCATGCTGGAGTCCTTTCTGCCTCAAGCTTTTGCGGGCCTTGTGCTCTCACAATCTCTGAGTTCATACACGCATTTCCAATTTATGTCTAGGAGACAGTTTCCCTGAAGTCATCTACTACCAACCACCTCTGGCTCTGGCAATCTTTATGCCCCCCCCACCCCCCCACCCCCGGCATAGAGTCTTGAGTTTTTTATGTTTATAGAGACTCCATAGGACTGGACACCCCAAAGCACCTTACTCTGCGTGTTGACCAGTTGTGGGTCCCTGTGTTAACTGTCAGGCGAGGGTTGAGCGATTCACTGATCTACGGGCCTGGTGTAAGTCATTAGGGGGCATTTTATTGCTGTGTCCACTTAACAGAACAATAGTAGAGGCTGTCCTCATCAGTAGTGTCACGTGTGGATTCCTCTTGTGGAACAGGCCTTAAGTCCAACCAGGAAGTGGCCGATTGCCCCATAACACTGGTGTCAGCAGGCATAGCTTTTGAGGAGAATTATCATCAACTGCAAAGTTAGCCATGAAGCAGTTCTTTTTAACACATCTCCCCTTCCTGTTTATATCAAGTGTTAGAAATATATATATATATATATATATATATATGACTAATAATAAGCAGAAGTATCTTTATTATCTTTATGTTGCTATTTTTATTTTCAGAAAGTCAAGATTAAATATTATCCACTTCTCACAAAAATAATGAGCCTTCTAAGTCCTGAGGGAAGAAAATCACCATGAGTTTGAGGTCATTGGGCTATACAAGTTCTAAGCTAGGCCAGGAAGCAGAGTAAGGTCCTAACTTCCCCCCAAAACTAAATAAAATAAAAACTTGATTATAGTTAATAACTTGATATGTGTTAAACCGCGCTTCATTCCTCACAGCTGCCTCTGAGTGGAGGACATAGTCGGATTCTCTGCTGGGTCTAGAAAGGGTCTCACTGCATAGCACGGGCTAACCTGGACTCACTGTGTAACCCATGTTGCTCTCTAACTTGCTGCAGATCCTCCTGCCTTTGCTTCTAAGTGCTGGGATTCCAGGTGTGCCCCCCGCCCCCATGCCTCCTGACTGTCCCTAACTCTCGGCTCCTCGCTCTTCCCCCACAGGGCCCGGGCCATTCGCTTTAGACAGGACAGTAATGAGGCAGTTGGGGGATTCTTCTCTCAAATTGGGCAGCTATATATGGTGCACCATCTTTGGGGTATGTGTAATTTTCCTTCTTTTGTGATTTGTTGTGATAGTGGGATAAATCTGGACTCTTGAGACCCTTGAGCACTATGGGACGTGCAAGCATCACAGGAGGTGGTAAATGCTGGGCTCTCTAGAAAAAGCCCGATAGCAAGAGCTGTGGAGACACAGCTTCTAAGCAGGTTGAGCTGAAGTCATGTGGTAGTGCATGGCTACTGTTCCAGCGCTCAGGAAACTGAGGCAGGAAGACTGAAAGTTCACCATCAGCAAGAACTGTGCAGCATGTTCCAGACCAGCCTTGAGCTAGAAAGCAAGACAGGGTCAGAAATATGGGCAGCAGGGGAGGGTACGGAGCATTGGAAGGGGGAAATGTGAGGGTAGATATCTATTTCACTGTGTGCGTGCATGTGTGTGTGTGTGTGTGTGTGTGTGTAAATTCTCCCACCAGGGTCTGGAAGGATAGTGCAGCAATTCAGAACTCACTGTTCTTTCAGAGACCTGGAGTGCAGTAACTTCCACTCTGGGAGGAGGGGGGTCTGGTGCCCCTCCGACCTCTGCAGGCACCTGCCTACATCACACAGGCACACAAGCATACATGTGAATACATGAAAGAGAAGCAAGGGTATGGCCTGGTAACAAAGACAGTCGCCTAGCCTTGCAAAGCCCTGGCTTCAGCCTTGATCAGAAAGCAAACAAACAGATACCCTCAAATAGTGCAGCCTGCTTACACAGTAGCATAGCCACGGGAAGCTAAGCCTCCGCAGATGCATTGAGGCAAAAAGGGTTGCTTCCTATTTTCATTCCTCCCAGAACCCCCTGCTGCAGCCAGGGCTCTTCTCAGCTGAGCTTGCCTGCTATTTAAGAACCAAAACCCCACACTAATGATAGATTATACCAGTAACCCTTCATCCTGAGGGCCCCACTCAGCCTTGTCCTGAATGTGGCATTGTCTGCTGAGAAGAGACTTAGCTCACAAAGACCAGAGTTTGCAAAGGTACAGAGTTTATAAACAAATGTCAAAAGACAACAGCAAAACCACTGTGTGTTCTAGAGCTGGTGAGATGACTCACTGCTTAAGGGCACTGATGCTCTTGGGGAGGACTCAGTTCATTGACCGACACCCACCTAGTGACTCAGTCACCTGTCACTCCAGTGCCAGAGAATCTGTGGCTCTCTTCTGGCCTCCATGGCACGCACAGATTGCACTTGCATGCATACATACATACACACACACACACACACACACACACGAAAAACATCCATACATATAAGTTAAAAGTTAAAATTTAAAAACCAAACCAAAAGTGCATGTTCTACCCAGATAACATTGCATACACCTGTAATCCCAGCTCCTGAGAGGCAAAGACGGAAAGATTGTGAATCTAATGCCTGCCGTTGGTTGGTTACCTGGCTGGCTGAGGGCTGTGCTTCCAGACTGTGGGCATTGGGCCTGACGCGGACTGTGTCCCTGTGCTTCTGTTTAAGCCTATAAAGATCTCCAGACCCGGGAGGACATCCGGAACGCAGCCTGGCACAAGCACGGCTGGGAGGAGCTCGTGTACTACACGGGTAAGCCTAGGGGCCCGGCTCACGCTTGCCGGCTTTGAGTGTGCAAGCGCAGATGTGATCGTCTAGGGTGTGACGGTAAGACGAGCGAGACGCGAGGCAGACCGAAGGTTTTTTTCTTAAATGCTGACTTGACTTTGTTTCAAAGGAAGAATCTTGATTCTTTAACCCAGCGTAGTGGCCAAGGACTGTAATTCCAGCACCTTGGGAAGCTGAGGTAGGAAAGTTACAGGCAGATGGCTGGCCTTGCCTACAGTTAGACCCAGTCTCAGAAAAGAAGAAAAGAAAAGAAAAGGAATCTAGCATTAGAGGGGAATATAAGGACAGAGAAAAAGGAGGGAGGTGATTGGAGAATGGATGGAGAGAAGAAGGTTTATGGGACATATGGGGAGGGGGGATCTGGGAAAGGGGAAATCATTTGGAATGTAAACAAAGAATATAGAAAATAAAAATATTAAAAAAAAAAGAATATACACCAAAAAAAAAAGAAAGAAAAAGAAAGAAAAGCAAGCAGGAAGGGGCTGGAAGGACTGACTGCTCTTTCAGAGGACTCGGTCTCACCGCTAGCATCCCCATGGTAGCTCCCATATTCCTGTGACTGCAGGGCAAGGGATCCAGTGACTGTTTTTTTTTTTTTTGCCTCTATGTATAGACAAAATGTATTTATACAAAATGTATAGACACACGAACACAAAACACCCATATGCACATAATTAATAAATTATTTTTTAAAGCAGAGGATAGAGTAAATAAGAATATTGATTCTATTATATATATTATATTTTAAAATATTATATTGCCTAGTAGAATTTTCAGACACATGGATAGCTTAATTTTTTTAAATTGAATTATTTTAGTCCTTGGCTGTACTGGAACTCAACTATGTAGACCAGGCTAGCCTTGAACTCACACAGAGATCCACGTGCCTCTGCTTCCCAAGTTCTGGGATCAAAGGAGGGCACCACCTTACTGGGTTACCTTAATTTTTTTTAAATATTACTTTCTTTTTTTTTTAGTTTCTTTGTTCTCTGAAAGAATATTTAATTTTTTTTCTAAAATTTTCTTCATTGAAATCATCAGTTCCCCCAAATAATACATAAATTAAAAAGAATATTTTTATAAATAGGTATAGTGGCATACACATTTTGAAGGGTAAGCTTCAAAGATAAACTGGGCCACAGAGGAACAGATGCCAGCAATGACACTAACAACAGTGGTATTAACTTAGGCCTGAGGGCATGGCTCAAACCTGGCCCTCAAAACCAAACATAGTTAGAAAGTCAGTTTTGGTTGGTTGGGTTTCCCAGAAGGTCTCATTATGTAGCCCCAGCTATCCCGGAACTCACATACATAGACCAGGCTGGCCTCAAATTCAGAGATCGGCATAAAGTTACCTCTGATGGGTATTTAAGCTGCATACTTACTAAGAGAGCAGCCTACGAAGTAGAAATACCTTGTCTTTTAGTTTTGTTTTTAAAAAAAAAAAAATCATATAATTGAGCCCGGCCCGGCCCGGCGCTTGTGGGCTAGCTCAGCACTCCGGACGAGCCGGTAGGAGGTTACAGATCAGCGTCGTCCCTGGTTACATAGAAAGCGAAGGCCAGTCACAAACAAAACCGTGCCACTGTACGCAGTGTTGTGGTTTTTTCCTTGTGTCATTTTGATACAGGGTCTAACTCTCTCCCTTTAGCCCAGGCTGGCCTCCCACACCCAGGGATGGCAGGCAGGTCTGAGCACCATGCCTCCTTTATAGCCTCCTCCTAAGCTGCGTCACCAGGGTGTGATTTGGTCCACAGAAGCCGTTTTTATAAATTTTTTAAATTTTCATTTATTTCCATTTATTTTCCATGTCCATCTCACTTTTCTGTAGGTTACATTTAGACCCAGTATCATTTGGGTTTTTGTTTGTCTATTTTAAAGAACCTTTGAGAAAGTGCTTTTTTCCATAACCAAGATGTTTCTAATTTCTGATCAAAAGCGGCTCTCCCCGCCGACCCTCGGTTTCTGTAACAGCCTGGTTGGTGGAGTTGGGATTTCTGCCTCAGTTGCTCTGACTCCCGCTTCCTAACAGCATGCGTGCTTCTGGTCTGAGCAGGCGCAGTGTTCGTCTTTGCCCCGTGGGTTTGGAGACCCGGGGCAGTAACCTCCGGCTTCTTTTCAGTCCCGCTCATTCAGGAAATGGAGTCCCGGATCATGATCCCGCTCAAGACCTCCCCGCTCCAGTGATGCTCCGTGTGCCTACGCAGATTTCCGTGACGAATATTGTCATGATTTCATCTCACCCAGTCACCGAGTGGAAAGCAAGCCGAGGTGTAAACTGCTGTACATAGCTTGTAAGATCTCTTTTCTTTAAAATTCAATAATCATGCAACGGGAACTCAGGAGGGTTGAACTAACGGAAGTGGCGCAGTCTCTGCTCACCAACCGCTCCTTAGCCTCGGCCCTTCAGGAAAACAGGATCATTTGAAGCTTAGCACTCAGAGAGCTGAGGCAGGAGAATTACAATAAATAAGTCCTAGGCCAATCTGGGCTACATATAGAATTTCAGACCAGCTTGGACCTTGTGAAACCCTGTCTCAATAACCAAAATTGAAGTTTGAATTCTCTCTGAGTAAAATCCCAGCTATGAAAAAGAATCAGCTAATATTTCTTGCTATTAAAAAATCTGTTTTACAATTACAAATTTTTTTTTACTAATTTCCTTCCTTCAGGAAGAAATATAAATGAAGTCACGTTTCCTGAACAGTTTTTCTGAGTCTCACACTAGGAACAAATTATGAGTGTACCCAATGGCCGCGAATGCTCTGACTTTGGGACTTCTGGTCAGTCAGTCCGCAGGCTGGGCGTGTATTACCCTGACCTTCCAGGAAGGGTGGTCACCGTGCACCTAGCCAGCCAGCCAGGCTCCACCAGGCACCGTGTCCCAAGGGGTTGGCATGAACCAGGGTGCCACACGCGATTTTGAAATAAACACCTCAACTAGCACTAATTTTATTTGCAATATTTTTCTATAAAACAAGTAGCTCTTGGAAAAGAGGTTTTATTTTCTAAGCCACTGTTTGTGACCTCTGACCTCTGGTTCTATTTTGGTAAGCTCCCAGCAGATACTTCCAAGATCTCGTACCAAGGGCAGTGCACACTGGGTCATAAAGCTTCATATTCTGTCTGTCTCTGTTTGGTTTTGTTTTTTAATATAGTGTGCCAATTTTGTGACCGTAATCACGTGAAAGTCCCATTGAACCGAAGAATTATGTCTGCCCTACAAATTGATTTGTGTAAAATAAAATATAATTAAATCTCCTATCAGATGTCTAATTTTTACATGCAAATGGTTTTCTCCGAGAACATATTAAAGCAAATAAAATCCTCTTAATTTTCACGTTTTGCACAATTGAGACCCTTCTGTTTGTTCGTTTCCTCAGCTCATTTGAACCCAGGGTCTAGGTATTCAGTGGAGGGCAGCCTCTAACTAAATCCTGCGTCCGCCAGGCATTGCGCGGGTGACGTGTGCACAGCACGGGAGCTCCAGAGACCGCTCTGTTGCTTATGTTGTATGGGGGAAGGGGCCCGGGAGCCACATTGCGCTTGCAGATCCGGATAGCGTGGAGTCAGTTTCTGCCATGCGCGTCTCTGGAATAGAACTCCAGCTGCAGTCAGGTTTGTCTGCAGGCGCCTTTACCCACTGAGCCACTTTGTGTGCTTTTGAGGTCTTTGCTATGAACTTGTGTGTCAGAGGACTCCGGAGGAAGATAGCGCAGAAAACAGGTGCTGTCTGGTTAGTTGGTTTGATCTGGTGCGGGGTTTTGTTTTGTTTTGTTTTGGGGGAAAGTCTTACTCTGTAGCCCAGAACATTCAGCTCTGCAGCTGGCTCAGAGCATTCAGCGTCCCCTGGCCTCTCCTTCCCCGGTGCTGGGATTGTGTACACGGGCCACCACGCCCTAACCTCCCTCCCCATTTTTTGCAATGATTCTGTTGATCAGCCAATAAACTTCAAGCAATTACCAAGCGCTAAGACTCGCTCTCTCATCCTCAGAATGAGATATGAGATGTATTCAGAATCTGCTGCATTCCTCTTTTGAGTGTTGGTGAAAATGACAATCTTTAAAATTGTTTGAAACTGGCCCTCTCCTTCAACCGTGTGGGTCCCAGAGATTAAACTCGGGTCATAAGGCGAGGCAGTGTGTCTTTTCCCACTGAGTCATCTCACTGGTCTGCTTGTTTTGAGACAGGATCTTACTGTACCCCAGGTTGGCTCTAAATCACAGCAACCCTCCTGCCTCAGATTCCTGAGTGCTGGGATTACAGGTATATGCCAACAGGTTTAGCTATGTTTTTTGCTTTTGAGAAAAAAAGAACAGAGCTGAGGACACAGGTTACTTGATGAACTGTCTAGCATGCGTGTCTTAGTTAGGTTCTACTGCTGTAAACAGAAGCAGTGACTAAGTTAACTCTTATAAGGACAACATTTTTTTTAAGGACATTTAACTGCGGCTGGCTTACAGGGTCAGAGGTTTAGTCGTTATCATCAAGGTATGGCAGCATCCAGGCAGGCATGGTGCAAGAGGAGCTGAGGGCTCTACATCCTCATCTGAAGGCTGCTAGCAGAATACTGACTTCCAGGCAGCTAGGAGGAGGGTCTTAAAGCCCACACCCACCGTGACACACCCACTCCAACAAGGCCACACCTGCTAATAGTGCCACTCCCTGGGCCAAGCATATACAAACCATCACAGTGCACAAGCACTAGATTCAGTCAATCCCAGAGGCATACATATACACGGGAGATTGGGGCTTCAAGGTCATCTGCAGTTACATAATAGTTTGTAGCCAGCCTGGGCTACATGAAAACATGTCTCCAAAAAAGGCAAAAATATAAAACAAAAAGCATGACATTACTCCACCATGCTCCAGTCCCACCCACTGTCCAGATGACCCCTCACACACACACAGGTGTTTCTCCTGATTGGATGATGGGAAGGGAGACCCCCATTCCACAGAAGCAGCAGCGGCATGCTGCGGGATCCCAGAGATTCAAGGAGCTAGCTACCTTAGTGACAACAGAGAGTTTGCCTTTGCCTGCGCAGCCCTCAGAACCTTAATGGTCAGATTCATTCAGACGAGCGAGTGACCCGTCTATGGGTCACGTGAGTTCTGCTCACAGCCTCCAAAGTGGTTTCACACTTCTCCTGTGTACTTCCTTCAGCCCTGACGTCAGCAGTCCAAGAATCGCTGTCCTCAACGGAGAGAGATGCTCACTAATTACTGTCACAGATCACATCCAGAGCTGAAGGGATTCCCACAGCATTTGTTCGTTGCCTAATGCATTACTAGAGTTAACAATTTACCTAAACCAGGGTTATCCGCCCTAGCCTAATACTTATTAACATTGGCCGCAGCATTAACACATTAATGTAGTGGAAGACATCTTCCTCCCTAGAGTTCTAATAAAAAAGCAGTGCTAGGATTACAGGTCTGTGTAAGCCATTTCTGTGGTGCTGGGACACTGGTCCCTGATACCCTTTCCTCTTTAGTAGGGTAAAAGGGTATCCTTTTCCTCTCTCTCTCTCTCTCTCTCTCTCTCTCTCTCTCTCTCTCTCTCTCTCTCTCTCTCTTTCTGTGTGTGTGTGTGTGTGTGTGTGTGCCTGAATGTAGGTATGTGTACTGCATACTTGCAGGTTCCTTCAGAGGCCAGAAAAGAACACTGGATCTCCTGGAACCAGAATTACAGGTGCTTGTAATCAACCCCCTGTGGGTGCTAGGAACCAGGTCCTCTTTAAGAGCAGTAAATAGACTTAACTAAACCATCTCTCTAACCCCCGAAAAATGTTGGGTTTGTGTGTGTGTGTGTGTAAAAATGTTGGTTTTGTGTGTGTGTGTGTGTGCGTGCGCGCGCATGGCAAACTCCTTTACCCACTGAGCACTCCCACTGGGCCTGTTTAGACAAGGTTTCCTGCTGCCCAAGAGGGCTGGCCTCAACAAGACAGGTCTTGAAATCCTGTTCCTCCTGCTTTGTTGGGGTCACAGGTATACACTACCACGTCCCCCCAGATCCCTGCCTCCCCCAAGCCCCAGAGTGCTAAGATTACAAGTATATCCCACTATACCTAGCTACAAGGGCTTGTATTGCTTCAACTTAATACAAAGAGAAACTGCAATTCCTTTACTTTTCTCTGGGTATAAAAAAACGATTTTCATAGATTGAAAACTGGCCCCCCCACCCAGGAGCTGTGTAATTCTGCCACCTCTCTGGGTATCCGGCCTATTGTATCTCGCATGGGTGTCACCTCTGGGAGAAGTACTCGCTAGCTGCTTCCAGCCAATCATGGAAAAGCATGAAAGATGCCAGTAAGGCTCCTGCCTCATCCATATTCACCCCTGACACAACAAAGAAGACATTGTACTACAGGGGGGGGGGGTGCGGAGGAGCTGAGCTCAGAGCCTATGGCCCACAGAACTAATGGTAGAATTGTAAACTGTTCTTCATCAGATCATAATCTCAATTGTATCTCTATCAGATTGCCTCTGGGGCAAATTCAGCATGCACCTGTGCAGGTAACCACTCTGTCAAAGCAGGCTCTTGTAACCAGCTCCGAGGTAGGGCCACCTCTGCTCAGCTTGGGAGCTCCAGGCAGTGAGGAAAACTGAGACCCTTTGTGGTAGCACTCTGCAGGACCCGGGCCGGTCCTTCCCATTTTGCTGTGCTGAAATGTGCAAACCCACAAAGCGGCATCTAGAACTGCCAGCAAGGATTTACAACGGGAACAACAGCCTTGTTGTTAGGAGGCCTGGGGGATCTCTGCCAAACCTATTTCTCCATGTCGCTACGGAACCTGAGGGGTTTTGTTGTTGTTGGTTTGGTATTTGGTGGTTTGGTTTGTTGGGTTTGTTATTGTTGTTTGTTTGTTTGTTTGAGCCGGGGCCTCATTATGTTGATCTCCTGTCTCCGCCTCTTAAGTGCTGAAGTTTTCAGGCAGGCCCAGCCACCTCCAGCTGATTTTATAATTGGACACATTTGATCTATTTGGCTGTTAGAATTTTTTTTTTTAAATATTTTACACTAGTTAAATGTCGGGCAGGGGAAGCCAGGGCTGGGGCTCATGACTCTCCACCTTCAGACCTCAGCCTGAATAACCCAGGGTGTGACGACGCAGCCCTGTGACCCCAGCCCTCCCGGTGGAGGCCAGAGGAACAGGCATTTAAGGCTATCTTGAGAACATAAATGAGATACACAAGACCCTATCATTTAAAATAAAATGAAATAGAGGAAAATGCCCTGGGGTAGAAAGGGTACTTACCTCAAATGTGCAAATCTTTTAGGGCAGTGGTGGCACATGCCAGGGCCTCATAGTGCAAAGGGCTACCCTGTCTCAAAACAAAGAAAAGTGGTGCAAATCTCTGGGCGCCATTCCTAACCAAAAATAATAATAATAATAATAATAATAAACCTCCCAAAACTCATATGCCTTCCCTACTTAATGAGCCAATAGCATCGGCCACATGTGTCTTCCTAAACCATGTCTTTCTCCTCTGCCTTCATTCTCAGCAAGGAAAGTAAACATTCGCGTCCTTTTAAAGCAATATCCCGCTCTTCATATAGTTTCAAATACCCATGAACCTTTTGGGTCTTTCTTCCCATATCAGCTATGAAAAGGAACTCAGTGTGTATTCCCGTGTATTCCTCTGTGTGTGTGTGTGTGGTTTGAGTGCCAGGTGCCCACAAGTCACAGCACACACATAGAAGTTAGAAGACAACTTTTGAGAGAGGTCTCTCCTCTATGGTAAGTGCCAGGGATTGAACTCAAATGGCCGGAATTTTGCAACAAGCACCTTTTCCCCACTGAGCCATCTCTTGGGCCCAAGAACTGTCCTATTAGGAAAATGTTTCTCTCTCTTTGTGATTTGTAAACCTTATATGTTGGATGTTTTTTTCAAACATACACATACCTTTATTTCCTATTTTGTTTTTTGGAAAAAGTCTTGCTTTGTGGCACTGGCTATAGAATAGACAAGGTTGGTCTTAAATATGCCAATGACCCTCCTGGCTCTGCCTCGTGTGCTGGGGCTACAGACAGGAGCTATCACTTCTGGCCCAAAATCAAAAAAATTTTTTAAAGACTTGTACTTTTATTTAAGCTTCTATTGTTACTTGTTAAAGTGTTTGTTTTTATTATTTTCAGTTGTACGTATGTGTGTTTCTGCAGGTGGGTCCGTGCACATGAATGGAGGTACCTGAGAAGGCCAGAGACAACAGATCCCTCTGGAGCTGGAGTTACAGAGAGTTAGGAACCACCAGTGTGGGTGCTGGGAACTAAACTCAGTTCTTTTATATAAGCAGCAAATGTCTTGAATCCTAGCACTCAGGAGGCAGAGGCAGGCAGATCTCTGAGTTTGAGGACAGCCTGGTCTACAGAGTGAGTTCCAGGACAGCCAGGGCTACACAGAGAAACCCTGTCTCAAAAAAACCAAATCCATGGGAGGACAGGGGAAGAGAAAGGGGCTTATGGGACTTTCGGGGAGTGTGGGGCTAGAAAAGGGGAAATCATTTGAAATGTAAATAAAAAATTATATCGAATAAAAAAAAACAAATCCAAAAAAACAAAAAACAAAACAAACAAAATTAATTAATAAGATACAACACCTATTTTTATTCTTTTTCTAGGATATAGGCTGTTACTCTGGCTGGCCTGGAACTGTCTATCCTCCTGTCTCAGCCTTCTAAGTGCTGAGATTGTGTGTGTGTATCTCCATAGCCAACGTGAGGGGAAGAAAGGATGTCTCTCCTCTGAGCCAGTGTTTCTGGTAATGAGGTGGGGTCAGGGCAGTGTGTCAGTGCTGTGAACGGAGAAACCCCAACAACCCTCTTCCCGGCAGGGGGGTGGGGGTGGTTTGTACTCACATACTCACAGCTCCTGAAACACTAGACACAGAAATCCCTAAGAGGCAGAACTAAAAATTAAACAAGTCAGCTGGCTGTGGTCAACACGCACCTTTAAGCCAGTACTTGGGAGACAGAAGGATCTCTATGAATACGAGGCCAGCTCAGGCTACATAAGACCCTGTCTCAAAAAAAAGAAAACAGAAAGTTGAACAAGTCTGTTCTGAAAAACTTTCTTTTCTCCAGCACAGGGTTTCTCTGTGTAACCCTGGCTGTCCTGGAACTCACTCTGTAGTCCAGGCTGTCCTCAAACTCAGAGATCTGCCTGCCTCTGCCTCCCAAGTGCTGGGACTAAAGGCGTGGACCACCATCTTCCAGCACAAATGTTCTATATATACCAAAAGAAACCCAAAATTCACTTAAAACTACTGAATCCATGTTGCTAGAGTAAAAGCATTTAATTTACTATGTACCTCAGAAAGCTCCAGGTAAAATATTTGTAGGAATATACACAAAGAATTCGGAATATAAAACTCTCCATGTAATTAGTAGTCATATTAATATTGGAACTACAGTAGAAAAACAATAGCTGTCTCCTAGACTCTCCCAGGAGCCTGACTGGAGCTTTGAAAAGGTGGAGGTGTTCTGGGTGAGTGGGGAGTCGAGATCATTCCTCCAGTTCTCCCAGCAACTCAACGAAGTCGGTGATGTACCACTTGGCGTTGTCCTTGACCTGCTGCCTGATCACATTACCTCCAAAGCCAATGAAAGCATCCTAGGAAGGAAGGGGGGGGGGCAATTAGAGTCTTAAAATGGCGCACCCAGAAACATATAAAATAAATATAAAATATACTCAAGTGAGAATTTACCTATATACTTAAAATACACACACACACACACACAGTCTCACTCTCTCTGCCTCCAGCTTTCTGATGTCTCAGCAGCTACTGCTCCACCTGCATGCCTGCCTGCCGCCATGTTCCCCACCATGAGGAGAGACTTAACCCCCTAAAACTGTAAGCCAGCCATCAATTAAATTAAATGTTTTCTTCCCCACTGAGCAGTGGTGGTGCACGCCTTTAATCCCAGCACTTGGGAGGCAGAGGCAGGCAGATTTCTGAGTTCGAGGCCAGCCTGGTCTACAGAGTGAGTTCCAGGACAGCCAGGGCTACACAGGGAGACCCTGTCTCGGAAAACCACCAATAAATAAATAAATAAATAAATAAATAAATAAATATCTCTAGACTGTCTAGATTAAATGTCTTTTAGTTGCTTTGTGTTCTTATTATAGTTAACTGTTCTTATTTAACTTCTGTTGTAAACTTTCAGCCAGACCTAGAAAATAAAATACCAACTTAAAAAAAAACAAACCCCAAAACCACTCTTGAATACATACAGCAGGAGGGCAGGCTTCCATGTCGGTAGCTCCATCTCCAATCATGATTATTTTCTTAAAGTGAAATTTTTCCTTTAATAATCGAATAACCTTTCCTTTCCCACCCGACTCGGCTGTCGGCTGCATCTCGTCAAAACCTGCGTACTCACCTGAAGAGATGGGGGAAGTGATTAGATTCACAGAGGCATTTTACTGGGGCTAGCGTGTTTATACCACTGATACCCGGACTTTAATATCAGTATTCAGTCTGAAATAGCCCTTGGCACAGTCACGCAGCATGGAACCTGACCCCTGTCCCTGAGGAGGGAGGCCACTCTAGTGGGTCACCTGCAGTTCAGTTAGCTGCATCTCCTCAGCTTCTGGTGTAGCCATTTTGTTGAGACAGCGGAACATCATAATAGAGCAATACACACGCTTACCACATTGATATACTGCTAACGTTACCTGAAGGGAACCAACTTAGGTTCACTTTATTTTTTCTGAAATGGGATCCTCTGTGGATCAGGCTATCCTTGAACTCCCTATGTCCTAGGATGAGCCTGAATGTCTGACCCTCCAGGTTCCACATCTGGCATACCCGATCCCAGCTGTGCATGCATGCTCATGCCTGGTTGCAGGGCTGGGGATGGAACCCAGGGCTAGACGGCGGGTTTAGACAAGCTCGCTGCCAACTGAGTGCCAGCCTCAGCTCCACGTGTACTTCCATTCTTACAGGAGTTAACACACTCACTAATGGCTTTCGGGCTGGTTTGGTGAATTTAAGACTGGGTGCTACTTAGTAGCTCAGGCTGGTGTAGGACTTGAAGCGATCCCCCAGCCTCGGCCTCCCAGAAGTAAAGAACGAGTCCCCAGGTCTAGTTCACTCATTGGTTTTGTTTGGTTTTGTTATTGTTGTTAGCTTAGTTTGTTTGTGTTTTTATTTTTAAAGATGGAGACAAAGATGAGCTGTAATTGCTAATCCTTCCCCACACACACACTTCCCAATGCCAGGATTACACGGGTATCCCCTTTCCAGGTGGTATGCTTTCTTCAATCAGTGACACGGAGCGCATCTGAGTGGGGCTCAGCGGCAACCAGGGAGCAGGCAGAGCTGTCCTTCCATCTTTATGTGGAACTGAGGTCCAGTCAGGCTTCTTTGGGGAGCGCCTTTATCTGCTGAGCTCTCTCACTGGTCCTCACTTGATTGTGAGACTACCAGCTACCCAAGGAGGGAATGGTGGTGCACGCCTTTAATCCCACCATTCAAAAGCAGAGGCAGGAGGATATCTGAGTTCAAGGCTAGCCTGGTCTACAGATCAAGTTTCAGGACTGCCAGGGCTACACAGAGAAACCCTGTCTGGAAAAACAAACAAAAAAGGATTACCAGCTACCCCGTGACGTAGCCAAGAGCCCTGTTTTCATGTTTTGAGACACGGTTTCACACAGCCCAGGCTGTACTGGAACTTACTATGTACACGGTGTTCAAAGACCTTGAACTCCTGGTCCTCCTGCTTCCTGCCGGGTTTGTGTCAACCCAGTGCTTCAGGCAGGCTGGGCAAGAACTCTACAACAGGACCCAGCCCAGCCCCGGAGTGCTCTGCTTGTTATTTATTCTTCATTACATATTTATTATGATTATTTTTATTGTTTTGAGAGAGAGAGAGAGACAGAGACAGAGACAGAGAATGTGTATGAATGCAGGTGTATGGAATCCAGACTAGTGTGAGCTGCCAACCAATACTCTACTTACAAAGTCAGGTCCTCCAACTGAACAGCCTGTACTCTTAACCACTAAGTCATGTCTCATCCTGGTTTTTAGAGTCAAGGATTTTGCTCTGTATCCCAAACTGGGCTCCAATTGACATTCTCCTGCCTCAACATCTCAAGAGTGCAGTGTAACTGGAGCCTCCTGAGATGGTGTAAATGCAGCTGTGACCTCAGGTGACCCAAGGGTAGTGGTCACACAGCAACTCACCAACCCAACTCCTTGTTGGGTCTAAATTGCTCCAGCTACCGTAAAAAAAAAGTGCACACGGTTGACAATATGTACGCAGAGTCAAGCCAGGACAGCTGACAACCCCAGCCTGCTCTGCCAAGTGCAGTTCAGAGCGTAGGCAGCTCTTGCAGGGGACCTGAACTCAGTTCCTGGCGCCCACATCAGAGCAGCCTGTAATTCCAGCTGCAGGCGGATCCCCTCTTCTGGCCTCTAAGGGGATTTGGTTGTCACATGGGTTTGTTCTGAAGATTTATTGACATGTGTGTGTATTTTGCCTGCATGCTTTATACACCACATGAGTGCCTGGTGCCGTCAGAGGCCAGAAGGGGGAGTATGATACCCTGAAACTGGAGGTCCAGGTAGCTGTGGATTCTCCAATATGGGTGCCAGAAACTGAAGCAGGGTCCTCTGGAAGAGCAGCTGGTGCGCTGACCTCTCCAGCCCCCATAAAAATGTTTTTAAAATAATAATTCGGGGCTGGAGAGATGGCTCAGTGGTTAAGAGCACTGACTGCTCTTCCAGAGGTCCTGAGTTCAATTCCCAGCAACCACATGGTAGCTCACAACCGTCTGTAATGGGATCCGATGCCCTCTTCTGGTGTCTGAAGACAGAGACAGTATAATCACATACATGAAATAAATAAAGCTTTAAAAAAAAAAAAAGAATAATTCATGTGGGGCTGGAAAGATGGCTCAGAGGTTAAGAGCACTGACTGCTGTTCCAGAGGACCTTGGTTCAATTCCCAGCACCTACATGATGGTTCACAACTATCTGTAAGTCCAGTTCTGGGGGATCTGGCCCCCTCACACAGACAGACAGACATGAAGGCAAAAACACCAATGCACACAAAATAAGTAAAGCTTTAAGATGAATAATAGTTATTATTATTATTGTTATTGTTGTTATTATAGCACATGTAACTCTTAGTCCCAGGGCCACCAGTCTTAAAGCTACATTCCAACGGACACTACCTAGAATATTAAATAGGAGAACAGAAAAGCAAAGAAATACACTACCATTCAAACCTTACCATTAAAGTAGAACTTAAGCCTATTGGCAAACACGTTGGTTGTTGGGATATTGAGCTTCGCAGCGACGTGCTCCACGATGCTCCTGAAGCCACCCGAGATGAGGAACACCTGGACATGCCGCTCCTGGAGGCGGCTCACCAGCTCCCTACAAAACAACCCCGAAGCAAGCAGACCTATTACAGGAAGGAAACATGGGAAGATTCGAGGGCTTACTTGCCCAGGTCCAATGCTCGTGGTCCGTCTATAAGGATCACACCTATGAGATTAACGTTTTGTATGTTTGTCCTTTTTTGTTTGATTGGTGGTAGAGCGTTGTTCATTTGGGTTATGTGTGTTTAAATAAAATTCCTTTACTGAGCTTGTAGCCGGTCAGAGCGGCCATTCTGAAGTCAGAAACCTCTCTGCATGCTCAGTATCAAATACCCTTTCATTTATGTACCCACTTGTGTTTTCCTTGGTTGTGTTATTGTGTTTCCTGTTATTGTTGTGTGGCTGTCATTTACATTGTCTTTGGTTTGGTTAGTTGTTGTTTTTAAGACAGATTCTTGCTATGTAACCAGACTGGCCTTGAACTCTCAACCGTCATCCAGTCTCGGCCAGGGTTAAGGGTTAAGAGTTACGTGAATTATAGCCAGGTAATCCCAGCACTCTGTAATCCCAGCACTCTGGGAGGCAGAGGCAGGCGGATTTCTGAGTTCGAGGCCAGCCTGGTCTACAGAGTGAGTTCCAGGACAGCCAGGGCTATACAGAGAAACCCTGTCTCAAAAAAGCCAAATCCAAAAAACAAAATAAAAAAAAAAAGTTACATGAATTATAATAACAACAATAACAATAATTATTATTCATCTTAAAGATTTACTTATTTTTATTTTGTGTGCATTGGTGCTTTGCCTTCATGTCTGTCTGTCTGTGTGAGGGGGCCAGATCCCCTGGAACTGGACTTACAGACAGTTGTGAGCCATCATGTAGGTGCTGGGAATTGAACCCAGGCCGTCTCAGGATGAATATTTCAGATGTGAACCACCACAGCTGGTCTTGGCTCTTTTTGCTGGCTTATCTGTTTCGCTGGCTGCTTTTGAGATAGGATATTATTCATCTGTGGTTTATTTTGAATTTCTAATAACCTACCCTGACCTTCCATGTGCTACAAGTACAAGGATATGTCACACAGACATCCAATGTGTGTGTGTGTGTGTGTGTGTGTGTGTGTACTGAGACAAGGTCTCGCTCTGTAGCCCAGGCTGGCCCTGAAGTCATGATCCTCCTGTCTCAGCCTCCTGAGTCCTAGAATTACAAATGGGTACCACCATTCTTTGCTTTATACATGCTTTATACATGCTTTATACATGCTTTTCCAGCTGCACTTAGCAATTAATGGGAGGAGCTTTTCTGCTTTGGGTAACCATTGTACCGAAACACTAAGATTACGAAACCCTAGAGAGGTCTGGGGAATGTGGGAGGACAGACAGGAGCAAGAGCAGGGGGTACAGTAAGAGCACACGTCAGCGAGACAGCCTCATGGAAGGCAGCCCAACAGGAGCATCCTCTCGGGAGGAAAGAGCCTCGCCAGCCCCAAGCTGGTAGGAAGCCAGTGTGCTTACCTTATGCCGGGTGTCAGGTGTGGCGGGTGCTCAGCTAGGAGCCTCTGTACCTGGTCCCTGGAGGGCTGGATCAGTGCCAGGCGCTGAGTGAGCGCGTCTTTAAAGGGCAACGCTCCTCCCATGGCTCTCCGTGTCCTAGGACGAAGACCCAAGGATCAGGCCAGCTGCCATTGGGGTCCTTGAGAAGTCAACATGCCTTCCCATGCCAGGACCTTGTGATCACCATCAGGAAGAAGGTAGTGCCACAAGCCCAACTCCACAGACATGCTGTGTGCTGTGTACAGGAGCACTTGAGAACCCCACTGACCTTCGGACGTGTACTGCGAGCCCACACATCCCATACACAAGCACCCTGCTTGCAAACTGTGAGCTTTTATTACCAAGAGAGCAAGCAAAGGCCGAAAGCTCTCGCAACAAATGCAGCCGAGCAGCTGACAGCCAGCCGTTACTCAGGTAGCTATCACTGCGGTACAGTGGGGAGAGCGAAGAGAAGGGATAGAAGGTTCTAGCCTGGGTCTCTTGCCACTGAAGCGGTAAGGCTGCACTCTCAACCAGGAGGCCCTGGGTGTTCAGAGCCCGGGGGTGATCTTCTTGGATTAATCATTTCCCCAGGCTGCCTAAGAATGTGGCTCCTCTGCAGAGACAACCCTGTTGTTTTGCTTCCTTTGCACTGCTGGAATGTTTGCAGATGGATAACGAAGACAGTACTATTCAGTTCTAGACGGCGGGAGGAAACGCCTAGTGCTTTGTCTCAGCACTGGGCCAAAACCAGAACCTAGGACTGAGACCCTAACCCAGCCTTTCACCCAGTCATTTTTTTAAGGTGAACTCTACCATATCATAAAGGGAACACAGACAGTTCATACATTTCAGACACTGCGGCCTCCACACCACAGAATTTGGCCAGCTCATCAATCCCTTCTTCTCTGATGACGGTGCTATCAACGTCAAAGCACACTGCATCCGCCGAACAGAAGAGCTTCCTCAGCTCAGAGTGGGAGACCATCCTGGGAAGTTTTCCTCCTATAAGAGAAAAAGAGAAATGGGCTTAAAGGGACTGGGGGTGTGGCTCAGTAGCAGTGCTTGGCCAGCGTGGATGAAGCCCTGAGTTTCACCCCAGGACCCCCTAAGTCAGGAGCAGTGGTGTATGCCTGAGATCTTAGCTCTTGGGGAGTGGAGGCAGGAGGACTGGGGCTGAAGAGATGGTTCCACAGTTAAGAGTGCTTGTGGCTCTTCCAAAGGACCCAAGTCCAGTTCCCAGCACCCACCTCAGGCAGCTACAACCACCTGTAATCCAGCTCCAAGGGATCCATAGTCCTCTTCTGTCGCGCTCGCGTGCACACACACACACATGCGCGAGTGCACACACACACCTAAATAAAAATAAAAAATAGCAACAATAACTTTTTTCCTTTTTTTTTTTTTTTTTTGGATTTTGTTTTTTTTTTTTTTTTTCCGAGACAGGGTTTCTCTGTAAAGCCCTGGCTGTCCTGGAACTCATTCTGTAGACCAGGCTGGCCTCAAACTCAGAAATCCGCCTGCCTCTGCCTCCCAGAGTGCTGGGATTACAGGCGTGCGCCACCACCGCCGGCTACAATAATTTTTTAAAAAGAGAGTTGCTGAGCAGTGGTTGCACACACCTTTAGTCCCAGCACTCAGGAGGCAGAAACAGGCTGAACTCTTAGGTTTGAGGCCAGCCTGGTCTACAGAGTGCGTTCCAGAATGGCCTGTCTTAACACACACACACACACACACACACACATACATATACACAGAGGGGGAGGTGGAGTTTCAGCTCATCTTTAGCTACATAGCAAGTTTGAGGCCCAGCCTGGGCTACACCAGACCCTGTCTCAAACAAGAATGGTGGTGGAGTGTTGATCCACAGGGATAGGAGCCTGCAGCCAAGCCTCAGTGCCTGGAAGCCACATGGTGGAGGTGAAGAGAGGAATCTCAAAAAGTTCCTCGACCCCCACACTCACACACTAACACAACAAAGAAACCAGGCAAGCAGGCAGGCAAGGTGTTCCCCAAATCCATCGTGTGAGTCAACTGAGCAGGGCACGAGGCCCAGCTTGAGGGAAAGCCAGCCAGGAAGGTGGAGTGTGTGAGAACTGGAGAGATGGTGACAGAATGGCCGGCGGGACCCGGAGCCTCAGAACCAGTGAGAACAGGACGCCAAGTCAGGCGTGGAACCTGGGAGGAAACCCAAAGGTCCTTAAGATGGTCCCAGCATTCCAGGGAGGCTGGTATGGCAGTGCACGCCTGTGTTTGCAATCTCTGCACTAGGGAGGGGAGGGAGGAGGATCAGGAGTTATCCTGAGGTATATGATGAGTTTGAGTCAATAAGGTGAAGGCAAGCCTGGGCTAGAGATCCAATCTCTAAATAAGAAAGTAAATAGATAAGCAGTTATGGATGGGATGGTGAGGCACACCTGTGTTCCCAGCACTAAGGAGGCTGAGGCAGGAGAATCATGAGCCCAAAGCTAGGCAGGTGCTACACCGTAAGACTAGTCTATAAACAAACAAACAAACAAACAAGTGGGGGTGGGTCTGGAGAGATGGCTCAGTGATAAAGAGCCCAGGCTGCTCTGCTAGAAGACCGGAGTTCAATTCCCAGCACCCACACCGCAGCCCACAATTGTCTGTAACTCTGGTTCCAGAGATCCCCGACACCAGGATGCACACACACACACACACACACACATACATGCAGGCAGGTAAATACTCAGACACATAATGTAAAATAAATCTTTAAACAAAACATCCTTGGCTCTAGGGAAAGCACATGCTAAGTTCAGTTCCTTCAATGTAAGCTGTGTGCATTAGACCTTCACAGAGAGAAAGAAAAGTCACTGCTGGGAACCGGACTCTGAAACCTACTTCACACCTGGCCTTTGGGAGAAGGGCTGGAGAGAGTGTAGCCAGAAAGGTCTGTGCTCAAACACAGGCCCAGGCCCACCCATAGCTTCTATGCTGCTTGGCCTTCTGTGGTGCAGACTGGGCTCCAGCTGGGCCATGGGTCCCTTCGACTTGATTTTAAAAGTGTGCTGATAAGCCCTTCAGAACCAGGGCTCCAAAATGAAAACACACGTTTCCTTCAAGGCTGGATTTAGGCCTGAAATGGGTGAAAGGGGAAAAAGAATCTCCTTGCTCAAACAGGTGGCAGCCCTTCCGCACCTAATCACCATCTGCTTCACTGACTTCTCATCTTCAAAGATGGATTTTATCTGCATTAAAACAGATAACAGCAGGGGTGCTGCTGTGGGGCTACCTGCCCAGCACCAAAGGTAGAAAAACAGGATCAGGAGGTCAGGACCCTCCAGGCAACGGTGGTGCACATTGTGAATCCCAGAACCCAGGAGACAGAAGCAGGAGGATCTCATGAGTTCGAGGCTAACCTGGTCTACAGAGTGAGTTCCAGGACAGCCAGGGCTACACAGAGAAACCCTGTCTCAAGAAAAAATAAGAGTTCGGGGCTAACAGGACTAGGAGAAACCCTGCCTCAAAACAAAGGGCAGTGAAGGTGAGCACAGTGAGCCTGGAGCAGCAGAGGCTCATGGGTAAGTGCACTTGCTGCTCCTACAGAACACCCAGGCTCCGGGCTCAGCACCCACGCGGCTGCTCTGCTCCCAGGAAGCCCAGGGCTGCCTTCTGGCGTCTTCATGCGCCAGTGGGAGTGTGGTACACATACACAAAATAAAATAAGTCCTTAAAGTGGCCACAGAGGCTGAGCACATCAGAGAAAATCAGGATCCCTAGACAGTGCACAAGAGACTGTGGGAAGTTTCCAGATCCATGTCAAAGACCTGCTCTGGAGTAGGGGAAAGGTTCTTGGCCAGCTTTTGTTGTTGTTGCAGAAGATTGTACCAGCCAGGTAGCCCAGGCTGGTATGGAACTCTTCGCGGGCAACCTGCCTAGGCTGTGCTGAATGTAAGACCTTCATGCCTTAGCTAAAGTGCTAAGATTACAGGCATACAGCACTGCACCTGGCCACTTCCTTTTTATGATTAATTAAACAGCTATTGTGGGTGAGCGAGAGGGCACAGTGGAGATACAGGAGTCTGCAGCCAGTCCAACTTGTCAACAGGACCGATACCCTACAGGGAGAGAACTGACTCTTAATGTTGTCTTCTGACTTCCACAATGTACCATGACACCCATGCACCCACCAAGACACACACACACACACACACACACACACACACAAATCAATCAATCAATGGAAAAATGTTTAGATAAATAAAATATTTAAGGAGAAAAAATCAGGGCTGGAAGGATGTCTTGGTGTTAAAAGTGCTAAGTGCACGTACATACACACACACATACATACTTTTTAAAATGTAAATTTACAAAAGAAACAGAGAGCTAGAGAAATTGCTTAGCAGTCAAAAGCACTTGTTTTTGCCGAGGACCAGGGTTTGTTTAGTTGCCAGGATCTCCACGGTGACTCATACCTGTTCACAGGGCACTGAATGCTAGTTGTACACATACAACAGGGCAGGCAAACCTTCCTACACATGAAATGTCTTTTTTTTTTTTTTTTTTTTTTTGAGCTATGGTCCTTCTGTGTTGTAGGTGGTTTGATTTTGTTAAAAACCCAGTTATGTTAGATGAATCTGTTTGTGTTTTATTGCCTGGTGTGGAATACGGGGCTGCTTCAGTTTGTCCACAGACGTTCACTATGATTGTCTCTTGCTCTAGCAGGGACACGATTTTTGCCAGCTCCGGACAATTTAATTCTGGGAACTCTGGAGAGGGTATAAATGCCCGGGCTCCAAGAAGGGCGAGAGGCACCCAGAAGATGAAGGTGGGTGTCACTTCCTGATGCTACCCTCGGCTGCTGTTGTTGAGGTTTGTCAACTGCTCATGAGCAAAAAGAGAAGTTAAAAGATAGTTTAATGACAAAGATTGGACTTGCTGGGCTGGAGGGATGGCTCAGTGGTTAAGAGCACCGACTGCTCTTCCAGAGGTCCTGAGTTCAATTCCCAGCAGCCACATGGTGGCTCACAACCATCAGTAATGGGATCTGATGCCCTCTTCTGGGGTGTCTGAAGACAGCTACAGTGTACTCAGATAAGCAAGCAAACAAACAAACAAATAAATAAATAGCAACTCTAACCTTCCTCCTTTTCTCACAGTGTTGGGGAGTTGGAAGGGTTAGGACGAACATAGTAAAATGAATAAGCCAACATCTCTCCATTGACCCGGCTGTTCTAGAACTCACTGCGTAGACCAGGCTGGCCTCGAATTCACAGTGATCCACCTGCTTCTGCACCACAAGTGCTGGGATTAAAGTGTGTGCCACCATACAGGCAAAATGAACAAATCATTTTGAGAAAGAAAGCTAGCTATTCAAGTCACGCACGGTAATTCATATCTGAAATGTCAAAACTAAGGAGGCTGTGGCAGGAAGGTTCCTGTGAATTCCAGTCCAAGCTAGAATACAGAAGGAGACTTTGCCAAATAAATAAGTAAATAAATAAATAAATAAAATTTTAAAAGTGGGGGCTGGAGAAATGGCTCACCAGTTAAGAGCACTGGCTGCTCTTCCAGGGGCTATGATATTGATCCCAGAACCCATATGGTAGCTCACAACCGACTATCCCTCCAGTTCCAGAGGCTCTGATCCCTCTTCTGTCTCTTCAGGCACCAGCCATGCAAGTGGCACAGAAACACGTATGTGGGCACAGCACGGGTCACACATGCGCTCTAGCCACTCAGACACATCCGAAAACCAACAGACAGCACTGTCTGCTCAGGCGAGGAGGTTAGCTCGCAGGCAAGCCTTGGAACCAAAGCTTGTACTGTTGGTTCCATCTGTTACTCACGATTCTCCAGGGCCGCAGTCTTTACCTTCCCCCTCCTTTGTTGGTTAAAAAATGCACCATAAACCTCAGCTTGGAGGTTTTTAAAGGAAGATCTGTGGGTTTTGCAAGAGACTAAAAAACAAAACATGACAAAAATGAACACTCAGGAACAGACTGGCAAGGTGGTAGGAGGGGCTAAGGACTGCGGCCCAGTTGGTAAAGCTTTTGGCTAGCACACAGCAAGCCAGGGCTTCTGCCCTCTGAATCGCATAAATCACAGTTGATGACCTACACCTGTAATGCCAGCACTCAGGGGCAGAATCAGTTCAGAAGGTCAGAAGTTCAAGGCTACATAGGGAGTTTATGGTTCACGGCAAGCCTGGATTGAGACTGTCCAAAAGAAAAGGAGGGAAAGGGACTGACTGACCTCCTAGTAAAATGGTTCAAACCCAGAGTTTCCTAAAACTGCTCCCTCTGGAATGCTGGGGCACTGCAGAGAAGTAACTACGGCCTTGCCTGTGGCTTCTGCTCTGCCTCATCCAGGAGTCACCAAACCCATGAGCAGATTACAAGGAGAAGGTTCAGGTAGAGGGCCTGCTTCGAGAACAACACACAGCTACAGAACAAGCCAACTGGAGTCTGCAGCACACCTGATAGTCCCTGCTGCCTTCAGGATGAGACACACGTGTAGGCGTGCGATACCTCAGCCCTGAAAGTTCAACCTTAAAGGAGTTAAAGAAGCCTGAGGCAGGAGAATTGTTCTGAGTTTTAATCCTGTCTCAAAAACTGGAAACTACAGAATAAGGGGAGAGGAGCTAAACTGTAGGTGTGGCTCAGCAGTGGGGTACACTGCTCCTCGGGCCACACCCAATACCACAAGATAACTTAATCTACTAATTACAATTGGGGAAACGACGATTCCGGGATTGGCAACGTAGCTCCGTAGAGAAAGATGCCTTGGTGAAAGGAGAGACCTGACTCCTGAAAGTCACCCTCTGATTTCCACGGGTGCACCGCGGCTCACCTGGGTCCACACCCATCCATACAGTAACAATACATACATATTTTTAAACCAGGCAGTGGTGGTGCAAAGCTTTAATCCTAGCACTTGGGAAGCAGAGGCAGGCAAATAACTTGAGTTCGAAGCCAGCCTGATCTACAGAGTAAGTTCCAGGACAGCCAGGGCTACACAGAGAAACCCTGTCTCAAAAAAAAAAAAAGTCACTAAATAAATAAATAAATAAATAAATAAAACTGCAAATATCTGGACACACAGGTACATGTCCAGAACCTCAGCAGACAGGAGAATAAAGGCAGAGGTATTAAATTTAAACCCAGGCTCTACTACTGCAAGCGCCTTTCTCAAAAAAAAAAAAAAAAAAAAATCAAGGTGGGGGTTAGGAAAACGGCTCACACAGCTAGAGTCCAATCTAAGTTTAATTGGTAGAATGATGGTTTTTAAAAAGCTTGGGGATGGTCAAATGCCGTGCATATCTGATGACCAGAGTTCAAATTCCAGAACCTAGAATAGTCTAGAAAAAGAATTGATTTCAAAGTTGTCTTCTGACTTCCACACAAGCACCATAGCACTTGCATATGGGGGTACACACCACACACACACACACACACACCATTAGAAAAAAACATTGGCAGGTTCCAAGCAGGCGAACAACAACGGTGTCTTTGAAAAAAAAAAAAAAAAAAAAAAAAGCCCTGGCAGTGGTGGCACAGACATTTAATCCCAGCACTCAGAAGGCAGAGGCAGGCAGAGCTCTGAGGGAGTTCCAGGACACCCAGGGCTACACAGAGGACCCTTGTCTTGAAATATCAAAGAACAGGCCTGAGTCTACGGCAGCAGGATTGTTGCAAATTTAAACCAGCCTGGAGTACAGAAAGAATTTTCAAGTTTCAGGCCAGCCTGGGCTACACACACTCTGTCTCAAAAAAAAAAAAAAAAAAAAAAAGACTACCCCTTTCAAAAATGAAGCTATGTAAGAAATGGGGAGAATCTGAGCGAAGATACAAATACTGAGGACATATCATAGCCAGTACTCACATGCACTGCTGGGTGCAAAAACTGCAGCAAATTTCTTGTAGGTTAAACACAGACTTTCAAGCCCCAGCACCCCTGCTCTTAGAGAGTCACCAAGAAAAAGGAAGGCTGGTTGGTGAGAAACATTTTCACAGGTGTTTTGAGGTGTGATTGCCCAAATGTCCACCAACCCAACCTGTAAGCTTTAAGCACTTGTGAAATGGAAGAGGATCAAGAGTTCCAGGCCAGCCTGTGCTAATACACACACACACAAGTAAACATAATATGTAAGATTCATATAAAGAAAGTATAATCGTGGCTGGAGCTGGAGAGAGATGGCTCAGTGGTTACGCTTGCTTGCTGTTCTTGCAGAGAATAGGAGTTTGCTACCCAGCACCCACCTGGGTCTCAGGGGTCAGTTCACAACTTTTTGTAACTCCAGCTCTTGGGGATCTGATACCTTTGGCCTCTGAAGGTACGCGCGCACGCGCGCGCACACACACACACACACACATACTTTTAAAAAAACGAACAAATGTAATGAATGAAAGCATTAACATCCAAATTAAATCTATTCCTTTATAACTGTATCTGGTTGTTTATTTCAAATTCTATTTCTAATGGAAACGATGGCAGAGTCAAGCCACTTCAGCTCCCGGTTTGGAGAGTTTTCTTATCTACAGATGCTTCTCCTGGGCCAGATTGCATCATTCATTCGGGCGGTTTGTCGTAGAGTATGGAAAAAAGTGAAGCTATCTAAAATATGAACCAGCCTTGGGGTCCCAGGACAGAATCTACCTAGCCAATAAAGAATCAGAGAGGGGACAGCCATGGCAGAGCCAGTACCGGTGCATCAGAAAGCTGGACCCAGGGCAGACTGGTGCGAGCGGGGAACTCACCGCGGTTCCTGGGCCAGGCTGGTCTTCTTGGTTCCGGTACCTGCAACTTTCCGGCAGCAGTGAGGTCTGGAGCTGCTGCAACGTGCGAGCACTGCGTCCTGAGTGAGGGGACCCGTAAGGCAGATCACCGCCCTCACTCAAGGCTGGTCTGGGATCTGCTGATGCCTCCGGCGACTCCAGAGCAGTTTGGCATGTGCGCTTCCAACTGGAGAAGCCAGATCTCAGCTCTGCAAAACCGGGTTGGAAGGCCGCCTTGGTCCAGCCCCCAGGGGCGGGGCTTCCCGATCCCGCCCCCAACCTCTTCCAAGGGGCTCGGCGCCTTACAGAGCTACTTACTGTTTGATCTGAGATCCCTAGTTTGTTAAGTTGGCTCGAAAGAGCTCCCGAACTTTCAGAAGCTGCGTCCCAATGCCGGATCCCTGCACTAGAGAGAAGCGAGGGACCTCTGTACTGATTTTGCAATGCACGAAGCTCCTTATGAGCCCTTTCTGAAACCCACATTTTCCACGCTACCCCTGCAGGAATGCAGGTGCCAAAAGAATTACAAAATCTACATAGACTCACTGGCAAAGTAACTCAATTGGCAGAGTGCGTAGCGTGAAAAAATTGGTTTCCCCGTGTAGCCCTGCTATCCCGGGGCAGTGGTGGCCTCCGCCTTTAATCCCAGCACTCTTGAGGCAGAGCGGACAGGTGGTCGAGGCTAGTCTGTTCTACAGAGTTCCAGGACAGCCATGGCTGTTACACAGGTTCTCCTGTCACAGGGAACTCAGGTAAACCCGAATTACACATGCCTGTAATTCTAGCACTCAGGAGGTAGAGAGGGAATCATACCTTCAGTCATCCTGACATTATGAATTTGAGGGCAGCCTGAACCACTGGAAAGACCCTGTCTTAAAAAACATTAAAATACTGTTCTCCCTACCACCCCTCCCCCCCAAAAAGCCAAAATGGTTGCTGGGCTGGGAAAAGGCCCTGAAGTCACAGAGCGTGCGCTGCTCTTATAGAGGGATCCAGGTTTGGGTCCCACCATTAGCTCAGTGAGATCCAATGCCTGTTGGCCTCTGGGGGGCATCGGTACATATGCAGGGTCATGCATACACATGTAAGTAAAAATCATTATTTTTAACGCAAACGTGGTGGGTGGGGTGGGGTGGGTGGAGACAGGGTTTCCCCATGTAGCCCTGCTATCCTGGAACTTGCTCTGTAGACCAGGCTGGCCTCAGACTCAGAGATTGGCCTGCCCCTGCCTTAACATTTTTATTTAATACGTATGTGTGCTCTGTCTACATAGAAGTCTGGCACTTCCTGCATGCCTGGCACCTGATGAGGCCTGGAAGGGGGCATCTGCGCCTCTGGAGGAGGAGTTACAGGAGGTTGGGAGCTGCCATGTGGGTGCTGGGAGCCAAACCCAGGTCCTCTGGGAGAGCAGCAAGCGCTCTTAACTGCTGAGACATCTTTCCAGCCCCTATCTTGTTTGTTTGTTTAATCTTTGTAATTGATTGTTCCCTCATGTGTTTACTAGTGTGGTGAGCATGCTCCTTTTCCTGTGTGACGGCTGCGTGTGCGTGTGTGTGTGGCAGGTGTCCTCCTCAATTGCTTTCCACCTTTTTCATAAGGCAGGATCCCTTTATTGAACTCGGGGGTGGGGTGGGGTGGGTGGAGACAGGGTTTCCCCCGTGTAGCCCTGCTATCCTGGAACTTGCTCTGTAGACCGACAAGCTTCCTAGCGCACTTGCTGCGAGGCCCACATTCCTGCCTTCCCCGGGGGTGAATTTCAGACAGGCCCCCATTCATGCCGGGTCCACGAATCTAAACTTCCAATCTTGGGCTCGAATGGCAAGTACTCTAACCACTGAGCCATCTTCTCAGTCCTTGTGTCTGTTTTATCTATCCATTTGGTTGGTTTTGGGAGTGGGGTCGAGTTGTTGAGGGACAAAGACAGAAAGGGGGGAGGGGGAAAGAAGCTGGGCAGTGGTGACGCACACCTTTAGTCCTAGCACTTGGGAGGCAGAGACAGGTGAATTTCTGAGTTCAAGGCCAGCCTGGGCTACAGTGTGAGTTCCGGGACAACCAGAGCTACACAGAGAAACCCTGTCTCCAAAACAAAACAAAAAACAACAACAACAACAAAAAAAAAAAAAAAAAAGGAAAGGGGGGGAAGAAGGGAGGGAGGGAGAGGGGAAGGGAGAGAGAAAGAGAGTGCGTGTGCATGCTTGGAATTATGAACCTAGGGCTTTCTGTGTACTCTCAAATGTTCTCCCAGTGAGCATTCCAGCCCCAGCCTTCATAATTACTTTGTAATGTGAAAATGAGTCTACTTTGCCCGAGCTAGCCTTCACCTCCCTCTGTAGCCTTGTCGGTCCCTGAACGGATGATCCCCCTGTCTCAGCCTCCTGAGCGGCTAGAATGACAGGCCTGAATCACCAGGTCCAGTGGTCACCTATTTTGTTCTGTCCTGCTCGTCCCCTTCCAGATGTCACTTGTCCAGCCATTAGTTTAGCATACCCAGTAAGGAGTGTGGTTCCCAAATATTTACACTGCAGGAAACTGGCCGCCGATAGGAAATGAAGCCCACCCTGAGGTCACCTGAGACTCCAGTGCTGACCATCTGTTTCACCAAGCAGAGGAGGGGCCGTGGCTAAGGCAGCCTTCTCGCCACGACAACCACGCTCTGAGCCAGAGACACTCTCAGACTACACGCTCCAGGCCAGTGGCACAAATTTTTAATCCTAGCATTTAGGAGGGAGGCAGAGGCAAGTGGATTTCTGTGAGCTCCAGGCCAGGCTACAGTTATGAAGTGAGACTTTGTCTCAAAACAAACAAACAAACAAACAAACAAATTATACAATTCAATCCAGTAAGAAAGGTCCCCATAGTGTTTGATCAGAAGTGACTTTGAAGCTCACTCTTCCCAGAATTCACTAGCTCACAAATGGCTGTAAAAGTGGGGCCAGTAAGTTCCCCGGCGTCCGCTGGAGATGGGACTCCTTACATCACATTTATTTCATTACTGAGGGGTGGGGCTCCACGGTGAGCACGTGGCCGTCAGAGGACAACTTTATGGAATTAATTTTCTCCTTCCACCATGGGTGTCCTGAGAAGTCACACTCGTGTCGTGAGGCTTGGTGGCAGATGCTTTTACCAGCGAGGCCATCCAGCCATTCTCACAGGTGGCTTTGAGGAGGGAGGGGGCTTGCCTAGGCTCAACCCCCAAAACCAGATGAAAACAGAGGCAAACTAAGAGTTTTGAAATGCCTGTAATCCCAGCACTTGGGAGGCAGGGGCAGGCGGATTTCTGAGTTGGCGGCCAGCCTGGTCTACAGAGTGAGTTCCAGGATAGCCAGGGCTACGCAGAGAGACCCTGTCTCGAAAAACAAAACAAAACAAATAAAAAGAGTTCTGAATGCTCTTGCCGTCCTGCTCTTTCTCTGCTTCCCTTTCCCAATCTCCCCATTAACCCCCCCCCCCGTCAGCCTCTACTCCTCTGTCTGTCTCTGTCTCTCTCTGCCTTTCTCTGCCTCTACTACTACCCCTCTCAACTCCACTCCCCATGCCCTGAATAAACTCTATTCTATACTTTTAAAAAAAGAGTCTTGAAATAACATTCGGTAGCACCTTTAAAAGAAGTCACTAAAGGAGGCAGGATATGGAGCACTTGACATGTGCACTTTGGTCTAGACAGCAATAGGAATTTTTATTTCAAAAGGAAAACCTTGATGACTACAAATATGAATGATTGCATGGGTTCGTTTGTGCTATTATTCCTGCTTTACATATTTCTCAAATGCATTCCAGATATTTAAATAAAATATATCAGCTGTTGCTGGTCCTATCGCCTCTTCTCACGCCTGCACAACGTTTGGGCACAGGATGGCAGTGTGGAAGAGTTCAGGCAGAGCACATAATACATCGTTAAAAATGCCACTTCCCCATTTGGGAAGAAGAAGCAGGAACTCACAGTAGGGTGTCCTACACAGCAGGATATAGTGAGACTATCTAAAACAACACACATACATTAAAAAATACACACATAAGTGTCATAGAAACAGCAGCAACAACAAACTAATTAATAAATGCTAAAACAGTGATTCTCAACTTGTGGGTCCCCACCCCACAGGAGCTGTAGATATGATATTTATATTGCGATCCCTAACAGTAGCAGAATTACAGTTATGAAGCAGCAATGAAAACAACGTCATGTCTGGGGATCAGCACAACACAAGGAACTGTCCTGAAGGGTCACAGCACTGGGAAGGCTGAGGAGCGCTGGACTAAAGAGTGTGCAGCACGGGGAGACCCAGGATGTTTATACAACCTGGCACAAGGTACTGACTGAGTACGAGGTACTGACTGAGTATGAGGAGCAATTTTATTTGTAGAGATATTTTTTTAAATTATGTGTCTGCATGAGAGCATGCGCCCATGAGTGCAGGCCAGACAGAGGTGACAGAGTCCCCTGCAGCAGGCAGTGGGAGTTACAGAGGCTGTGAGCTGCCTACTGTGGTGCTGGGAGCCTGGCCCACGTCCTGTGAGAGCAGAGGCGAGTGTGCTTAACCACTGAGCCATCTCTCCTCCAGTTCCACAGAGAAAAAAGTCACAGCTTTTCTCTGTGGCGACTTTCAAATAAACGACCAAAGTTAACGACATGACCAATGGGATAAACTGGAATCACAGGACTCTCGTTAAGCCACAAGGACACACCATCTCTGTAATATTTCTTGCCAAAAATAAATTTAATCATTAGAAAACATCAAACTATACAAAATTAAGTCTTTAAAATAACCTCTCCATATGCAGGCCAAGTTCAAGGCGGGAGAGTGGTGTAGATCTGTTAATCTCAGTTCTCTAGAAGCTGAGGTGTGAGGACTGCCAGTTTGAGGCCAGCCTTGGCTACACAAGTTTCAGGTCATCTTGGGCTACATAGTAAGCCTGACTCAAAACAAAATCTGGTGTGGACATAACTATACTCCTAGCACTCTGGAAATAGAGGCAGAAGAATCAGCACAAGGTTATCCTGAGCTACATACTAAATTTGAGGCCAGCCTGGACTACATGAAACCCCATTAGTTTTTTTAAAGATATAAATTAAAAAAAAATAAGCACAGGGTTTGGGACTACAGTTCAGTGGTAGGACGCGCACCTCTTTAGACTGAAAGACACAACACTAAATACAATCCTGGATAAGATCCTAGGGCAGGGGCTGGAGAGATGGCTCAGCGGTTAAGAGCACTGACTGCTCTTCCAGAAGTCCTGAGTTCAATTCCCAGCAACCACATGGTGGCTCACAACCATCTGTAATGGGATCTGATGCCCTCTTCCAGTGTATTAAAGAAAGCAACGATGTGATGTACTCATATACATAAAATAAATCTTCAGGAAAAAAATCCTAGCCGGGCAATGGTAGCGCACGCCTGTAATCCCAGCACTTGGGAAGCAGAGGCAGGCGGATTTCTGAGTTTGAGGCCAGCCTGGTCTACAGAGTGAGTTCCAGGACAGCCAGGGCTACACAGAAAAACCCTGTCTCGAAAAAAACAAAAAAGAAAAAAAAAAAAAATCCTAGAACAGAAGCAACTTGTTAGAGGCATGGCTAGGAAATCTAGGGCTATGTGATGATTAATTTTGAATCCTTTTCTAATTATGTCTGAGTGTTTTGCCTGATGCATATATGAACATCACATGTGTGCCTGGTGCCCTCAGAGGTCAGGAGTGAGATTCAGATCCCTTGGAGCCAGAGTTAAGGATGATTCTGAGTCACTATCTGGGTACTGAGAACCAACCTGGGTCTTCTGCAAGGGAAGCACATGCTTTGAACTGCTGGGCCATTTCTATGACTCTCTTATGTTTTTTTTTTTTAAAGATTTTCAAATTAGTTTTATGTATTAGGGACGGTCTAGAAGCAGTCAGTGGCCACCGAGACAAGAAAAGGGTGTCAGGAACTCTGTTCCAGGGGACCCCACACTCTTCTGACTTCCGAGGGCACCAGGCATGCAAGTAGAATACATAGAGACAAACAGGTCAAATGCTCATAATCATAAAATAAATAATTTAATTTTTTTAATGTTTTAATTTTTTTGAGACCAGGTTCTCTGTGTATCTCTGTGGATGTCTAGGAACTTGATTTGTAGACTGACCGGGTTGGTCTCAAAGTCAGAGATCTACCTGTCTCTGCTTCCTGAATACTGAGATTAAAAGCACAGTGGCCAAGCAAATCCCAGAATTTGAGTGAGGGCAGGAGGATCGGGACTTTAGGTCAGCTTCAACTAGTGAGGTTAAGGCTAGTTGTGGCTACAGAAGTCCCCACTGGGGATGAGATGGCTCAGACGGTAAGGGTGCTTGCTCCCAAGCCTCGTGGCCTGAATCTGATCCCACAGACACATATGGTCAAAGAAGAGAACCAACTCTTAAAATCTGTCCTCCAGGCCAGGCGGTGGTGGCACCTGCCTTTAGTCCCAACACTCCGGAGGCACAGGCAAGTGGATTTCTCTGAGTCTGAAGCCAGCCTGGTCAACAAAGCAAGTTCCAGAACAGCCATGGCTCCGCAGGAAAACCATGTCTCAAACACACACACACACACACACACACACACACACACACACACACACACAAAGTAGCCCTCTGGGACCTGCAGAGATGGCTCAGCAGTTAAGAGCACTGACTGCTCTTCTAAAAGTTCTGAGTTCAAATCCCATCAACCATATGGTGGCTCACAACCATCCATAATGAGATCTGATGCCCTCTTCTGGAGTATCTGAAGATAGTTACAGTATACATACATATAATAAATAAATCTGAAAGAAAGAGAGAGAGAGAGAGAGAGAGAGAGAGACCCTATTTTGAAGGAAAAAAAAAGAATTATATTTAAAAAAAAAGTAGTCCTCTGACCTCTCTAAATATACTCTGGCACAGATGCAAACACCTATACACACAAATGAGTGTAATAAAACCTTTTTGAGACTCTGTCTCATATAACAAAACTCTTTAAAAAGACTGGGAGTAGTTGTTGTAGGGGTAGACCAAAACATGTGACAATCACATACCTCCAATGTATCTTACAGACATCTTAGCCTATATGTTAAATGTCACAGAGATTTTTAATTGCAAAATAGAATAAATTTGGTCCAATGGGAACTTGGTGAAATAAATTATGATGCAGTTATTTAGTGAATTATGCCACTATTAAAAAAAAAAAAAAGCCATGTGGTGGTGCTCACCTTTAATCCCAGCACTTTGGAAGGCCGAGGCAGGTGGATGTCTGAGTTTGAGGCCAGCATGGTCTATAGACCAAGTTCCAGGACAGACAGGGCTACACAGAAAAGCCCTGTCTTGAAAAACCAAAAGACCAAAAAGACAAACAAAAACAGTCTAGCCAGATGTGGTGATGCTGGGATAGGCCCTGTTGAGAATGACAAACAGTCTCTGGGACATAGTTCAGAGGTTAAGCTCCCAGCCAAAATGAATAAGCCAGGGGTGGCGGTACACTCCTGTACTGTCTGCATGTAGGAGGTAGATCAAGTGAGCAGCTGTTCTTCCAGAGGTCCTCAACACCTAACATGGCAACTCACAACTATAGCCCTAAGGGATCTAATGCCCTCTTCTGGTATGCAGATATACATGCAGACAGAACACCTATATACATTAGATAGATAGATAGATAGGTAGATAAATAGGAGGTAGGTAGAGGCAGGAGGATCCAGGAGTTCAAGGCTAGCCTTGTTTGTATAGTGAAATCTTATCTCAAAAACAAACCAAATCAAAAACAAACAAATAAAAAAGCTCTAATATATTCTTCACTAATGTTTCAAGGACTATAATACTAAGTATTACCAGTGTCAACACTGAGTTTTCCTGGGCAGTCTTTAATTTTCCAACTCAATCCAATATCTACGTGTTCTGTTCTCTACTTTATAAGCAGACAACCGACTCTGGAGTCTCCCTCTGCCTCATTTACCAGCAACAATAGTGAAACTGCATGCCAATATATATAGTGACAGATAGACCAAGTGGTCTATATAAGTAAACACAAGTCTTCTGCATGCCACATATCATATGCACAGCTTTTGTGATTGTCAAATCTACAGACCTACTTAAAATCATGATACTAGCATATTACCGCCGCCAGAAGAGCAGAGGTTTGGGAATAGCTAAATGTCAGCCACATTCTGGTTGGTTCTCTTTCCTTTTTAAATTTCCTGTGTTCAGGACCTTTGCACCTGCTAACCCAGCCCTCAACCACTGAGCTCCATACTCAGTTCTGTGTTCTTTAGACAGGGTTTTGCTAAATAGTCATGGCTGGCCTGGAACGTGCTGTGCAGACCAGGTTGGCCTTGAACTCACAGAGATCTGCTTGCCTCCCGTGTTCTGGGATTTAAGGCATGTGTGGCGATGCCTGGCTCTGCATCATTCCCGGAATGAGGATCACACAGATGTTGAGGGGAATGAGAATTTCTTACTCCTATCAAAATGCCAAAGCCTTCATTCAGGAGAGCTCAGTAGAATATATCCAATGGCGTTATGAGCTGTCATCTGTGTGGACTGATTCATGTTCAAATACATGTTTAAAAATTCAGCATTTACATAATTATAAGTAAGTGATCAACACACAGGCAGGGAAAACATTTATACACTTAATATTCTTCTTTTTAAAAAAAAAATATTTAAAGGAATGCTTTTAAAGGCTGGGCACCACTATTCAGCCATGTTATTAGATTGTAGCAGGTTTAGTAGCTCGTACCACTTTGGAAGTTGAAGCAGGAGGATTGCTACAAGTTAGATACCAGTCGGTGCTGGACAGTGATCTGTGCAGCCGGGACACAGAGTGAAACAAGGATTCATTATCTGTTTCTTTTTATTTATTTATTTTTTGTTTTATTTATTTATTTTTATTTCTTTTTATTTATTTCTTTTTATTTCTTTTTATTTATTTATTTATTTCAAGACAGGGTTTCTCTGTGTAGCCCTGGCTGTCCTGGAACGCACTCTGTAGACCAGGCTGGCCTCGAACTTAGAAATCCGCCTGCCTCTGCCTCCCAAGTGCTGGGATTACAGGCGTGTGCCACCACCGCCCGGCTTGTCTCATATTTTAAAACATTAAGAAAACAAAAATCACCCTGTGTCTTCCAACCTCTTGGCCTGGGCCCGAAGAACAGGCTGATCCTTGATCCTCAACGCCCACTGCACCACTCCTAAAGCCACCTAGTACTTTCTACCTAGCGTACTCCTCCCGTCAACACCCGGGGTCTCAAAACGACCAGGGTGCAGGGGAAGGGTCCATTTTCTGTGTTCCCACATTTACGGATTAAAACAGGCAAGAAAACTGAACCTGGGAAACCTCGCGAGAGTATGAGGGAAGCATCCCGGAGTCCGGTAGCTAGAGACACCCCGCAAATAGAGGCCGACGTCTCTGCTTCCTGTCACGCCCAGTCGAGTGCTGAGGCCGACGCATCCCTCACACACGACCTGTAGGACTTTTCCTGCACAGCGGGCCCGCGCAACCGCCACGCTGCAATCCTTAAAGCGCGGAACCGCGACGATGGGCGGCGACCACAACGGAACCTTAGGATTCGGAGTGCCGATTACCGGAGAACAAGTTTCTCGGATGCGCAATGACGTCGCAACTGGGCGTGATGGGCGGGGCCCAGAGAGATCAGCGTCGGGTTGAGCCAATCAGCGGGCAGCAAGAGCGTCGCAATCCAATGGAGATGCTCTATGGGCACGCTGGGGGCGGGCCAGGTGCGTAAGACTTTTCGAGAAGACCCGCATAGAGCACGTTGTTCTCGGCCTCTCCCTGAGCTAGGCCAGCCATGGCGGCGGTGAAGACCCTAAATCCTAAGGCCGAGGTGGCCCGGGCACAGGCAGCGCTGGCGGTGAACATCAGCGCGGCACGGGGCCTGCAGGATGTTCTGAGGACCAACTTGGGGCCTAAGGGCACCATGAAGATGTAAGCCCGGGCTGGCGGGAGGGCGGGCCTGGCGGATCGATGGCCGCAAACTCTAAGCGCTGCCTCCAGGCCCTGGCGCTGGCATTTTCTACAATGTCTGTGCTGCATCCCATCCAAACCACCCGATTCGCGCCTTTCGGGGCTGCCACTTGCACCCATTTCCTTTGGAGGAAGAAGGTGGCGTGTGCACCCTTCCTGAAGCCAGCCCCACAGCCCCGAGTTTCCTAGGATGTAGGAGTAAAGTCCAAATTTCAGGGGATCTGTTTTCTTTACCTTATTAGTTAGAAAATTAATAAAGTTCGCTGCGACATAGCGCTTTGATTTTTTTTTTTTTAACTATGCTCATATTCACTGTCTTTCTCGCCTCTCGTATCCGTTTCTCAAATTACACCTGCTTTGGAATCATATGTTTTATAGCCTCCTTTTGTCCCCTTTACACCTCTTTTTTGTGGGACTTTTCATTATGTATCTAGTTGAGATAGGGTCTGACGTAGTTACGGCTTGTCGCTCGCTCCCAGCGATTCACTTGACTTCAAGAGCGGGTGGAGGATATATACATCACTGACCCTTGGCTGCTTTGTGGAATTCTTGGTTTTTGTTTTTGTTTTTGTTTTTAATTGAAAAATCACATCCTTGATCATTAATTCCTGCTCATTTGACAGGCTTGTATCTGGTGCTGGAGACATCAAACTTACTAAAGATGGCAATGTCCTTCTTCATGAAATGGTAAGAGGCTGCCGTGTTTGGTTTAAAAAGCAAAATCTTGGCCTCCTGTTTCCTCTGAGGTGGATAAAATTCTTCATCGGGTCATACCTTTCACGCAGAAATATAGGAAGTGCTTTAGCGGGTGAGGAACTCCTGTGACGCGGGTCGTGTTTGGATCCTTGTTTTTGTTGTTAGACCCCCTTCTCAAAAACAGGGCTGTGGGTGAGAAAAGCAAAATCAAACGCTCACCTTTTCATCCAACTGCAGGAGAAATGAAAATCTCCCCTTGTTTGTTTAAGATGAATCTCTCTGTGTAGCCCTGGCTGGCCTTAAACTCTTAAATGATTACCTGTTTTCTGCCTTTTGAATGCTGGGATTAAAGCTGTGCGTCTCACACCGGGCTATCTTATAGTCATTTTTGTCCCAGGGATCATATTAATTTGACCCAGCTACCCATTTCCTTCACCAGAATTTTCAGGTCCTATAGTTCAAATCCCAGTAAAGGGAATGACTTGAATATCCAGACAAAATGTAGACATGCTGTACAGTCTAAAGTGGAAGGCTTTAAAAGAAGCCTGTCTTATGTTTTATCACACATTTAAATAGTTCTTTTTCTACCTGCAGCAAATTCAACACCCAACAGCCTCTTTGATAGCCAAAGTGGCTACAGCCCAGGACGACATAACTGGCGATGGCACTACATCCAATGTCCTGATCATCGGGGAGCTGCTCAAACAGGCGGACCTCTACATTTCTGAGGTACACAGGAGTCTCGTTTTTGTGCTATGTTGTTTGGTGGGCTATATTGGTGCACAGTGATGTGATGCTACCTGAGGGCACACAGTAGAATGGTCGGGCTGCTTAACTCTGGGAGCCTGTGCCAGTCTTAACCTGGTCTGGAATGAAAAAAAAAAAACCTCTCAACTATATGTAAATAATTATATAATTACATTTAACGGACTAGCCTCAAACTCACAAGAGATCTGCCTGTTACTGCTCCTACACCCAGCCTACGCTCTGATTTCAAAATAATGTGATTTAGTTTCAGATTAGATAAGAAGCAAGCTCTTGCAGCAAATGTCAGGAGCCAGTCTTGTTTTCATGGATTGCACAGTGAACACCCAAGTGTGCTTTGTAGTTCTCTTGGTCTTGACTCTGTGCTAGAGTAAAGTCTGTTCTTTTCCTCTGCATTGAAAGGAGTGCCGTGTCCTTTTAAATGTATTCAGAAAATCAGCACACCACCTTAACTGTAGTAAGTATGAATGATTCAGGGCGTCCCTTCAAACCTGACTGGACATAGTGACGTTTGGTGTTGAAGATGCAAATGTCGGCAGGGTCTCATCACTTTCTGGGTTATAGGGTCTTCATCCCAGAATAATAACAGAAGGTTTTGAAGCTGCAAAAGAAAAGGCACTCCAGTTTTTAGAACAAGTCAAAGTAAGCAAAGAAATGGACAGAGAAACGCTCATCGATGTGGCCAGGACATCTCTGCGGACTAAAGTTCATGCTGAACTTGCAGATGTTCTGACAGAGGTGTGTATTAAACAGTTGGGCATGTGGGGGGCAGTGCATGGGGAAAGTCTTCCGTAAAAGCCTGTTCTGAGTGTGCCCATGCGGGCTCTTCATAGGGATGCTGCTGTGTAGAGGGAGGGCTTAGGGTTTTCCCTGGGCAGTAACCATCTGATCTTGTCTTCAACGTGAAAAGATGGCATTGTTGACAGGCCAGGCTTAGGAAGGATAATTGACACTGTTCTAGAAAGTCTCTAGTCATTTGGATTTGCCTCCCTGGCCCCACCACATCCCCCTTGCACATTTAAGGGACCTGGTAGTCTGGTGTTTGTTCCGGTCAAACCAGGCTGATGAACATTCTGCTGTAATGCTGTCTTTGGGGGACTTTGGAGCTCCTCTGCTAGTTCACAGTTCAGTGTGAATTGCTTAGGGTGTGGTTACATATGTGGGGGGGATACGGTGGGTTGGATAGGGCTGAGACTGGAGGCCTGTGCCACCACAAAATAGCACTGGTGTTACCGGTTGGAGTTTTAGAGACAATTTTTCTTAAGCCTGTTACACTCTTCTTTACAACAGTAGAGTGTGTCAGCCTCTGCACATCACATCTATTAACGGTTATCCCACAGGCTGTAGTGGACTCCATTTTGGCCATTAGGAAAAAGGATGAGCCCATTGACCTGTTCATGGTGGAGATCATGGAGATGAAACATAAGTCTGAAACGGATACCAGGTGGGTCAGAGGACAGAGGGCCTCCCACCACTGAGCTCCCCACTCCTCCTAAGGATGGCACTGGTGGGAAGAGCATGCGCTGTGGAAATGAGGGAGGGTTATGCTGTGTTTGGACAGTATGGTTCTGAAATAGGAACATCAGTGAACATATATTGATCTGCTTGAGTACAGTGCATAGAAGGAAAAGCTTCATTCACAGGTGCTAGTTTGATGTATGAGTGTTCTATCTGTATGTACACCTGCGTGCCAAAAGAGGGCATGAGATCCCGTTACAGATGGATGTAAGCTACCGTGCGGTTGCTGGGAATTGAACTCAGGATCTCTGGAAGAGCAGCCAGTACTCAACCTCTGCATCTCTCCAGCCCTGAAAACATAAAGTGAGAGCCTGCTGGTAGTAGACATGCAGGCTTGTCATCTTTGTTTAGGTGGCCTGTCTGGTGTCGTAGAACACACCTTTTTCACACTTGTTCTTAGGTTTAACTGAAAAGTTGTTGAACAACTTTAGAACCTAGTGGATGTGTATGAAAATTAGCACTGTAACAATTATTTGATTTTATTAGTCAGTGTCACTCTCCCAAGCGTGTATGTTAGTAGAAATGGGATAAATTTTCCTGTTTTATAGCTTAATCAGAGGGCTTGTTTTGGACCATGGGGCACGGCATCCTGATATGAAGAAAAGAGTAGAAAACGCCTACATCCTCACGTGCAACGTGTCCTTGGAGTATGAGAAAACGTGAGTTTATGGCCCCTTGGGGGGGGGGGCTGACATTCTTTTTCCCCACTGTGAGGGCAGTAATGCAAACATGGGGGGTTGGGTTATGTGGTGCCCACTGGTACAGCCCTTGTTTCAATTGTGTCTAGCTTGATGCAAGCCCCTTAAAAAGCTAAGATAACATGGAAATCTCTCCTTTGCCTTCTCTTTTTCTTTTTTTTATAGAGAAGTGAATTCTGGGTTTTTTTACAAGAGCGCAGAAGAGAGGGAAAAACTAGTAAAGGCTGAAAGAAAATTCATTGAAGATAGAGTTAAAAAAATCATAGAACTGAAAAAGAAAGTCTGTGGTGATTCAGATAAAGGATTTGTCGTTATTAATCAAAAGGTAGGAGCTTAAAATTATGAATTAGTCTTATTTATTTTTAAGGCGAAGGCTATTGAAAAATGTTTGTTTTTATTCAGGGGATTGACCCCTTTTCTTTAGATGCCCTTGCAAAAGAAGGTATCGTAGCTCTGCGCAGAGCCAAGAGGAGAAACATGGAAAGGTGAGTGGGCCGGCTCCGGACTTGCATGGGAGCTAGGGTCATTCCCTTTGTGCTTCTCCTTGTGTTTTTGTTTTACTAGCATGTATTAATTGAGCAGAATCATTGATTTCCTTATTAAACACACAGGCATATGAAACGCTTTGATCATTTCACACACGTTCCCTGTAGCTCTGGTTCCCTTCTGTCCCTGTTCTGGCTCCTGTTTGCAGATAGTCTGTTCTTAGCTGGGTACTGTGGCACACACCTTCAGTCCCAGCATCTGAGGAGTAGACACAAGATCTCTTGAGTTTGAGGCCAGCCTGGTTTACAAAGCTAATTCTAGGACAGTCAGGGCTCTTACACAACCCAGTCTCAAAAAAAAAAAAAGTGACCTGGATTACACAGACCCTTGCTTTTGCTGTGGCAAACTATCAATTTTTAAATCTACCTTTAAAAACTTTTTTTGTGGAGCGAGTCCTGGAACTCATTCTGTAGACCAGGCTGGCCTCAAACTCAGAAATCCACCTGCCTCTGCCTCCAAAGTACTGGGATTAAAGGCGTGCGCCACCACTGCCCAGCCACAAAGAAGGTTCCTTAGAAATATTCCTCCTGGGCTGGAGAGATGGCTCAGTGGTTAAGAGCACCAGCTGCTCTTCCAGAGGTCCTGCGTTCAATTCCCAGCAACCACATGGTGGCTCACAACATTTGTAGTCTTCTTCTGGTGTGTCTGAGGAGAGCAATGGTGATATACATAAAATGATTCTTAAAAAAGAAAAAATATTCCTCCCACAGAAACCCATCCATATTCTGGTTTCGTTGTTGGTGTTTTGATGGCCTTGGCATGGAGGCTTTAATTGAGACTTAATGGGTCATTTACCCACTGGGTTATAATGAATGCGAAGGGGGCTGCTTTAAGATACACTTTCATGCAGCTATGAGAATCTCCTTGCTAAAAGATTGTTGATCTTCTTGAACCTGACCCCATGGCTTACTGTATTTTCCTTAATGTTTTTCACTGTTGCAGGCTGACACTAGCTTGTGGTGGGATAGCTCTGAATTCCTTCGATGACCTGAATCCTGACTGTTTGGGGCATGCAGGGCTCGTCTATGAGTATACACTGGTAAGTGTTTTCTTCCTAAGACAGATAGTATTTTGTTTCTCAGTGGTTGAGTAGGAAACTTTAAGCTCAAAAATAGATTTTTAACAATTTTATGGGTTTTGGTTGGTTTTGTTTTGAGACAGGTGGGGTCTCTATACTTCATGGGCTGGCCTGGAACTCACTGTGTACAGTTCTTTCACTGGGTTGAATCAAGGGTACTTGTAGGAACATGGGTGGTGGGTTATTCACTGGACATGAGCAATGGTGACTACACCATTTTAAAAATGACTTCCTCGTATGTTTTGGTGTGTTTGTGTATAATGTAAGTTGGCTTTTAATTTCTTTTGCACCTTGAATTGTTTCCGCCCTTCCATTTTTCTTTAATGGGAATATGGTGGGTTCCTATTACACTACCAACTCTTCATACACCCCTCCTGCTATTCTTTGCATAATCCTATTTGTATTTGTTGGGTTTGTGTTACACTTTTACTGTATAGCCTTGGAACTCACAGAGACCACCTGCCTCTGCCTTCCAAGTCATAGAGTTAAAGGTAAACACCATCATGTTTTTGACAATAATTTTTCTTCTACACAGGGTGAGGAGAAGTTCACCTTTATTGAGAAGTGTAACAATCCCCGATCTGTCACTTTACTGGTTAAAGGACCAAATAAGCACACACTGACTCAAATCAAGGATGCAATAAGAGATGGCTTGAGGGCTGTCAAAAATGCCATTGATGACGGTAAGACCCACTCAGTGTTGTCTGAGTTGTGTTCTGTTGCTAGTCTAAAGGCATGGCTGAATACTGTGTTCTTTAGTCAATAATTTACACAGCCAGACACCATGCAAGAGTAAAGTCTTCCTTTAAGATGGCTGATATGCTATATTTTATGGTATATCATTATTAAAAGTGAGTACAGTTAAATGACTAACGCTATGGGAAGGTTGGATCCCTTTGCTGTTGGCTATTAATTGCTCTTACTGTGACTTAAGAAACAAGTCTGTGCTGGGGGTATTCCCTGTTGGTGCAGCACCTGCCTAACGTATCTGAGACCTGTACCTCCATTTCTATTACTGCAAAAACAGATTCTGTGTGTGTGTGGTGTGCGTGTGTGTGTGTTCATTCACAAGCATGGCGGATTCAAAAACTATTGTCTTTTTTGTTTTATTTTGTATTTGGTAGGTTTTGTGTCTTTCTCTGTAACAGCAATTTCTCCTTCCCATGCCCAACAGGCTGTGTTGTCCCAGGTGCTGGTGCAGTAGAAGTGGCACTGGCCGAAGCTCTGATTAAATACAAGCCCAGTGTGAAGGGCAGGGCTCAGCTTGGCGTCCAGGCATTTGCAGACGCCTTGCTCATCATTCCCAAGGTTTGATACTTACTTAAATCTTAGTTTTGCTGACATGACAGCCTGTAGCTATAGTCTTTTGTAAAGGTTAGTTCCTACAGTAGAAAACTAGCTAGTTGTGGTGGCACGTGCCTTTAATCCTAGCATTTGTGAGATAGAGGCAGGCAGATTTCAGCCAGCCTGGTCTACATATCGAATCTCATGCCAGCCAAAGGTATTTGTAGCAAGGCAATAATACTTAAGAATCTCCACCTTCCCACATCCTGAGCCAGGCAAGCAGGAAATCTCTGCAGCTATACAGGAGAGAAAACTGGAGAAAAGAAGGGGAAACTGGCATAGAGGTCAGTCACAAACTAAGGACCATGTGGCAGGAAGAGAGGCTTAGCGGACACAGCTGCGTGGCACCAATCCAGTAAACCACTGCCTGTATCAGTTTTCACTGGTCTCTATTAGGTATTTGATAAAGATTAGCTTTAACCAGTGCTTTGATTTGCTAGGTTTGGGGTGTTTTAGACAGTTAGTTGGTCAACTATTCCTTGGCCTGTTCTTCAAAAAAGAACATAAATATAACATTATTCCCCGTTATATTCCCGTTATATTTATGGCTTGTATGTTGCATGTTAAAGCATGTAAACCACCAACCACCCCTACCCACCCCCCCCACCCCCCACCCCCGTGTGTTTGGTAGGGGAAAAAAAGGGGTATGCTGTAGTACATGTATGTATGATCAGAAGACTGCCTCTGGGGAACTTTGTTTGTTTATTATGATTGATTCATTTATTTAATGTATGTGAGTACACTGTATCTGTCTTCAGACACACCAGAAAAGGGCATCAGATCCCATTACAGATGGTTGTGAGCAACCTTGTGGTTGCTGGGAATTGAACTCAGGATCTCTGGGAAAGCAGTCAGTGCCCTTCACTGCTGAGCCATCTCTCCAGCCCCCCCCAGGAACTTTTTAAAATTGGAAATAACTGTTCATTTATTCTGGTTAACCCTCAATTCGCAGTGTGTCTTTTCAAGAATTAAATTTGTTCTCTAGGTTCTTGCACAGAACTCTGGTTTTGACCTTCAGGAAACCTTAGTTAAAGTTCAAGCTGAGCATTCAGAATCCGGTCAGCTTGTTGGTGTGGATCTGAGCACAGGTGAGAGTGCTGCGTCTGGTGGGTGGGGAAGCTGGAGGGGGTGTGGATGATAGGACAGTCTGGTACCAGTGCTGTGCGGAATAAAGAAAGCCTATGTCGGTAACTTAATAGAAGACGTTAGGGAATGAGGGAAGTCAAAAACACATGTGATGTGGTCAACAGCAATGTGTCCCAAACAGAAGAGAGTGCAAACATCTGGTAAGCAGTGAGCATTGTTGGCTGTAAGTGAGGCCTAAGAAGACACAGTTCACAGCCACGCTCCAGACTGGGTAGGGGCAGTGATTGGAGGACTCTTGGGCACTAATGGATAATGGTCAGGGATAGGCCATACTGTTCCTTTGTAGTTACAGACCCAGCCTGGGATCCCAGCAGAACTGAGACAGCAGGACCAAAGCCTGCATGCTGTCTTGGGCTGTAATATAGAAAACTTCATCTAAAAAAAATCTGAATTGGCCTGTGTTTCCTGTTTTATAATTGATAGGATTCTTAAAATAGAATGTGTTCTCTTGAAAAAAGCCTTTGGTGTTCCGGTTATTTGCAGGTGAGCCGATGGTGGCCGCAGAGCTGGGTGTGTGGGACAACTACTGTGTGAAGAGGCAGCTGCTGCACTCCTGGTGAGCGAGCTCGCAAGGCAGCTCTTGGTCAGTCAGATTCAGCAGTTGGGGTTGAAATCTGAGCTGTCCTCTTTTCCTCCCTTGCAGCACTGTGATCGCCACCAACATCCTCCTGGTCGACGAGATCATGAGAGCTGGGATGTCCTCCCTGAAGGGTTGAAGACTGCTGCCTGTGAAGCTGCGGAGTGTTGGGGGGAATGGTTATTTTTGTCCAAACTTCAAGTGATTTGGAAATTAGTTTTCTCTTCCTGATAGGAGAAAAGGAACAGGACATTTGGCACCTATTCAAATTATAATACTGTAAAATTTTACTTTTATTTTTGCATTGAGTGCCCAAAGACACTCAAAGCAGGTTATTTTAAACCCACTGAACAAGATGTTTTCGATACACTGATACAAAAATTACATAATAAGATAAGCGTGTTGTCTACCTTATAAGTGTTCTTTGAGAATTTGTAATGGTTTTCTCCTAAATAAGGCATGGTGATGCGTGCCTATAAGTCTAGCACTTTGGAGATAGTCAGGAAGTTCTATGCCAATTCAGGCTACAGGAGACCCCAGCACAAAAGAATAATTTGTGGATGTATTTGGAATTATCCAGCCAACTCCCTGTTAAACATGTAAGATTCTTGCCAGTGTAAAACACATCTGGGTAATTTATGGGTTTCATAGTATCTCTAATAAATACTTAACAGTGAAGCTACTGGATCATTCACACTTGAAATAACTTAAAATGCTTCAGATAAGCTAATAAAGCCAAGTTACTGCATAGAGGTTGGAGGATCAGAACTCTGCCCAGCTCCTCCGGACAACATGGGAATGCAAGAGGCAGAAACTAAATTTAAATTTACAAATTTAACAGCAAAAGAGAGATGAAGAGTGCTGGACAATATTGGTGCACGCCTGTAATCCCAGCACTTGGGAGGCAGAGGTAGGCAGATTTCTGAGTTCGAGGCCAGCCTGGTCTACAGAGTGAGTTCCAGGACAGCCAGGGCTACACAGAGAAAGCCTGTCTTGAAAAACAGGGAAAAAAGGGGAGGGGGGACACTTGGATCAAATACAGTTTTCACATAGCTGCCTCAGCTCGTTCATGCCTCTTCTCTTGGTTTCCATGTACTTGCTTTTATGTGTTTGATATCTGGAGGGAGGGGCTATTGTTTTTGGTTTGGTTTGGGACAGGGTTTCTCTGTGTAGCCCTGGATGTCCTGGAACTCACTCTGTGGACCAGGCTACCCTCGAACTCAGAAATCCGCCTGCCTCTGCCTCCCAGAGTGCTGGGATTACAGGCATGCGCCACCACTCCCTGGTGAAATAAAAATTTGAAAGCTGGTTTTGAGTTACACAGCTCAACTGAACAGACGTCTGAGTGGAGAAGTGACTCAGCTACTAGAAGTACTTGTTCACGCAGACAGGCGGTTTAGTACCCAGCACCATGGGCAGCTTCTAACCAGCTGCGACTGCAGTGAGGTGGGCATGCACGCCCCTGTTAACATTGTCCAGAAAAGGAAATCAGAGAGCAGGATGGGGGTGGGCCGGTGTATAAGACATTCATGGGAGGGGCCTACAGGAAAGCTCCCAAGGAGCGCCCTGCCATTGGTCACTAAACGGAACTTTAGCATCAGGCAAGTGCGCAGGCGCGAAGAAGCTCCGGAACAGACGCATGCGCTCTGAGCTCTGGCTCCTCAGCATGGGTTCCCTGTACCCTCTCCTGTTGCTGCTGTGGCTCCTGTCCTGTCCCCGGCTTCAGCTAGGTCAGTGTGTAGCCCTGTGCCTATATCCCCTTATTCCTGAACGCCTAAAAGTGACTGCCTTGCTTTCTTTCTTTTTTAAAGCAGAGTCTCTGGAATGCAGCCCTGCCTGGGGCGTTGTAAGGCATTCTGGTTTTCCTTTTCTCCCTTTCCCATCTCTGTCTTGAGCTGCTGATAGCTCTTATTTGTAAAAAGCTTTAAAAGCTCAAGATACGCTTAAGTCCCAAACACAGAAATCTGATGCCGTTTCCCACCTTATATCTAGCAGTACCCAATGTCTGTTTAAATGCACCTTTTCTCTCTAGTTACTTTTGGATTAAGTTTTAATATTTTATGTGTATGCGTGTTTTTCCTCCTCATATGTATGTGCACCACGATCGTGTCTGGTGATAAGCCACTGAGTGGGTGCTGGAGACTGAACGTGGGGGCCTTCAAGAGCAACAGGTTGCCCTTATATGCTAGCACCCTATTTTATTTTATCTTTGAGGCAGAGTCTCAACTGTGTCGCCTTGTCTAGCCTGGAACATAGACCAGGCTGACCTCAAATTCGTAGAGATCCGCCTGGGCAAGCACTCTCTCAGCTAAGCTACAGCTCAGAGGCCCCCTGTTGAGGGTTTTTTGGTATAAAGGTCTTGGCTGTGTATTCCAAACAAGTCTTGAACTTGTGATCTGCTGTAGCTTCTTTAGGGTTGGAATTATAAGGCATAAAATACGGTCTTAGATTTTGTTATGTGACAGGATCTCACTTCTGTAGACCAGGCTGGCCCAAAATCACAAAGATCCATCAGTTTCTGCCGCCAGATGGTGGGGTACACCACTAAGCATGACCTGAGAGAAATCTTACTTTTCATTTATGTGTTTGTGTGCCATGAGTGTACGGATACTGGCAAAGGAAGGAAGACTTAACCTTGTCCCTAAAAAAATTTAATTTTGGCTTTTAGAGACAGGGTTTCTTTGTGTATCCTTGGCTGTCCTGGAACTCACCCCGTAGACCAGACGGCTCAAACTCAAGAGAAATGCCTATCTCTACCTTCCAAGTGCTGGGAATAAAGGGCCACCACTGCCCAGCCCTAAAAAATATTTTTTAAAATGTTAGTTTGTTAAATTAGAACCAAACTACAGTTTATATTACAGCTTGATATTTCATTCCCCTTTAATTTGAGATCTCCCTGCTTACTTGTTTGTTTTCCCCCCTCTTGGGATTATTCCTAAGGTGGGTAGAATTGTATCAGAATGGGAAGAGAGTAAAATATAAGACCCTGGAAGGCTGGGTATGGGCGCCTATACCTTTAATCTCTTGAGAGGCAAAGGTAGGCAGATCTCTATGCCTGCCAGGCCAGCCTAGTCCACCTAGACAGCGATTTTCAGGTAAGCCTAGAGTTGGAGGAGAGTGGGGCAGGGGTGACCTAGTCATCAAAAACTAAAATAAGAAAGGATCTAATTTTAAAATGAGAGGCTGGGCTCGAACACCACCTAGCATGTGTTGAGACCCTGGTTTCAACCACACACACACACACACACACACACACGGTTCTTGATTCTGGGGCACAGTGACCTATACCTATATTAGCATTGGTAAGGCAAAGGTGGGAGGGTCCCTTGAGTGAAGGAGCTTTTGAATTTTTTTTTTTTTAATCAGATTGCCATGCAATGGTTGTGCAGGCCTTTAATCACAGCACTCCTGAGGCAGAGGCTGGCCAATCTGTGAGCTCAAGGGCAGCTTGGTCTACAGAGTGAGTTCCAGGACAGCCAAGACTGCGGGGGAGGGGAAAACCCTATCTCACAAAAAAAAAGAAAGAAAGAAAGAAAAGAAAAGAAAACAAAAGAAAAAAAGAAGGAAAAGAAAGAAAAATTTAAAAAATCAGAAAAATCCCTAACATATAATCTGCACATAAATTATGGGTGTGATTCAGTTGTACAGTGCTTGCCTAACATGAAACCTGATTGCCATCCCCAGCATCACATAAACTGGGCCAAGTGGTACACACCTGTTACGCCATCACCAGGAAGTTCAGGCAGTGATGTCAGGAGTTCCCATCTACATGATACATGAGACCTCGTCTCAACAATAAATAAAGTGTTCAACAATACAAAGGGAGAGGGAAAGAAACAGCATGAAGTGTGAGTGGTGGTGTGGCTTGGGTACTAATCCCAGCACTTGGGAGGCAGAGGCCAGCTGATCTGTGTGAATTCAAGGCCAGCCTGAGCTATATAGTAAGACCTTGTCTCCAAAGGTCAGAGCTGGTGGCGGAGGGAGCGTGGGTGAAAGTGTGCATGTATTTGAGGTTACAGTTTCTGAATTTACCTAGCTGAGGCAAGAGAGGCATGTAAGTAATGAAGTATAGTCTGGAGAGGCGACTCAGCAGTTCAGAGCACTTGCTGTTCCTGTCAAGGGCGAGGAGGACATGACAGCTTGCCTCGGTCTAGTTCCACAGGACTCAGCGCCCTCTTGTGGCCTCTGTGGGTACCAGCCATACGCACGGTGCACTTACAGACATGCAGATACACACTCATAAGAGAAACATATTTTTCGAAAGCAAGGTGTGTTAATGCACACCTTTAATTCTACATATACAAGAGGTGAAAGCAAGTGGAACCCCACGAGTTTGAGGCTAGTCCAGTCTACATAGCAAGCTCAGGGCCAACCAGGTCCACACAGTGAGGACCTGCCTCAACACAACAATAAAAGTTTTAAAAACAAGCCAGGCAGTGGTGGTGCATACCTTTAATCCCAGCACTCAGGAGGCAAAGTCAGGCAGATCTCTGTGAGTTTGACCCCAGCCTGGTCTACAGAGTAAGTTCCAGGACAGCCAGGGCTACACAGAGAAACATTGTCTCAAAAAAATTATTATTATTATTGTAAAATTTTTTTAAATGAGGTATAAATCAAATCCTAACTATGAACATATATTTGAGTGCATTACTAGTACTTGTCTGTTCTACAGGACATGCCCAGGATCCTACCATGGTGCATCTGCCAGGTGGCCGATTTCTGATGGGGACAGATGCTGCAGATGGCAGAGATGGTGAAGGGCCTGCCCGGGAAGTGACAGTAAAACCCTTTGCCATTGACATATTTCCCGTCACCAATAAAGACTTCAGGTATTTTCAAGTTTTTCGGTGCAGGGTTAAGAGTCCTGATCGTTCTAATCTTCTCTAATTCTAATCTCTTTTTTTGTTTGGTTTGTTTTGTTTTGTTTTTCAAGACAGGGTTTCTCTGTGTAGCCCTGGCTGTCCTAGAACTCACTCTGTAGACCAGGCTGGCCTCGAACTCAGAAATCCGCCTGCCTCTGCCTCCCAAGTGTTGGGATTAAAAGTGTGCACCACCACCACCCAGCTTCTAGTTCTAATCTTTATTACTAATAAAGGGATATCTGTAAGAGATAGAATCAAAACATAGCTTACACATCATGAAAGATAGAATCTTGATTTTTATTCTTAAAATTTTAAATATTTGTTTTATTATTTTATGGTACACAAGTGCTTTGCCTGCATTTACCGTGTGTACCCACATGTGTACCTGGTGCCCTCAGAGGGCATCAGATCCCCTGGAACAGGAGTTACAGAAGCTGCTGTGTGGTTGTTGGGAATCAAACTTGATTCCTCTTTTTTTTCTTGGGAGGGGGGTGTCCTGGACCTCACTCTGTAGACCAGACTGTCTTTGAACACAGAGATCCTCCTGCCTCTGCCTCCTGTGTGCTGGGTTAAAGGTGTGGGCCACCACCTCTCCAAACCCACATCCTGTTTAAGAGCAACAAATGTTCTTAACTGTTGAGCCATCCCTCCAGTCCAATCCCACTTTTTAGAAGCATAAACCCAGAGGACACAGACTGCATTAGTGAGTTTGGTTCATGAGTTTATAGCTTTAAAAGGAGCAAACTGAGGGTGTCTCTCAGTGTGAAGGACTTAGCTGGCAGCACCTTTGGTCTATTGCCTAGCACTGGAAAAAAATTAGTCTTCAAATTTAAAATCCTTAAGTTGGGCTGGAGAGATGGCTCAGTGGTTAAGAACTCCGAATGCTCATCCAGAGGTCCTGAGTTCAATTCCCAGCAACCACATGGTGGCTCACAGCTGTCTGTTACAGGATCTGATGCCCTCTTCTGGTGTGTCTGAAGACAGCAACAGTGTACTCATATGAATAAAATAAATCTTTTTTTTTTTAAGATTTTATTTTATTCATATGAGTACACGATAATTGTCTTCAGACACACTAGAAGAGGGCATCAGATCTCATTACAGATGGTTGTGAGCCACCATGTGGTTGCTGGGATTTGAACTCAGGACCTCTGGAAGAACAGTCAGTATTCTTAACCGCTGAGCCATCTCTCCAGCCCCCGAATAAAATAAATCTTAAAAAATAAAATAAAATCCTTAAGTTGGGCTCTGACTTCCATGTAAGCACCATGGCACGTGTTCCCACACATGTCCACGCAGGTCTTATAACCCAGCACTGTGCACGCACACACACAACACGCGTGCACACACATACATACATACACACACACACACACACACTAAAATTTAAAAAACTAAAAAAAAGGAGCAAACCATGTTGATACTGATACAAAGGAAGGAAGGAAGGAAGGAAGGAAAGAAGGAAAGAAAAGAAAGAAAGAAAGAAAGAAAGAAAAAAGAAAGAAAGAAAGAAAGAAAGAAAGAAAGAAAGAAAGAAAGAAAGAAAGAAAAGAAAGAAAGAAAGAAGGGAAGGGAAGGAAAGGGAAGGAAAGGGAAGGAAAGGGAAGGAAAAGGAAGAAAAAGAAACTGAGTCCATTGCATAGTGCCATCTTTGGAGCAGGGATTGGTGGTGCAGGTCTTATAACCCAGCACCAGGGAGACTAAGGTAGAACTATAGGTAGAAGATGAGATTGCCTAGGTAAATTTCAGGCCAACCTGACCCACAGAGAGGGCCTGTTCCCAAAAAGAAGTAAATAAACAGAAACCAAAAAGACATTTCCTCAGCCTGGTCCATACAGCAAGTTTGGGACCAGAAAAGACCACACAGCGTGGTTCTCCACCCGTGGATCATGACCCCTTTACCAAGTCAAACAACCCTTCTGTGGCAATCCCTGAAACCACAGACATTTATATTAGGACTCGGAACAGTCGCAAAATGACAGTTATGAGGTAGCAACAAAAATAATATTATGGTTGGGGGGTTGCAGCATTAGGAAGGTTAAGAACCACTGCTGGGGGCTGGAGAGATGGCTCAGTGGTTAAGAGCACTGACTGCTCATCTGAATGTCCTAAGTTCAAATCCCAGCAACCACATGGTGGCTCACAACCATCCTTAATGAGATCTGACCCCCTCTTCTAGGGTGTCTGAAGATAGCAACAGTGTAGTTACATATAATAAATAAATAAATCTAATAAAAAAAAAAAAGTCACTGCTGCACAGTGAATCCCCGTCCTCACAAAACAAGACCTCACAGGACTACATACTCAAAAGAGATTTTTACTAATATATATTCTAGTTTTATAGAAAAAAATCAGGTCAGGTGTGTTAGAAACAAAGAATAATCATGGTGTTGCTCAAAGAACACACACATCGGAAGTAACTTGGCAAGCTAATGCTTTTTGTGAAAAGGCGCACCAGGCCCTGAACCAGGCTGTCAAGCACACTTGGCCAAGGCGGTCGTGCCCCCTGCTGTTGGTTGGTGGTAACTGCATCTCATGCACTTTGTAGGAGGTGGACCATACAGGCTGACAAGAAGGGCTGTAACCTGCTGGAACGCAAAGATTGAAGCATTGAGACTTTGCAGTCATAATTCTTTTGATAGGAAAAGAAAACAAACCAAAACAATAACAAAAACATAGCTACCTTTTATAAATAATTTTTTAAAAAGCCTACCTTTCATAGAAAAGAGAAAAAAAAACTGTTTCTCATGTGTATCAAGTTAATTTCTTTTTTTAAAGACTTGTTTGTTTGTTTGTTTATTTAATGTATGAGTGATTTATCTGCATGTACACATATATGACAGAAGAGGGCATTAGATCCTATTAAAGATTGTTGTGGGGGGCTGGAGAGATGGCTCAGCAGTTAAGAGCACTGACTGCTCTTCCGAAGGTCCTGAGTTCAAATCCCAGCAACCACATGGTGGCTCACAACCATCCGTAATGAGATCTGATGCCCTCTTCTGGTGTGTCTGAAGACAGCTACAGTGTACTCACATATAATAAATAAATAAATCTAAAAAAAAGATTGTTGTGGGAACTGAACTTAGAACCTCTGAAAGAGCAGCCAGTGCTCTTAACCACTGAGCCATCTCTCCAGTCCCAGGTTAATTTCTTTGTTTTGTTTTGTTTTGTTTTGTTTTTATTTCTTTTTAAGATTTATCAGCCAGGTGGTGGTGGTGCACGCCTGTGATCCCAGCACTCTGGGAGGCAGAGGCAGGCGGATTTCTGAGTTCGAGGCCAGCCTGGTCTACAGAGTAAGTTCCAGGACAGCCAGGGCTATACAGAGAAACCCTGTCTCGAAAAAACCAAAATAATAATAATAATAAGATGTATCTATTTACTTATTTTATGTATGTGAGTCTTCACACACACCATGTGGTTGCTGGGAATTGAACTCAGGACCTCTGGAAGAGCAGTCAGTGCTCTTAGCTGCTGAGCCATCTCTCCAGCCCAGGTTAATTTCTTGAAGCTTGTGAAAACTCTCTGTGAAAACTTGAAAGCATTTTCACACTGGGCTCCCTGGAGCAGACGGCAGACTTCAGGAGTGGGATGTGTGTGGAATCTTAGTCACTGAGCCAAGTGAACCCTCTCTCTCTCTCTCTCTCTCTTTCCAGGGAGTTTGTCAGGGAGAAAAAGTACCAGACAGAAGCCGAGGCGTTTGGGTGGAGCTTCGTCTTTGAGGATTTCGTCTCCCCTGAGCTCAGGAAGCAAGGAGATCAGATGCCGGTGAGAGAGCCTGGCCACAGCGGGGGATGGAGGCGGGGATGGAGGCGGGAGCTGGACAGGGTCCTCTGAGGGAGAGAGGTCACCCGGGCCCCCTGGAGGAGCTGACTAGGGAAGCAACAGCGAAGACACACAGTGAGCTGGAGCAGCCAGGGTGGTAAAAGCCGGGCCTGGTGACACACGCCTGTAAGTCCAGCTACTTAGGAGGCCAAGGCAGAGGAGCAAGGTCAAGGGTCAAGGCTAGCCTGAACAGTTGAGGGAGACCCTGTCTCAAAATGGATTTGTAAAAAAGGGATAGAGCTGTGGGTGAGTGGCAGGGGGCTTGCCTGATAGCATGTGCTTTGTTTAGTCCAGGGGAAGGACAGAGGAAAAAGATCTCTCTCTACATTGGCTTTGATTTGAGGGTTTATGGGAGGGGGTTATTGTGAATTTTTGTTGTTGTGTGTAGTCCTGGCTATCCTGGAACTCATTCTGTAGACCAGGCTGGCCTAGAACTCTGAAATCCGCCTGCCTCTGCCTCTGGGATTACAGGCGTGCGCCACCACTGCCTGGCTTGTTTGGTTTTTCTTATTTTGTTTTGTCTTTTTTGAGACAAGATCTGGCCTGGAGCTTACTCACAGGCCAAGTTGGTCTTGAACTCACAGAGATCCGTTCACCTCTGCCTGCCAAGTGCTGGATTAAAGGTGTGTGCCACCACTGCCCGGCTTCAGTCTAGCTTTCTGAGATTCACTATGTAGGTCAGTCTGGCCTGAAATCCACTATATAGTCAAAGATGATCTTAAACACCAGATCCTTCTGCCTCTGCTGCTAAGTCCTGAGATGATCAGCATATATTATTGGGTCGGTTTTATGCTGTACTGGTGACCAAACCCAGAGATTCTTGAAAGCACTCTGGCAACTGACTTAAAGCCCAAATTTGTAAAAGATTCCATCTATAGCCAAGTGTGAGGGTGTATACATTCAATCCCAGCACTCTGGAGGCAGAGGTGGGAGGATCTCTGAGTGTGTGGCCAGCCTGGTCTACAGAGTGAGTTCCAGGACAGCCAAGACTACATAGTGAGACCTGTCTCAAAAAAAAAAAACAAAAAACAAACAAACAAAAAACCCACAGCCTGTGTGCCACTTCCAGTATGGGGTCGAGCGGGATCCTCTGCTGGGTCAGATCATCTTGCCCTTATAATGTTCTCTGTCCTTGCAGGCTGTCCTCTGGTGGCTACCAGTGCAAAAGGCATTTTGGAGGCAGGTGAGTTTTGTTTCCTCTGCCTCATTTCCTACACTGCTGTGTTTCATTCTGAAAATTTGGCTTCCCTAAACCCCTAACTTGTCCAGAAATACTGAGGTGTGGGTGATTTTTGGTTTTTTCAAGACAGGGTTTCTCTGTGTAGCCCTGGCTGTCCTGGAACTCACTCTGTAATCCAGGCTGGCCTCAAATTTAGAAATCCACCTACCTCTGCCTCTCAAGTGCTGGGATTAAAGGCGTGTGCCACCACCGCCGGTGATTTGCTTTATTTTTAAGACAGGGTCTCTCTGTGTAGCTGGGACTGGGCTGGAATGTTCTCTGTAGACCAGGCAGGGACCTTAAACTCAGAGATCTGTCTTCCTCTGCCTCTGGGTACTGGGATCAAAGGTGTACGTCACCTCTGCCCAGCCAGGAATGATGACTTAGGACATTTCAGGAGTGACCACGTTCCCTCTGCTTTGATTCTTTTCCATATTTCCCACTGCTCTCTTTACTGAAGAATCCATCTTTTTGTCTTCCTTCCTCCCTCCTGTCTCACGGCCCATCCCCCTCTGTAGCCCCGGTTCCTCCTTCCTCAACCTTCTGAGTGCTGGAAATCCAGGTGTGTGCAACCACTGTTCTTGTCTCTTCTGTTTCTCTTTCACCAAGCCATCGTTTCCGACCTCCCCCTTCTACCTAATGTAAAAGCTGAACTGTGTCACCCCAAGCCAAGCCTTTTCCCCGCCTTTCGCCTTTCCCTAGATCCCAGAAGCCTGTCTCACCTCACCCTGCCTGCCAGCCTACAGGTCCCGGCTCTGGCATCCGAGAGAAACTGGAGCTTCCGGTGGTCCACGTGAGCTGGAACGACGCTGGTGCTTACTGCGCATGGCGGGGGAAACGCTTGCCCACGGAAGAGGAGTGGGAGTTTGCAGCCCGAGGGGGCTTGAAGGGTATGTGGATCATCTTCCCGCCCTGTCCTGCGCTGGGCTGGGAGTCTGAGTCCCATCCCAAAGGAATTTTCTAGTCCCCTCCCCTAGGGAATCTGTTTTGTTTTATTTTTTTTGAGATAGGGTTTCGCTGTGCAGCCCTGGCTCTCCTGGAACTTACTCTGTAGACCAGGCTGGCTTCCAACTCAAGGACATCCGCCTGCCTCTGCCTCCTGAGCGCTGAGATAAAGTAACCTCTGCCCAGCTCTGGTAGTGATTTTTGACAGTGTAGGATACGGGGACAAAGAAAACTCACCAATCCCTGAGCTCACTTAAGCTCAGGCTCTGAAAGCTCTCCAGTCCTCACCCTGGAAATCTCCACTCTGGACAGCCCCGCCCCACCGCCGAGAAATGGTGTCTATAGCCCGCCTTGTGCTCAGTTCTCTGCTGCCTCTCTCTCCCCCCGAACCCCGGCAGAGGCGGCCACGCTCCTCTCCTGTGACGTTTGCTGTGCAGTGCGACTTTGTGGTATTTCTTGCCTCTTGCTTGCGGGGATCCTAGCTTTAACTCAGGGAGCTCGGCTGCCTTTCCCGACGCTGCCGCTAGTCTGCCGCTAGTCCGATGCTGAGCTGTAGGGCAACACCAGGCACTGCTCCAGGGATAGAAAAACACAGTCTGAGATTGGGAGACGCCACAGCGGGGCTTCTCAGACTCCCGGGTACCTAGTCGTTCCTGGGGTACCGCACACAGGAGTCAGGAATGAAGGATAGGGGTGCATGTGCCTACAAGGAGGCTGGCACTGGAGGCACCCGAACCCAGGACATCTAGGCGTGGCTGAGTGGAGAGTTGGGAGTGGAGATGGGGCCACAGGCTAAGGACAGTGTCTAGCCCTGGGCTGGGGGAAAGGGGTGGGGTGGGGGAGGGGGAGGGGCTCTGGCTTAGCTCAGTGATTGTCCTTAGCTTGGTGGCAGTTGTCTAGAGTACAAATGGACTCTCTGTGGGAAATGTAGCTGTGGTTTTGTAGGCCAAGGCCTTTTCCATGTTTTCCATGACGGTGGTAGATGAAAGAAACAGTCCGGGCTGGAGCCATGGCTCAGAGGCTAAGAGCACGGACTGCTCTTCCAAAGGTCCTGAGTTCAAATCCCAGCAATCACAACCCTGTTGTAATGGGATCGGATGCCCTCTTCTGGCGTGTCTGAAGACAGCAACAGTGTATGCATATACATAAAATAAATATTTGAAAGAGAGAGAGAGAGAGAGAGAGAGAGAGAGAGAGAGAGAGTCCATGCTTCTAAACTGTTATTGACTGTTGATCATGGAAAATGGATGGATGCATAGTAACTTCTCAGGGTGGACCCGAGATTAAATACCTTTTGCAGGGAGGAATGTCTGGGAAGGGAAGCTAACCCTCAGGGCCTGTAGCTACCAAAGTGGGGGACATGGCACCTGTTCCAGGCCAGGAATCGGGCAGGGAGCAGGGAGTCGCTTAAGTCTCAGGTGTGTGCCCACCCAGTCTCCAGGTCTCAGACCTGCTCTACCTTTTTTTTTTTCAAAGATTTATTTACTATTATATGTAAGTACACTGTAGCTGTCTTCACACAGCACCAGATCTCATTACAGATGGTTGTGAGCCACCATGTGGTTGCTGGGATTTGAACTCAGGACCTTCAGATGAGCAGTCAGTGCTCTTAATCGCTGAGCCATCTCTCCAGCCCAGACCTGCTCTACCTTACCAAGCTTTCTGGCATGGTTTTAGCGTCCCACACTGTAACACTTTTGCTAGGGAAAACTTGCCCCTGGCAGAGCAGAACCGTTTCAATTTTGCTGGGGAAACTCTTCCCCTGCAGAGCAGAGCTGTAACATTTGTGTTGGAGAAAGCTTCCCCTGCAGCCGCTAGAACAGAGCTTTACCACTTCCATAGGAGAAGCCTTTCCCTTCAGAGCTGTAAAACTTACATACGGGCCAGTTGCTGGTCAGTAGTTTCATCTCTGATCCAGGATAGATTCATCACCTACAACATACAACATACTGTGAGAGCTAGAAACTGGAAAAACAGACATTAGGGGGCTAGAGAGACATAGCTTAGCAGTTAAAAGCACTGGTTGCTCTTCTGGAGAAACTAGGTTCGATTCCCAGCACCTCCTACATGGTGGCTCACTGCCTTCTGTAACTCCAGTTCAGGAAATGGGCGCCCTCTCCTGGCCTCCATGAGCACTGCATGCATGTGGTACACAGACATGCAGACAAAACACTCATACACATAAAACAATTTAAAATTTTTTAGTTAAAACAAAAGACATTAAAATGTTCATTCTTTTAAAAGTGTTTTCTTTTTATTTGTACATGTGTCACATATGTGCAAGTGCCCTTACAGGACAGAAGATGAAACTGGTTGTCCTGAAACTGGAGTTACAAATGGTTCTGAACTGCCATCCGTGTGTACTGGAACTGAACTCACATTCTATGAAAAAATAGCAAGCATGTGTAACTGCTCAGCCATCTTGAAGCCCTAAAAAATATTCTTAGAAAGTCAGACATATTAGCACTGGGCTTACATCCCAGTACTCAGGAGGCAGAGGCACGCAGATCCCTGTGAGTTTGAGGCCAGCCTGGTCTGCACAGTGAGTTCCAGGATAGCCAGGGCTACATAGTGAGACCCTGTCTCAAAACAACAACAACAACAACAAAAACAGGGTGGAGAGATGGCTCAGTGGTTAAGAACACTGACTGCTCTTCCAATGGTCCTGAGTTCAATTCCCAGCAACCACATGGTGGCTCACAACCATCTGTAATGGGATCTGATGCCCTCTTCTGGTGTCTGAAGACAGCTACAGTGCACTCACATACATAACATAAATTAATAAGCCTTTGAAAAATAAAAACAGGAAAGAAAAAAAATAAGGAGGAAAGTCCTTCCTTCTATAGACCAGGCTAGCCTGGATTCACTATGTAGCCACAGAAATCCTCCTGCCTTAGCTTCCCAAGTGTTATAATACCGGGCGTGTGGCACAGGCCTGCTATCCCAGCACTTAGAAGGCAGAGGCGGGTAGCTATGAGGACATCCTGATCTATAAAGTGAGTTCCAGTGTTACAAAGTGAGACTCAGTCACAAAAAGAAAATACTAGTAATAATAACAGATATGAGACACCACATCTAGCTACATTACATTTAAATATACATAATTAAAACAAAATAGGTTAGGGACCAAAACTTCACCCCCTTTCTACAGAGATTAAAGAGTTGCTATTTGAGCTGTTTAGTCAGGCGGTGGTGGCACAGGCCTTTAATCTCAGCACTGGGGAGGCAGAAGCAGGCGATCTCTTGAGTTTGAGGCCAGTTCCAGTATAGTGAAGGCTACACAGAGAGACCCTATTATTGTTGATTAGGCCTGTTAGCTCGTGCCTGGGATTACAGCACCCAGGAGGCTGAGGCAGGAGCATCACCACAGTGGTAAGGAGAGAGAGTCACTGATAGATCCATCACTGGTTTTGCTCATAAATCTGTCTTCCTGCAGCCCTGACTGTGTAAGCTGTCCTTCAAACGGAAACCAGTTTCCCCACCTAAGCACTTGCTGAGCACAGGGTTCTATCACTGATCAGTTTTGACCTAGAACCTGCTGATGTTTGCACTTTTAAGTCCAGCTAACAGGTTCCTCACGCTTTTCTCCACAATCTGTGTGTCCATCCCCCACACAGTGGCACGTGTCCCGCAGTGTACTGAAATCTGGCTTCCCGGGTGGGGGAGGGCGGGGTGGGACGGGGCTGTGTTGAAATGAAGTCTTCACCACCTCCTGCCTTCCTTCCAGTGTCCTCCATTTTTCCCCCTTCTCACCCAGTTCTTTCGTGTTTGTCTCTTTGCCATCCTGCAGGTCAGGTTTATCCATGGGGGAACCGGTTCCAGCCAAACCGCACCAACTTGTGGCAGGTAAGACCTAACGGACCTTTTTCGGTCCCTGCCAGGTCTCAGAGCACTGAGACAAGTTTGTCCTCCCAGGCGGAATCACAAGTTCAAGGCCTTCCTGGGCAGCTGACTCAGAATTTAAAGATGAGTGAACAGTAGCAAGACCCCTGACTCAAAAAGAAGAAACAAAAAATGTTAACGTGGGTGTGCCCATGCCGTGGCACACTTGTGGAAGGTGGGCTTATGCGAGTTGGTCCGCTCTTCCTACTGTGCTGGTCAGGGGCTCGAACTTAGGTCCTAGGCCTTGGCATCAGACGCCTTCGTCTCCCCAGGATGTTTATGACATTATTAAACATTCACTTAAGACAGACAAGTGGAGGCTGGAGAGATGGCTCAGCAGTTAAGAGCAGTGACTGCTGTTCTGAAGGTCTTGAGTTCAAATCCCAGCAACCACATGGTGGCTCACAACCATCCTTAACAAGATCTGACACCCTCTTCTGGAGTGTCTGAAGACAGCTACAGTGTACTTACATATAATAAATAAATAAATCTTTTTTTAAAAAAAAGACAGACAAGTGGTGGTGGCATACAACTTTAATCCCAGTACTTCAAAGGCAGAGGCAGGGGGATCGATGTGAGTTCAAGGCCATTCCAGTCTACAAAGCGAGTTGTGTACCCTGGGCTACACAGACACTGTCTCTTAAAAACAAAACAACAAGCCAGGGCTATACAGAGAAACCCTATCTCAAAACAAACAAACAAACAAAACAACAAAACAACAACAAAGAGAGAGACAGACAGACAGAAATAAGTGTAACAGGCTATCACATGTGGTTGAGCAAATCACAGCCCAATCATCGGCCCATGTATGAGAGCAGCTTCTCCTATGTGGTGGCTGCAGTCCGTTAAACGTGTGTGTGTGATCTCTACATGTGTGTGCACGCAGGTGTGTATGGGAATCAGTGGTTCACGTATGGTCTCAGTTGCTTCTCTACTTTATAATTTTGGGATTTAAACCAATCAATGCTCATAAAATAAAAATTAATAAATTTAAAAATATATAGTATTTTAGCCAGGTGGTGCTAGTGCATGCCTTTAACCCCCCAGCATTCAGGAGGCAGAGGCTGGCAGATCTCTGAATTCAAGGCCAGCCTGGTCTACAGAGCAAGTTCCAGGACACGAGTGCTGGGAATAGAACTCTGGTCTCCTTGGGTCCTCTGTAATCAATGTACATGCTATTTTTTAAGATTTATTTATTTTTATGTGCATTGGTGTTTTACCTACATGTCTGTCTGTGTGGTGATGCCAGATTCCCTAGAACTAGAATTATAGATATTTGTGCACTGACATGTGGTTGCTGGGAATTAAACCCAAGTCCTCTGGGAAAGTACCCAGTGTTTTTTTTTTTTTTTAAAGATTTATTTATTTTATGTATATGAGTACACTGTAGCTGCCTTCAACCAGACACACCAGAAGAAGACATCAGATCTCATTATGAGATGGTTGTGAGCCACCATGTGGTTTCTGGGATTTGAACTCAGGACCTTTGGAAGAGCAGTCAGTGCTCTTAACCACTGAGCTATCTCTCCAGCCCGTACCCAGTGTTCTTAACTATAGAGCCATCTCTCGTGCCACTCCACAGTATTTTTTTGAGACAGGACATCGTAATGGGAGATGGGGCTATCTATTTCATAGATTAGTTAGCCAACCACCCCCAGGATCTGTCTGTCTCTGCCCCGTAGCATTAGAGTTACAGATGCATGCAGCCACGCCCAGGTTCTATATGGTTCTCAGGATACGAACTTGGGTCCTTATGCTTACACAGTGAGCTGTCTTCCCAACTCCTGAGCCCCAGTTTTGATGAGAAGGAACCAATCACATGAGGGGATAAAGTAAAGTCAGGAAGGCCAATGGGAGAGCATGGGCTCCAGGGGTTCCATTCCTGTCAGGAATGGAGGAGCTAGATGGGTAGAGACAGCACTCTTTCTAAAGCACCATGGAAGGGAACCTGAGGTCACTATCCTCCCCCTTTGAAGCAGCAGATTGGCATGATCCTGGTTTTAGTCTAGACAGACAGGAGCACGTGCCTTGGCATAGGCTGATAAATATTTCACTTTCATTGTCCTTGTCAGGGAAAGTTCCCCAAGGGTGACAGAGCTGAAGACGGTTTTCATGGACTGTCACCAGTGAACGCTTTCCCCCCACAGAACAACTATGGTAAGACCTCCTTTCATACACAGCAGTGCCTGACAAGGTGGCAGAGGAAAACTACCCCCCATCTTCCCCAGGGCATTTGGTGGGGAGGAGAGAGTCCCCTGCTTCTCCATCTGATGGCCTCCTGCTCCTCTGTAGGACTCTATGACCTCATGGGCAATGTGTGGGAATGGACAGCGTCCACCTACCAAACTGCCGGCCAAGACATGCGAGTCCTCCGCGGGGCATCATGGATCGACACCGCAGACGGCTCTGCTAATCACCGGGCTCGGGTCACCACCAGGTAAAGGTCCGGGGACCGCAAGCCTCTGCAGCCATGGCCCAGAGTTGGGACAGGAGCTGCTTCTGCACCCCATCCCATCTCTCCACCCCAACCCCTTCCTCAGCAAGCTCTTTCTGTACCGGTTCCCACGCCTCTCACCCTTGCTGCAGATCCAGCCTCCACTCAAAGTCATAAAAGAAGCTGCTGATGGTGGGAAGTAAACATGGGTCCCCAAACAGCCTGGGGACCCTTTCCTGAGACTCAGCAGCACCGAGGGGACAGAGGGAGGTCTGGCAACCTCCTGCTGGAGGCTCCCTTCCCACACCTAGCAGGGCAGAGGGAGGAGATGGAGTTGCTCGGCCACACCCAGGAGATCTCAGCTAACCGACTCATCAAGCGGCTGGATGCAGAAACAGTCACTGCTTAGAGTCATTTTGTCTCTGTGCGTCTCTATGAGACGGGGTGCTCGTCTCATACAGTGGTCTGTAGCTGTCCCGCAGCTTGGTCGAACGGGTTCTCCTAGGAGGAGGGCTGGAAATGGAATAAAAGGACAGGCGGGCAAGAGAAATAATGAGCCAAGACAGTTTTCTGATCAAGGCTCAATGTTTTCTTTTTTTTCTTTTTTTTTTTTTTTTTTTGGTTTTTTGAGACAGGGTTTCTCTGTATAGCCCTGGCTGTCCTAGAACTCACTCTGTAGACCAGGCTGGCCTCGAACTCAGAAATCCGCCTGCCTCTGCCTCCCAAGTGCTGGGATTAAAGGCATGCAGGACCACCGCTCCGGCAAAGCTCAATGTTTTCATGATTAAGTGAGAATTTAAAGGGGGGAACCCTCCCCCAAGAAGCCAGGAACTTGTCAGAAAAAACTGTTGGGCTGCTCAGTGGGAGACTGGCTCATCTGGGGGTGGGGACTGCAGATCCTCAGAGAACAACAGAGTCACCTAGGTCTGAAGGCTCCACACTAGGTGGGTGACTATAGCAAAACCAGGTCTGAATTTCCCCCCCCCCAAGGGCTGGGGTGAGGGCACAGTGGTCAGTGGTACCCCCCCCCATTGTTGACGTCTAGTCTTAGGGGCTTCTGCTTCCCTCTCCATAGATTCAGTTTGGTGGGCCATGGCCAAGACTCCTCAGGCTTTGCAGATTCAGATTGTAGGTTTGGAAGATGGTGAGGTCCGTGCATATCAAAGCAGACTGACAGAACTTACAGATGAATTTCTCTCTCTATAGAAAGGGGATTTATTGAAATGACTTATAGGCTGTGGTCCAGCTAATCCAACAATGGATGGTTATGAACAGAAGGTGCAATAATCCAGTAGTTGTTCAGTCTGTGAGACTGGATGTCTCAACTAGTCTTCAGTAGATACTGGGATTCCACAGACATAGGCTCTAACTTACTAACGGGGTGTTAGTCAGGTTCTCTAGGGTCGTAGAACTTTTGGGTACTCTTCTATATTGAGGGAATTTATTGTGATGACTTACAGTCTAACTCCCCAACAATGGTCAGCTGTGAATGGGGAGTCCTAGAGTCTAGTAGTTGCTCAGTCCCATGAGGCTAGTTGTTTCAGCTGGTCTGCTATAGAAGTAGATTCCAACAGATGTGCTGGCAAGTAAATGCAAGCAGATGAAGAAGAGTGAATCTTCTTTCTTCCAAAGTCCTTATGTAGGCCTCCAGCAGACGGCATGGTCCAGATTAAAGGTGTGTGCCACCACACCTGAAACTGGGACTTTTGTCCCGAGCCGACCTTGAACTCAGAGATTTCCTTGCCTTAGTCTCCTGGGATTAAAGGCGTGTACTACCTTGCCTGGGCCTAAGCTTTTCATGGCCACTATGCCTCAAGATCTCCATGCCAAGATCCAGATCAGAAACTTGTGTCTTCCAGCCTCAAGGTCTGGGTCACAGGTGAGCCCTCCAATTCTGGATTGTAGTTCATTCCAGATATGGTCAGTTTGACAACCAGGAGTAGCCATTACACAGGGTGAGAGCAAGCAGACAAAGAGCAAAAGCTTCCTTCTTCCCTGTCCTGCAAAAGGCGTGGCCCGGAATAGAGGGCCCACCTCAAAAGATCTGGACTAAAAATGTGTCTTCCTAGCCAGGCAGTGGTGGCAGCTACGGTGATGAAAAAGGATAGCCACCATGTGCTGTGAGACTCATTTCTCACCCGCAGGTGTGTCAAGCTGTCACACTAAACTTAGAGTAGGCGCCACTCATCAGCGTCACGAAGCTCACCCTGTTGCAATCCTTTGTGGCCACCCACAGCCCCACTCTGTCTGTCCCCTTCCCCCTAGTGGCATGCTGGCTGGACTTGCCCCCAGACCGACTACGATTAGTCACTGGTTACGATTCAGTTGCTGTGAAGAGACACCATGGCCAAGGCAGCTCTTATGAAAGAAAAGCATTCAATCGGGCTTGCTTACAGTTTTAGAGGGCTTGTCCGTGATATCATGGTAGGAGGCAGAACATCGTGGAGCTGGAGGGGTGCCCCAGAGCTCTACATCCTGACCCACAGGCGGTGGGCAGTGAGAGACACTGGACCTGTTGTGGGTTTTTGAAACCTCAAAGCTAATCCCTACCGACAGTTCCTCCAGCGAGGCCACGCCTCCCAATCCTTCTAAGACAGTTCCCGCTCCCCGATGCCTAAGAGTTCATACATACGAGGGCCATTCTCGCTCAGACCACCACAGCTCCTCTGTCCTGGCGGACGCCATCCCCAATAGTGTGCACCTTCTCTCTCTATCCAGGATGGGAAACACTCCGGATTCAGCCTCAGACAACCTGGGCTTCCGCTGCGCTTCCGGTGCAGGCCAGCTGAAGGAGGATCTGTGAGCAGCCAGCCAGAGCTGGAGAAAGCGCCCCCTCAGGACTGTATCTCCCTGACCGTATTCCAGAGGCAGCTGGCTGGATACCGAGCTCACCAGTCTGAGGGATGGCCTTTCTCCTCTGACAGACAGCTCCTAAGGACAGAGGGACACTCAGACCCCAAGAAGGGACTGCGGTAGCCTGGAAGGTCAGGGCCTGGATGGCCAAGGCTGGGAGCTGGGCCGTCTCTTAAGTGCAGTATTAAGGACAAAGGAACCAATCACGTCAGTATCTGGAGCAGTTCTCCAGAAGATAGCGCTTTAGAATCTCTCCCTTTTTGTTTTCTCCCTGGCTGATTCAGCTTTCACTGTTCCTGGGAAATTTCTGCTGAAGGAAAATTCTGCCCCCTTTGTGAGACGACACCAAAGCCTTGCTGCCGGAACCTAGCCTCGCTGTCCTCTGAACCGAGATACTCAATGTGTGGCAAGGATGGTCTCAAACTCTCAATCCTTCTACCTCAGCTTCCCCAGTGCTGGGATTTACACATGGTGCCCATCTTAAAAAGCTCCAGTAGAGCTAATGATTTACAAGGTGAAGCTGTGCACTGTGGGAGAACCAAAGTCAGTGTTCCTCCAGAAAGACAAATGCCAGAAACTTCTCTGAGAATTAATCATGTACCCTGCAAACCTCTGCGTACCTGCAAACATGTCCCTGAAGAAGAACTGGATTTTGTGAGGTCAATAAATTCTTTTGTATATCAGGGAATCCAATATAATTGTTGTTTGAGATAAGGTTTCGTGTAGACCAGGTTAGCCCCAAGCTCCTGTGTGTAGCCAAGAATGACTTTGAACTCCTGACCATCCTGTTTCCACTTCCTCAACTATCAATAACCTTGGGAACATAGAGAGAGTGAGACCGAGACCAGGCTGGAGAGACAGTTGGGCAGTTATGAGCGCCTGTTCCTGCAGAGGAGGGGTTCAATTCCTACCACCCACAAGGTGGTCTCAACTACCTTGTACAACTCCAGTTTCAGGGTGTCTGATGCCCTCTTGTGACCAACACGGGTACTGCATGTATGTGGGTTACATACATTGCAGACAAAACAGACATAAAATACATAAATCTTAAAAACAAAAACAAACAAACAAACCAAAAAACCAAGAAAGAACTGGAAACATCGACAAAGGTGCACAGTAGAGAAGGCAGAAGGCTTACAGCTCCCAGAATACACACGCCCCCTGCCCTTCCATTTCTGCCTGACACGGCCTCAGCTGCATTGGATTTATTTATTTATTATCCATTTTTACCATACCAGAGGTTGAGTTTGGAGGCCTTACACTCACCACAGAGTTACATTCCCGGCCCTATTTTTATTTTTGAAATAAGCATCACTAAGCTGCCCAGGCTGGCCTAGAACCAGGGATCCTACTGTCTTCGGCCAACAGGCACATGCAACAACAGCACACCCGGCTCCAGCCGTAATTAGTGCAGTTTAATGGGAACACCCTGCACATCTAGTGGCGAGCCTTTGAGTGCACAGAGTAGGGCCACCTATTCTTCTGCAGAAGGCTACGTGGGGCATCCTCTTCTCACAGTTCCGGGGCAGCACCCTCTCCGTTTGCTTTCCCCTGTGCCCCGCCGCCCCTCAGAAGTCCTCCTCCTCAGCCAAGGAGAGGAGCACTGCCTTGGGCGTGTTCTCGAAGAGGGCAGCTCTGTTCTGCTGTTGCCCTTTCTTCACCCAGTGGCCGTAGATACGGAAAGCGTAGGCGTCGATGAGCCTCCGCAGCGGCCGGAGGGCGTAGGGGTCTCGGATGACGATCTCCCGGGTTACCGGCTTCACCCGACGGTACTGGTAGTAGATCCTTACTGATGCCAGCACAGTTAGACAGATCACCTGCAGGGGGCAGACTGAGAACCCTCAGCCCGCAGCGAAGATGGTCGGGCGGGGGTGGGGGGCAGCGAACTTGGATGGCTTTGGGGATGCCCTTCATGATGCCCACTATTCCCAGGCTACAAGCAGCTACAGGGATTTAGGCTAATGGTCAGTTAGTTGATATTCCCTGCAGAAATTGAACTGGAACAGTGGGGACAAGAAGAGGGACAATTCTAGCATCCCACCCCACCCCACACCCCCAGCACAGTTTAAGGCTCTGGGAGCCTGGTGCCAACAGGTATCCAGTGCCTCAGGAGCCCACAGCAACCTACCCCAAGAGCCTTGGGGAGCTCGAATCTCAGTACCTTGAACTTCCCTCGGGGGCTGAAGTGCCGGACTTCTTCTACCACGTACTCCTGAAAGAAAGGGTGTGCCAAGGCCTCTTCCGCCGAGCAGCGGTCCTGAGGTCGCACCACCAAGAATCGAGACACCTGTGAGAACAGAAGGGACCTGAGGCTACCAGAGCAGCGTTCTGGAAAACCCAGGGCGGTGTGTGTGTGTGTGTGTGTGTGTGTGTGTGTGTGTGTGTCCTGATTGCCTTGATAGGATTTAGGACCACCTGTCTGTGCGGGATTGTCTACATAGCTTGGGGTGAGAAGTTACACCCTAAATGTGGGTGGTTCCCTAAATGCAGGTTAAGGTCCTGGATGGAAAAGAGCCGGTGAGCCGGGCCCCAGCATTAATCGCCTTCTGCTTCCTTCTGTGGATGTTCCTCACACCCGTAGCCATAAAGCATGAGCCAGGACAAACCCTTGCTTCCTTAAGTAATTATTGCTAGGTATTTTATTAAACATCGTTGAGACAGATACAGGGATCCCTCCTGGAGATTCCTCCACTCTGGGGCGTGCCCCCTGTATTGGAGTGTTCTCCTCTCCCTTGACATCTGGGGAGCTGGCGGCCGTGGCCTCTCACCAAGTCTTTCACTGTGTCTGAGTAGTCATCCCACTCTGGTGAGCCAAACTGGTATTTGCCATCCATGATCATCCTCAACATCAGCATTTGCTTCCGGTGCCAGAAGGGCGGGGAGCCGGCCAGCAGCGTGTACATGATGACGCCTGTGCTCCACCTGGAGGGTGGGCGGGGCCTCGGGTCACCCTTAGCCTCATGGGAAAGGGAGGCATGCGGGAGTGGCAGACCCTCGTTCCTAGCTTCACTGGGGTCAGGCCATGGTTGTGACCACCTCCCCCCATCTACCCATAGCACTCACATGTCCACCTCCTTCCCATAGCCAGGATGGCTGTCGTCCATGGAGCACTGGATGATTTCAGGGGCCAGATAAATGGGAGTCCCACAAACCTCTGTAGGAAACGTCTCTATCAGGACAAGCCACCAGGAGCCCTCCCATGGAAGAAGTCACCCAAGAAAGGCAAAAGATAGGACAAAAACAGTGCTTGGTAGGGCTCTCCTATTTTATACTCAGTAGTAACAGCAGAATACACAGGCTCAGAGGGCCACCGGTGGATTCCTAGGTTCTTTTAGGCAACCAGGCATGGAGCTCAGGTGGTGGGACCCTGACTCAGTGGACATGTATATGTAAGCTGTGCACATAGGTAAAAATGCCCACAGAGACTAAAAGAGTCATGTCCCTAGAACTGGAGTTATATGTGGCTTTGAAAGTCTCCCTCTGTGGGTGCTGGGAACTGAAACTTTTGGTACTCTACAGAAACAGATGCTCTTCTGAGGACCTAGGAATCTGTGTGGGTTATG